>NW_020450772.1:412505-659457 GCF_003343035.1 Apteryx rowi
GGGAGCCCTCCCGCCCCCTCCCCCGTTGCAGCGCTGCTCGCGCTGCTCCCCCTTCTGTAAGTGAGCCCTTGCCTGGGCTGCAAAAGCGGTGTGCGCTTGAGGCTTGCTTTATTTCTTACTTATTCTCGCTGAACGCCCCGGAGAGGTAAAAGCGTATGAATTTATCGGTGTTAGCTTATGTCCTGGAGAGTAGGTAGACGCTTCCTGAGCGGCAGGCAGCGGACGGGGCAGGATGGTTGCAGCATTACGTGGAGCTGTCGTGGTCCTCGGGCTCGGCAGCAAATGGCTGGTGCGTGCAAGTGGCTTGAGAAGTCGCCTGTCTGGTCGGAGCCCTTGCTTGGGGGACTGTAGTTTGGCTGCGTTTGTCATTCATAGGTGACTTTAAAATTGTAGCAGCTCCTGAGGTCTGTGGTTTACAAGGAGAAGAGAAAAGAGGAACAAAGCTGCCAGGAATGAGATTAGAAGTAAGGGGAAGGAGCCGGTGATAAAGATTAACTAAGAGCACGGCACAGTCCTCCTGGCAGTTTTCAGCATGGGAGTTGACACTGTCAAGTCGAATTTACTCTACTGGCCTCAGGTGACGGGTACCTGGGGAGGAAACGACTGGCCATGCCCGCGGAGGTCGGGACCCTGCCAGGCACGAAGCGCACGAAAGCGGTGGGGCGTCCCTGGCAGGTCTGGYGGAGGGCTCGGGTCCTGGCGCGGCGTTGCAAGTCCCGGCCGGATCCTCCTTGCCCAGGTGCTGGCTGGCTGTGCTTAATGCGTGCCCGCCGCGGTGTGGCTGGCGCCCCTCTCGAGGAGCGAGGAATTGCTCCTAGAAGGAAAAAAACCAGCGCTGTCATGTTTGGCTGGGAGTTGAGGGCTCCCCAAGTCTCACGTGCCAGTGAGCCGCAGCTTACACGTTCTTCCATAAGGATAGACCTGCTGGAGTAAACAAAGCATCAGGCAGCTGGAGGGCTTTGTCCATGGATGGCCTGACCCACAGAATTGGGCCTGTCTTGTTAAAATGCTTCTATATCAGAGCATGAGATTTAAATGGTGTTTCTGTGTTCCTCACTGCTGAGCACCCCTCCTCTCRTGCCTTACCGAGCGGGTGGGAATTGCCTGCTCCACAGTTACTCTGCAATAGATGCTTCAGTAGAYTGCTCAGTTTTACAGAGAGCTCAAGGAGTTGCTTATATCGTAATGATCTCTAACATCATGCACTGATGTGCTTCTAACTCTATTAAATGTGCTGTCAGGGTCTGAATGTGCTCTGTGTATCCTTATTGCATCTATTAATCTAACTCCCTAGAAACTGTACAGGAACCTATAATGGGAACGTGGCCAACTGTGATCCCTCAGTGATTTCCAGACGTTCATCTTTTTTAATTATGGACAAAAGAAGGTGGTTGGTTTCTTCCCACCTTTGATGTCGAAMCCTGGAAAGGCAGTCTGAAAGTTAAATATCATGCTGGACTTCTGGCTCACACCACCATAAAAGCAGCTTTCTGCCACTGGAAAGTCGTTCATTCTGCTGATCACGCACAAGCTCAGGCAGGATCTGGCTCCTTCTCATTAGCTTGGTGAGAACAGGAGTTAAAAAATGTAACAGAAACTTATTTCCATCATTAATTTTGCCAGACTCCAGCAATCAAAATCATCCTGATTCAGGTCCTGCCAGATGAATGAAATTGGCTTGAATAGCAAATACTATTTTTTGGGCTCCTTTCATTGCCTAGGGTGTTTTTCTGACTCTGGGGAGTGCTATGTTRTTCTTTGAAGTCCACATAGTCTACAAAGGAGCTTGAAAACGTGAATTTCAAACAAATCCTTCAGCAATCTCTGAAGTACAGCAGGTGGGCATGGAAGCAAATTGGCATAAGATCTGTAACAGAAGGGCAGGAGCAGGTTGCAGTGAGTCAGTGAGACATGCCAGTGTTCAGGGAGCGCATGTGCTGACAAGAAGGTGATCTTTCCAGGGTTATTTGTCGGGATATTTGGGACACTAGATTCTTGGGTAACAGTCTCCTGGGTGTAGTTTGTACTTCAGTGGGCCAAGCGAGCGTGCGTCTTCGTAAAACATCAGGCTTGTGCAGTTGATCTCTCAGCAGCTGGGCTCTCTTGCAGTACGCTCTGGTGCTGCCAATAATTCCTGTCTGCGTGTGTCTTGCTCTAGCTGCCTTGCAGCAAAATGGCACTGGTGGCAGGCAAACAAGATGCTCGGCATTCCTGGCCCTTTTGAGCTCTGAACTTCAATCCCAGTGATAGGAGCCAGAACTGGGAAATGATTCAACGGGGGCTTCCACAGCTTGTGAATTTTGGCAGGTGCTCCCTAAGTGCAGCGATGTGGCAGGCGGGAGGATGTCTGTGATACTAATGCGTCCCAAAAAGTGGTAGATGAGGAGGTCTGACACAAGCTCCCATGTGAGGTACCTTGTGTTTCTCTGCTGTGCAGCTCGGTGTGATTAAGCAAGAATAAGCAATTTAAACAATCAGAAAATCCATGTAATTTAGAGGCAATTTCAACATTTTAAGGGCTTGTAATAAAAGCAATCTTGTTGTCATTAGAAGAAGGTGGGAGAATGGAGCAGCCTTGAGTAGAAGACAGTTTGAGGTTATGCAGTCAGCAAAATAATTTTTTGTACTTGTTGGAAAATATTTTCAGATGTAAAATAGCATTCAGTGAGTTTTATTTAAACTCCAGGTTTACAGTATGAAATGGAAATAAATATATATGCATATGTCTTTAATGGCGCTGGGAATTACACTACTTGTATTTGTTAAATCTACAGGAACAGATAAAACTCAGATGGCAATAGCTCTCCAGTCCAAATTTGGTTTTGGGTTTTTTTTGGTTATTTTCTCGTAAACCCCTTTAATATTAGTAATTAAATATYCTGTAGAGATAGTACAGGAGCCAGAGGAGAAGGGGTTTCGTTAAAATCTTCTGCTTCCTGAGGGGTAAATGGTAAGAATAGGGGGGAAAAAGACGTCGCTGATCCTCCTGACTTTGCACGTAATGAAGACCAACTACTTGGTTGTCCTTGTCAAGATCTTGGCTAAACGCTCATCCCTGCTGACCAGAGGTGAAACAAGTCTTATGGCAAATGCTCTGATGCAGCCTGGGTGCCACGCTGAGTGTCTGTGGAGATCCAGGACAGGTTGCTGAGGWTGGGAAGACGACTGTGTACATCGGGAAACGCGCTTGCACATAAACCTTTCAGGAGAGAAGTAGGAAGCACAACCTGTCATGACGTGTCTGGAAAGGAGCATTCTGAGAAGAGCATGTGTGACTGTATGTCTTCTGTTTCCGAGAAGGATGAGCATCTGGGAGAAGATGGCGTCTGCTCAGGGCCTTGACTGCTGGGCTAACTGGTGAGGTGGATGTGCTTTGTGCACGGGTGGGGAGCTGGGGAGCACTCGAGCCGTACCTGCAGAGAGCCATACCTGCAGATACCAGCAAGCCCAGTAAAAGCCTTGGCAGTGGGTTAAGGGCTTAAGGGCTGTGAAGGACTTTCCAGTGTGCACCCAGTGATGTCCTGCACTGTGCCTGGTGTTTTGCTGTTGCTTTCAGTGCCGCTGGGCTTTGCTTGCATGCCTTTCATCTCATCCCACTGCCTCGGGACTCCAGGAGACTCCTTCTTTCAATGGGCTTTGGATCACACCCGTCCTGTTAGTCTGGGATGCAGCAAATGCATCTCGCAATGACGTGTTCGCTGCTCGYGGCTGGAAGCCCGTGACCTTTCTGTCCCTGTGGAGAGGAGCCACAGGATCGCTTGCTTCGTGCCCGGGGTGTGCTCCCACCCTCAGAAAATCCAGCAGCTTTGGTTTTCCCTTCTGCCAGCCCTGCCATTTTGCTGGCCTCCTTCGTTTCCTTGGTGGCGCGGGTTTCCCTTGCAGGTGACAGCAAACATGAGCGCAAGGTTTTGTGCCGCTCCGCTTCTTCTGGCCTTCCCGGCTGTACGGGAGGTGCTGGGACGCCGTGAGCWGCGATGCTCCAGAAGAGCACTGCCCTGGCCAGGGCTCTGAGTGCCCGTGATGTCGACCCTGCGGTAGGCGCAGGAGCAGCAGCTCCGACGGGCCGCCGAGGGTGCTCTGCTGCCCTTTAAAAGCAGGATGGCCCCAGCGTGGTGCTGGCAGTTGTGCCAGCGCAATTCTAATCCCCGGCGCTCATTTTTATGCGCCTGCAGGGTGCTATGAGCTAAAAGGCAGATGCCTGGGGAAGGGGATATGAGGAAAAATCTTTTAAACAGACCTTTTTTTCAAAGCAAGCTGTAAATGCAGAGAGAAGGAGAAAAACTAGCCGTCAGCTAAGTGCATTGAGTATGCCCGTCTTGATTTGTTTACAGGCATCAGAGTCCTGGCTTCATGCTTCTGAGGCGTGGGTGTTTTCACCATGCTGAAGTCTTGATTTAAGGATCTGAACACAGTAGATCTTGACTGCAGGAAGCTGACTCCTGCATCAGAAAACTTTTTCCTGGCCTTTTCTCAACCCTCCCATGTCCACTTGGGCTGAAGTGACTTCTTTTTGTGACCTGCATGGGGCCATCAGCTTAAAAAGAACCATTGTCGCTGGTTCTCTGTGGTTTCAGGGTATCTTGGAAGGGGAGGAAGAGGGCTGAATTGCAGAAGCATTGCTGGTGAGCCTGTCCCTTACAGGACTCATTCCAGTGAAATGCTAGGCTTGAGTATCTGCTTGTATGAAGCACTGGACTCCAGGCATTAATATTTGACATTCCAGCTGAGCATGACAAAGGGTCTGGCTAAAACTAGAGGGGCAGCTTAAGAGAGAATTACTATTTCGAGCAGAAATGTTAAATGCTACTGAATTTGGAAACACAGAGCTCTCTTTCAGCAAAAAGATGCAGATTAAAGAGCTAGAGACAGGAAATCTTGAAGTCTCCATCTAAAGGTGTATATTCTTCAAAAGCTGGAGGGGATCCTAAGCCAATACAGCTTTCAACGAGTTGAACATGGGYCAGCRATGTGCCCTTGTGGCAAAGGCGGCCAGTGGTATCCTGGGCTGCATTAGGAAGAGCACTGGCAGCAGGTTGAGGGAGGTGATCCTTCCCCGCTACTCAGSCCTGGTGAGGCCGCGTCTGGAGTGCTGGATCCAGTGCTGGCTCCCCAATGCAAGAGAGACATGGACCTGTTCAGCCTGGAGAGGAGAAGTCTCAGGGGGTCTTATTAATCTGCATAAATATCTGATGGGAGGGTGTAAAGAAGATGRAGCCAGACTCTTCTCAGTGGTGTCTGATGATAGGATGAGAGGCAAYGGGCACAAACTGAAACACAGGAAGTTCCACTTGAACATAAGAAAATGCTTCTTCTCTGTGAGGGTGACTGAGCGCTGGAACAGGTTGCCCAGAGAGGTTGTGGAGTCTCCATCCTTGGAGATACTCAAAACCTGACTGGACATGGTCTTTGGCAGCCTGCTTTAGGTGACCTACTTGAGCAGGGAAGCTGGACCAGATGATCTCCAGAGGTCCCTGCCAGCCCCAGCGATTCTGTGGTTTGGTGGTTGATTTGCACGTCGGTGTTGTTTACATGGAAAAGAACGAGTTGCGTGCCTGCCTTGAGTATTGGTGATGCACAGAAACACTGATAACCAAGAAATGTCTTTAAAAGACAGCGGTTTTAAAAGGAACAAATGAACCAGATGTAAGTGAGAGGCAGAAGCTTGGCTGCATATGCTGAATGTCTTAATACTGTAACACTATGGGCCCTCTCCACGGGACAGGAACCCTCCTTTATCTGCTGGAAGGAGTCTGTCCCTGCGATAAGCAGGACACCAGCTTTCTGATCTGTCCTTGTGCCGTGCTATTCCCGTGACTGTTCAGGGGAGAGATGGGCTGGTGGTTACTGTGCATTGCTGCTCTGGCAAGGGAAGCTCCTGTACAGCAGAGAAAACCAATTATGGACCTGGAAAAACTGAGCTTGTAAGGAGGATGAGTTGTCCTTGCATGCATTTCTGCAATCCCTGCTTTTGTGCTACTGAGTCTTTGGACAGCAGTGGGTTAACAGGAGATGGAAAAAGCATCTTCCCTTCTGGACTGGTGTTTGATTCCCAGGTGATGTGTGGGATCCTTGGCATTTTTGTAATGTTAGTGCTTTTAGAGTTTGGGGAAGGACAAGATGGTAGGGTTTGGGGGAGGGGGGTTGTTTTGGTTATTATTATTTCTTTTAATCCATCCCTCTGAATTTGCTTTGCAGAGTTTTCTTCCTTGCTGCTGTGCCCTACCTTCCAAATCAGTTTGAACAATAAAACTGAGAAGAGTTGGCATGGCCTCTCTCTTGCTGTTGTTAAACCAGACGCTGTTTCCTTACGTGGTGGATTTTCAAGCCTAAGGCCGACTCTGTCAGGGTTTTCAGATGCTGCTGCAGGAGGAGTAGAGATAATCACTGTCAACATGTCTGGAAGGGAGCAGTGATTTCATTTTGCAGTTTGACACTGTGTATTCCTGATTTGTAGGGAGCAGCAAATGTCGTAGCTTGAAAATCTGGTTTCTTGTTAAGGTGCCTCAGCTTGAGCTCGGGGAAGCTCTGGACTCTGCCCCCTCTTTGAGCAAACTGCGCTGATTCAAGGCACTAATTCCCCTCTCCCATCAGCAGAGCCGTGAAGGCAGCGTGTGCCTGTACCTCAGCTATTCCTGGTCCTGCACGTCGTGGGCGCAGCCGCCTGCTGTCGCCTGCCCGGGGATCTGTCGCCTCTTTGGAAGAGCGAGGTGGGCACTAGGGACAGCAAGGGCTTAGTTTGTCGCAGCCAGGTCAGCAGAACTTGCCTGGCCCTTGGGGACAGCCAGAATGGCTAATTTGCTCTTGATCATCTCAGAAGATGCCCTCTGCCCTCGTTCCGCCTGCGTTCGCAGCTATGGGTGGATAGCTTGGCATGGCATGGTGTGAACCTTTCCATGTGTGCAGAACTTCTCCCTGCCCTGTCTTCCGCTTTCAGATGTGATGAGGCAGCACATGATCTTTGCTCCTTTTGTAAAATCAGATACTAGCCCTCTTGACTAGTGCCCAGGCCTCCCTGCTCTCTCGCGCGGATCGGTGGGTGTTGCATATCGGAGTGATTGTCCAGTTTGGGGCTGGGAAAAGGCGAGTGTTTGGCTGTGAGAATGGAGGTGTATCCAGCTCCTTTCCGAGTGCTCGCTCCTGCTCTCCTGCCATGCGACAGCTCGCTGCTTTGGCAGGATGTCCTGTATTTTAGGTTWCTTACTGTGCAGCCTTAGGCTTTTTCGTAGCTTGGCACAGACGTGAGCATATGGATGAAACCAGCCCTTCCAAGTCTTTCCCCAGAGCCGTCTCCTGAGCGCGTTGAGCCCCAAAGGACCGTTGCATCCTCCCGTGAGCGCAGGGAGAGGCCGTGCCRGTCCAACGGACACCCGGGCTTGTGGGTGGCTCTCTTAGTGACGCCAGAAAGCGGACTAAAGCAGGGTGGTTTTGCAGTCCCTGCAGTAGCAGTCGCTCTTTACTTCACCGGGGACGAGAAAGAAGGCTCAGCTACGCTGGAAGCAGACCGAAAGCTGCTGGCGTTTCCTCGCCTCAGTTCCTCGGCGTCTTGAACGTTTTTGCTGCAGGTCGAAGAGGTGTTTTAAGGTGTCGGGGATCTTCCCCCGTGCATGTGTCTGAATGAAGTCTCCGTGACTTTGCCAGCCCCTTGGCTGAAGCGCGCTCTCACCCCGGAGCAGCCGCCCTGCTCCTCTCTTGCTCGCGCTGCCCGTTGGCTTTCATTGCTCCGGCTGGTTTCTGAGACCCGGCGCCAGGGCTGAACCTTGCTWGTGCTCCTGAGGAAAACGCCCTTTTAATGCCACCTCCCACATCGGCGTTGCCAAAAAAACACCTGCGTTGGCCGCTTCGTTCCCCTGGCGAGGCGCGTGGAGCGCTCGCGGGTCTCGCAGCGGTGGCGGGGGCCGCGGGGCAGAGCGAGCGCCCAGCGAGCCCAGCTGCGGGCGGCTGCTGGAAATCAGGCCGCCTTTATCACGCTCTGTATTTTGGCGTTCAGACTGTAAAACGCCCGGGCTGGGACGTTTTTCGCCCGTTCCTCAGAGCCGTTTGTTTCCCCCGGGCCTGCCTGCGCGGCGCGGCACGGCGCGAGCCTCGGGGCTCCGGCTGCGGGCCCCGTTTTGCAAGGGGCTTTGCGGGGTCTGCCGATGCCCTGCATGGTTTTGCTCCTGGCATACAGGGGAGGGAGGTGGAGAAACTCCAGCTGGAAGTTGTCGTGCCTCTGCCAGAAATAAAATAAAAGCATTATGGAAACAAATTCCTYGCCCCTGGGCAAAGAGGGAGGAGAAACAGCCCCTTAGTCCCAGAATCGGATGGAAAAAGGCGAAAAGAGGAGGTCTGTATCTCTCCTGCTGACCAGGGGGAACGAAAATATGATCACTGAGCACCTGAGAGCTCCCCCATGCCAGGCTGCGTTTTTAACATCCTGCTGTCTTTGTCGTATAGCGACAAAGCCGTGGTTTTTAATTAGTCAGTGGTTGTTTTTTGATATTCTAATTTGCAGCGCTGCGAAGTGGCTCCTGGGGCAGGTGGCTTTGTTGCTAGTCACGTGCGGCAGCATCGTTCAGACATGTGATGAGATTCACTTATTGCAACCTTTTTGCCTTCGGCTGTGATAGTCTCTTAATTACAGCCTTTGGTTTGGGATTCTGGGCGTCTTTGAGTCCAAAAGCCCTCGACTGTGTTCCCGTGGAAATGCTGCTGCATGGCCCCGCACAGGCGCTGCTCAGGTCCTGTGTGCTGGAAGTTTGGTTGCCTTGGAAACTGTATGCCCTATCGACTGTATGCCATATATGTGTGTGTGTGTGTGTGTGTACATGCACACACTTTTTTTTTTTTTTCCCCCCCTCTTCTAAAGCCTCAGAAATGCTTTGCAGTCTGGGACAGCCGTCCCATTTTGTTGCAGGTATCTGGCTCGCTTATAGACCTTTTATTGCTGAYGCTGAGCGTTGGCCCCTATGAGTCTCTCCCAAGGCAATAGCCAGGGCACTGTTCCCTGCTTAGTGTCACCTCATATTTCTCCTGATTTCACTCCCTTTCTTCCTCCAAGCACAACTGCTTTTCGGGCCAGGACTTGTTCTTTCTTGTCTAGCAGAGGAGACTTCTTGGAAGGTGGGAGATGCTTGAGTAGGCTCAGGGGTGAGCTGCCTTCTTGTAATAGTTCCCTTCTTCCCCTGCCTGTCTTCATGCATCTGCCTTTTCCCTGCGCACAGTCTCTCACTCTTGTCTCCAGAGCTAGAGGTTGGCAATTGCTCCGGTCCTGAGCCCTGGCTACCCCAGCTCACTCTGGTGGGTCCCGGGAGCTGGTAGCCACCAAGCACCTCTGCGTCTGAACGCTCGAAAATGAGAGTGGTCACCTCTTAGACCTGGGTTTCCTTACCCTACGTTTATCCCATGAACTCTCTGGTGCTTCCTGCAGTGCAGAGCAGCACTCGTGGGCCAGCAGTGCCCCGCGCCTGCGTGCGGGGTGCAGTTTGCAGGGTGAGCAGGAGGGTTTGCATCATGTGCGGAGAGCAACACGCGTGTCCCTCTCCCAGGAAAGATTATGCTCAAAGATGAGTCTGGGGCATTGGAGGAGGGGTCAGTCCATACCAGGTTACACCAACTGAGGCAGCACTACAGTTTAAGAGTAACCAGTTCTGTCCCCCCCCAGTCGATGGAGGTAGTGTTAATGCAGGTCCTTAAATTCTGTAACTGATTTTGAACCCGAATATGGGACTTCATATCCTGGAGATGGAGACCTTGAAGTTCTTTTTATTTTCCCGTAGTCCATATTGGCCTTTGGTTGCCTGAAATTAGTGAAGAGCAAGATCAGTTGCATTTTCTGATGTGCGTTTCTTAGACTTAGAGCCTGCTCCCTTTGAGGAAGCTGTGGTTGCCTGTGGTGTGGCTGTAATTACCCGAGTGCACCTTCCTCTTCGCGAGCTCACACTCGTCCCTTGGAACAACGAGCAGCTTCCTAGAGATGGATGACTTTCCATCACCATATTCCTGCCTTTCGGATAGTGTTCTTCTCAAAACTGTGTCCCACTGAGTATTTGCCCTTTATCATATTTCTCTCCTCACTTGTCAGTCATCAGAATCACATCTGCTATATTTAGTTTCCGCAAGCTTCTTGTTGGAGGTGTATATTTAGATACTTGCCAAGCTGTGGCCTCTGTTCGTCAGGCCCTGCTAGATCTAAAGTGAAAGATTGCAAATCTGCATGTTTCATAAATGTAGGAAGAAAATGGTTCACAGAGAACTCGACAAATGCATCCGTTAATCAGCTAGATATGTACAAGCAAATCTGGCTTTAGGCTTATTTGAATATTGTTACTGATATGAATATACGTGCTTATTTTACACTCATTGCAAATTATGCAGAAATGTAAGGAGAATGGCTCGAATCCCAGAGCGAACAGAAAGTGGCAGATTTTGAGGGAAATGATGAATGTGATGTTTCTCTGTCCGTGTAATTAGATGTCATCCTGGTGGAAATGGACTACGGAAAACCGATAAGCTCAGAGAAGCTGAATGCCCTTACCTCTTTTTCTGGAGGAGCGGCTATGTGCCCCATTTGGATCGCCTGGCAGCAGCTGGCACAGCGAAGCGGACAGGGTGGTCTTGAAAGCTGAAGAGAGCACATGAACGGGGACGGAGCTGAGCCCATCTCTGCTGAGGTGGTGTGTGGCTTAGGAGAGAGCAGGGCATGACATAACACCTTGGATTTCCTCACTTGTGTTTGTCATCTTCAGCCCGAGGTTGGTGAGGAAGGAGGGATTGAATCAAAGACCTATTTTTCGTAAGCCTTCCAGCCTTCCTAAGCGATATCAAAGATGCCCGCGGCAGCTGAGGGAACTGGGTGCTGTGCCGGGCTTTGCCGGCAGCTAGTCTGGCACTAAAACTTCCCGTCTGTGTGCTCCTTGGCCAGCTGCCCCCTCACTCGGCCTCGCTTGGCTGCTTCTTGAAGAGGAACCCAGTGCAGACAGATGTCCTCCAGGCGGTGGGGCCGCTGGTGCGAGCCTCCCCGGCTTCTCATCAGCGACACCGGTACCCCGACACCCCCCTCCTCTGCTGCTCCCCTTCCAGCCGGTGGTAAAACCGACCTCGCTCCCCAGGGTAATTCCCCCGCCCCTGATGCGCTGTGCAGCTTTGGGGCTGCTTCGCCCAAGGCCTTGCTTGTGGCATCTGGYAGGTGGCACCAGCGGACGCGGTGCTTCCCCTGCTTGGTGTTCCTCTGGCCGCTGGAGCTGACGCTCGTGCTGGGGACCGGTGGCAGCGCCTGCAGAGCTGCGCCTGCAGCCCAGGTGTCTGTCCCTCACCCTGGAGGGGACAGCACCTGGAGGCGCTATTCAGCCATTCGGTATTAAATACGGATAACGGCACACCAGCTGTTCTCATCATGTCCTCGGAGAGCCCCGAAGTTCTGAAGAAAATCCCCCCGTGCTCAGTGGGGATTTTTTCTTCGCTGGGCTAATTTCCCGGCTCCTCTTCCAAGCGGTCTGCATCACAACTTCCTGCTGTCCCACCGCGTGCCCGCTGCCCGCGCCCCGTTCCCGYGAGCAGGCAGGGCGCTGGAGCGCCTGCAAGAGGCTGCTTGGTCCAGGAAAAGGAGATCCTGGTTTATCCCTGTGCCCTGCCCGCTGCTGYGTGTGGGCTGGGATGCCAGCGGAGCGCTGGCGCCCGCAGACTGCGGCCGAGTCTGTGTGTCTGGCCAGTCAGGACTGCGCACTGCGGCCGCCACTGCTGCCTCTCGCCGGTGGATTTATGGTGCAGCCAGGAGCCCCGGAAGCGCATGGCAAGGAGGGGAGGAAGGACTTTATTTTCTCTGTTGTTTTTTTGGTTTTTTTTTTTAATATGCCCATCTGTTGATATGTCACGTTTGAGAAGAGTTTCAAACAAGGGGGGGGGGAAAAAAAGGAAAGGAAAGCCCATTGCTGCACTGCCATGCCTGTCCCTGCCTCTSTCCGGTGCTGTTTCTGACCCTGCCCTTTCCCRTCTCTCTTGGCTGGAAGTAACATGGGCAGCTGAGGCACAAAGATTAGTAGGGTGACTTGTTGCAAGAAGACCATCTGGTTGATGAATTCTTATGGAATATTGTTAAACATCTGATGAACATTGTTAGACAGCATTTTTTCATGTTAATATTTTGATTTTTATCCTGGAATGGCTGAAAGACATAATTGTCTTTCCAGGAGAACTGGGCTGTTGAATCTCCTTCTTTTCTCCGTGGCAGAAACGGAGGAAGGATGGCGAWGCTGCCAGAGCTGCAAAATCTGCAGGGCAGCCTGCGTGCGGTGGGTTGTTGTGTTTGCCCTTGGCGTCCCGCTTCTTCCTAGCGCGTATGCTTTTCCTGCATCAGACTGCTGCCATGGCCTGCCTCTCTTTATAATAAGCTTAGTTTAAGGGAAAACTGCTTCCCTGTAAGGGAGCCAGGCAAGAACAGATGGAAATCAGCTGTGACTTTTTTTTTTAATGTTCACGTTTCGCCCGCAGGAAGCGGCTGTCCTGTTGGGAAGGACGTATGTTGTGACAGGAGCAAGGTAATAGCCTGTGGAACAAGCTTCATGGATTTTTCCAACCTGATGAAGGTTTCTCAACCTGGGTGAAATGCTGTTAAAGCAAGTTGTTCCTTCCACAGCTTCTCGGCGTCAGAAGCACCTCCAGCCTCAAGCTCAGATGCCTATTGACTTGACATTTAGCTGCTTTTAAGTTGCGGTTCATTCGTAGTGGCAAAGGCTGCTCCTTGCCTGATGGCCTTCRGCTGCGGGGAAGAAAGGCGAATTGCAGTGAAGGTTTTTGCAGGTGATCTTTACACAATACGTGGTGGGACTGTGGTTAGTTGTTCCCCTTAGCCTGGCTGACAGCATTTATAACTTCAGCGCCTTAATGTCTATTCCATCAGAATGGCTGCTGTTGAGTTTTCCGTTCCTCCCTTAGAATTTGAGGAGTTTTTTGTGTTTTTTTCTGGCATTTCCTAGCTTCTCCCAGGACAACGTTCTGCTTAGCTTCCCTCGCCTCTTCCCAAAATGCAAAACTCGGGCATTTCTCCCCAAGTCAGGAATGCTTTGTAGAGAGCCGAACTCATCTGTGTTTGCAGCGAGGGGCAGGATGCCTCGCTGTGTCTTGGGCTGTGCAAAGAGSACAGACCTGCTCTCGCAAACAGCAAACCAGTAAGGGCTTATCAGCCCTCCCCTCCTGTTCTTCAAACCAGGATTTCTTTTTAGTGGGAGTATCTTCTTTGATTGCCGTGTCCTCCTGGGCCCCCTCCCTGAATCTCCCCGTGGAGCTAGCACTTGCCGTCCGCCCAGGAAGCGAGTGGCGCGTTATCTGCCTGGGAATCTGGCGTCTTCTGGGTGTAACTCATTTGGGGAGCGTTAAGCGTTTTCTCAGCCCGGCCTCAGCGTTAGCAGCAGGAGCTTTCCTTTCCCTTTCACCGGTGCCTGCGCTGCTTCTCTGCTGACAACCATCTGGGGAAATCTGGTTTCATGGAGCACTTGACGTACAGCATGACTTTCCCATCCCAGCAGCTCTGGTCAGAGAGCCTTTAAACTTCGTTTATGACTGTGATTTTGTGTGTGTGTGGTCTGTCATAGTTGCTGGCCCTCATCTGTGAAGGGAAGGGAAAGAAAGAGAGAAAGTGGACTTAAAACAGTGGTATTCTTCACCTTTCTCACGCCCTTGTTTGCAGGAGGAGCAGCGAAGCACTGATTAAGCGCTGATGCTTTGGTGTAGGGAGCTGGCAGGGGATCGAGGCGCTGCAGGTCTTTTGAAAGCTGGGATGAAGGGGAAAGAAATACAGATTAATTTCTCCCGGAAGAGTGCTGGGACAGAAGCTCTCCCAAAGCTCTTTGGTCTTTGCAGGCGTCAGTCAGCTACGGCGGCGTTTTGTTTGCAGCGTGATTTACGGCGCGTGTGAGCTGCAGCTGTGCCTGGGCAAGGGGGCTTTGGCCGCGTTACTCTGCAGAAACCCCTCTTCCTTTGCTGATGTTGTGGGTGTAAAAAAGTGATAGATCTTAGGAATGAGAAGTGGTTGTTTACTTTCAGATCAGGTCTTCCGGCTTGTAACGTTCGCTAGCCGGCCACCAAGGGACCGTCTGTCTAAGCAAGTGCTGCAGCTCCTGGTGCTGAGCGCGCGGTGGCCTTGCAGGCGCTGTGGCTGGGCCATCGCCCCCATCCGCCGGCGTAGCTGAGGGCAGCTTTGAGCTTTTCTGCCCGAAAACAGGGGCTTCTCTGAACCTGTTTCATCTGCTTCTGAAACGCCTTCCTGTTTCACTTTTGGAGGGCTATTTTGGCTGTAAAAATAAGAGTGTCTTAGGTGGGGATGACTGGTCCCCAGGAGGTAAGCTGTCCTTCCCAGGCTCCTTTTTTGGGGGGGGTGTAATTAGGTGATCTGACTCCCACCCATCAGGCAACACTCTAAAACAGGCAGATTTATTTTCCTGTGAYGCTGTGACCATCCTGCATGTTCCTGGAAGGCGTGCAGGAATTTGGAGCTTGAAAATGAAGTTAAGGCAGTCAACTTAGCTACTTGGGTGGACTCACCCAATCATTCACCATGGCTGATACGTCCCTGTCTGAAACCAGTAATTCCCACCTCAGAAATTTCCCCTGAAAAATGCTGTAACGGTGGCAGCATTTTAACAAAAATCTTGGTCGTAAATAGAAATGCAAAGACATTCACCAGTCAGTTAACTGTTAGTTCTGCAGACCTGGTCCTTCTTCTTGATTTCCTTTTTTTGGTTGATCCCTATCACCCGTGAAAGCAAAGCCTGACTTCATTTTGAGCAGTTGATGGGAAGCAGAGTATGCATATGCATGTGTATGTCACAGACAAGCACATGCACACACACATATAGATAYGCACACACACACACAGGAGGTAGTGGGAGGGGGAACTGCATAAAAGTCTTTTACTGTCCTTGCCGGGGGCTGTCACAGGGGAGGTCACTTTGCAGGACCGTGGCCTGCATTCTCCAGCTGCACACCACAGACTCATGCATTGGCTTTGAATAATATATTGTAATGTATCGTCTGTACAGTTAGCTTGACTAATGCTCTGTCCTTGTGTGGCAGGAGGAGCCGCCTCCGGCGGTGCAGGGCCGGAGGTCGTCGCTCAGCGGGGTGTGCTACCTGACCATGGGCCTCCTTGTGCTGCTCCTCGGCTTGGTCTTCGCGTCGATGTACGTGTACAGATACTTCTTCATCGGCCAGGTAGGGGAGCCTCTGGAGGGACTGCTGGCTCTTCGACTGGAGCAGCCAAACTGCTCCAGCCTTTAAAAGAGGAGGTGCTACTTGTTGCTTTACACTGTGGTGATTCGGGACTTCTGGGCCCTGCAAYGCTCTGAGAAATGGGGCATGCCTGAAGCAGCAGGCTCCGGCTCGCCTCCGTCCGACTGCCGGGGAGGGCCTCGCAGAAATTCTCCTCTTCCCCCCTTGTTGTTTACAACTCCATGAAAATATCCTGCCATTTCTACCTTGTAAACACAACCTTACTGCTGTTAGCTGTAAACCAGTTTCACAGAGTGGCTTCTTGTGGGGGGAGAGGAAGCCCTGGAGAGAACAGGCAAGTTCAGGCAAGACAGAGCATCTTCCTGCAACCTTTTTTTTTTTTTTTTTTTGAGCCCTAGCACAGCAAAACCCTAGGCATAACAAAAATAGGCATCACTATTAATAAAGCAAGCAGAGAAGATTTAGAAAACTAGGTCAGAGACTACAGAAGTTGGGCCCTCAACCTCAGTTAAATTCAGCATCTCTTCTTCTAAGCAGTCTTTGCAAAGTTTAGCCTAGCCTAAGCACTGCGCGGGCAGCTTTGTGAATTTAAGTAGCAATGGGTCAAAACATTAGGAACGAGACAAGGCAGAGCTTCTTTTTAGGTAGGAAACTGCTGAGCTTTGTGGCTTGCTGAGTGGTTAGCCAAGAAACCCCAGAGCATCACTTTAAGCCCCCGTTCTTCTGCGGAGCAGCTGTTGTGAATGAGCTCGCCCAGTTTGGCAAGGTGGGCTCGGTCTGACCGCCAGGGTTTCCGTAGCCAGCACTTAGCCACTCAGCRGTATAGTCTTGTTTTATGTGCTGCCTTGCTTCATAAGTTTTCTTGACGTGAAATTAATTTGCAATCTTTGTTTTCAGATCGATAAATTCTTCATTACCCATGCTTATTTATAACTGACTTATTTATAACTCTTTAAGACAAACATAGAGCTGTTCATCCCCTCCTGCACACACACACGTTTTCATTTGATGGGCCCTTTTGCTGTGCCTTTGATGGAGATGCTTGTTTATGACGAGGTGGTAGCGCCCTGACATTAAGGGTGGGTTGTTGGCTGGGTGGTGGACAGCCCTCAGTGTCGATTGGGGTTGAGCAAATGTGGTGGGCCAGCACGTGGCATGGCGCTGGAAAGCAGCAACTGGTGTGTTCGGGGCCTTCTAGTCTCAGCCTCTCTGTGGCTGCCTGTGATACCAAAGCACAGCTTATATCCAATAACACAGCAAAGCCTGCACGCATGGATGGAGGTGCTTTGGGGACCAGGGCTCTAGGGCCTTTATGTTCCAGGTCTGCAAAGGCTCCCTGTGATCCTAGTGACCAGACTCCATCCCGTGCCCTGTGCTAGCTCTCTGGCCTGTAGCCTGTGCTYCTGGCCCGCTGGCAAGAGTGACTCCTGTGCTGTAGTGAGGCAAAGTTGCTGTTGGTTTTGGAGCCTTTGCAACGTACGTGCAGGTGTACTTAGAAATGGTGCTTTGCTCACCATGAGCTTATATGCCCTATGTAGAAAAATGCTATTGCTGGAAATTATCTATGGAAGGATGTGAGTAACTCAGATATAAAATCTAAGACTGGCAGTTTGCCTTTCTGAATTACCCCTTGTGGAATCCCACAGGGAATTTAATCCATCTGGATCTGGCTAGTGGGAGGGGAGACAGTGCTGCTTGGATAGGATGCAGAGGTCCTGGACGTGTCAGGAGGGGTTTTTGCCCTACCTTCATCACAAACATTTTCTAGTTGATAGAATGAYCTTGAAATATTCCCAGGTGTCCATGCCTGACATGGGTATGTTTAGCTTTCTCCCAGTGTTTGCTGTGGTGCTAATGGGACGTGGGGATGTATGTGTGCGGTGTCTGCCCTTCAGTCTTGTCCCCACAGCTTCCCCGCGAGAGCGTGTTCCACTGCGGCGTCCTCTACGAGGACTCCCTGTACTCGCCGTTCAAAGGGCAGATGGAGTTGCAYGAAGACGTCAAGATTTACCTTGAGGAGAACTACGAGCAAATCAACGTGCCCGTACCCCAGTTTGGAGGGAGCGACCCTGCAGATATCATCCATGATTTCCAGCGAGTAAGAATATCTCTTGCTGCCTCCRTGGGGTGTGTAGCACGGGGCGGAGGAGGAGGGCAAGAGCTGGGGTGTGCTGGCACGATGGTGCTCATGGTGTGGTGCAGTCGCTAGTATCACGTAGGTCTCCAATGATCTCGTTATTGAGTGTTCTCCTTCCCAAGGCCTGTTGGAGTTTTTCCAACCTGCTTGCCTTGCCTGTTATGCCTTGGTAGTGAGTCCTTTGGATGGACTTGTTGCTTAAAGCAATTTACAGTCTTCCCTGAATTTTTATTTTGGCCGTTTAACATTTGAGTATGAGGTTGGTTCCTGTCTGAGCTTAGAAATGCCCAAGGACTGGTGCATCGGCTGCCCATCGTGGAGGCTCTGCTCTCCGAGCAGCTAACGCAGCAGTGGGAGAGGCAATTAATAACCAGCCTTCAGCCCAGTGCACGTGCTTCCTCGCCTGGCAGAGGCGGGGAGGTGGCAGTGTGCTCGACTGCAGGGAAATTTTAGTTTTTTAGCACGTTGGTGCTATTTCTGTCCCAAGGAATATGGGCAGATTTTTCCAGTTTGTTTTGGGGTAGTCTGACTTTGTGAACTCTGCAAGGCTAGGAGGGCCAGCTGGAGCCAAAGACCTCGCTGGTGCCAGCCAGCTGCCGTCCTCGGAGCTGTGCTGCTTTACCGTAGCTTGGTGGTCTGGCTGCAGGCTGCTGAGCGTGCTGGTCCTGATGTGGGGGCTGCGTTTCTTTTCCCTGCGCGTCGCCCAGCCCCGTCCCTGTGCCGCCGCAGTGCGGGGCCGCACGCACATGCCATCAGTCCTGCAGCCCTGGACATTTCTCTTTCTGCTGCATCTCTTGCTAAAGCTTTTGAGGGTGACTGAGCAYGGAGGCAAAGGTGGTTGAAGGGTGTTTTTGACGGCAGGAAGGGTAGTGCTGTTGGTGAGATCTCGGGGAGATCTGAGSCTGCTGTCCTGGGATGCACCCTGCTCCGTGAAGGATACCTCTTCCCTGCCCTGTTCCTCACCTCAGCCTCCTTTCACACATCTGCGTGGAAATGTTTCATTGAGAAGTGCTTAATTCCTCGGTTTCTCTGCTTGGAACGCAGGGCCTGACAGCTTACCACGACATAACGCTGGATAAATGCTACGTCATCGAGCTGAACACCACTATCGTGATGCCTCCGCGCAACCTGTGGGAGCTGCTGGTTAACGTGAAGGTACAGCTGGCATCGTGTTTATTTTGTATGCTTCTCCTGAACGGGCTCCTGGGTGTCGGTTAGAAACTCCTGGGAAACAAAAACCGCTGTGTCTGTAAAATAAGCCTTGGCCCTAATAGAGCTGAGTCCTCATGTTCAGCGATGGCTTCAGGGTTTTTAGCTGAAATACTGATTTTGCAGGCAACACACTAACACTGGGATGAGGGATGTGTCRGGCCAGGGTGACGTGGAGAAGCAGCAGATTCCTTCTCTCTGGTGTTTACTGATAGTAGAAATCAAGGAAAAAAAAATCCCCCCCCAATCTCTCTCTTGCTGTGATTGCAGCTGCATGTTTGCCGCTTGCAGAGCTCTCGATGTCCCACGAGGTGCGAGGCCTCTCGGTGCTGCTCCCTGCGCTGCACCGAGGGCTGAAACGCACTGCCTGGTCTAACAAGGGTTTTGTTCACAGCAGGCCTTAACTGGGTTTAGTTTCTGCATTAATGTTCAGTTCAGAAGCCTGTGCTGGTGTATTGCAGTGACCTGAAACAGCCTTCTTAAAATAGAGCACTGTTTCATCTTCACAGCAGGAACAAGGCCAGATTTGTGGGAGAGGGGTTTGCAGGATTGCAGAAGGTGCATATCTGCGGTCTTCTGCAGGTAAAGCAGAGCACTGACAGTCAGCGTCTCTTGCTACTCTCCTTGACAGTCTGTTTAAAAGAAAAAAAAATTAACTCATTATCAAATTCCCTAGATTGCGCTTGCTGCAGCATGCAGTGCGATGCGCTTTGTAGGGTTAAGCTGAGAGGCAAATCGCTGTGCCTCCGAGGGAACTCTGGTAATCCCTCCCTTTGAGAGATGCCTGATCTCCAGTCCCTGTCATGCTCCCACTTCGTTTGCCAGCAGTCCTCCCAGTTTCATCCTCTGTGGCCATCTGGTAAATGGGCTGGGAACCCCGCTGGGGTACAGCACGCATTTATTTACAGTTTGTTCCAAACCAGCCGCAGCTTCTGACAGTGGCAGGTGGCCAGTYCCTGGGGCAGAAGAAAATGGAAGAACCAGGATCACGTAGGCTGACAGCCGAGCATCCGAAAAAAGTGTGAAATTGGGAATGCCGGTCACACCTAGAATAATAAACTTAAGATCACAGTCAACAAAAATAATACTGATCTTTATCAGGGATTAAATTACTAAGGGGATAAAAATATAGTTAAATTGGTCTTATGTTTCTGATTCTTAAGAGTGTAGAAAGTTGATGTGGGTTTAAACGGCTCACTAATTATTTGGATAGGTAGATGTCCAATCTGTCTATGCAGTTTTTAACATGCACCTTGGAGACAATATTTTTAAGTGTTTAGCTTGGTCTTGAGCTTGGAAAAATTTTTCACCTTGAGGACAGTCAAGCAGTGGAGAAGGCTGCCCAGAGATGTTGTGCAGCCTCCATCCTTGAAGGTTTTCAAGGCCCAACTGGATCGAGCCCTGAATAACCTGTTTAAAGCTCTATTTTTCTTGAAACTCTGCAGAGATTGGAAGGTGTCGTGCTTGTCACCCAGTCCTGCAATGGAAGAACAAACTGACTGCTTCAGCTCCCAGAGCTATTTAAATCTAAAAGGCTGAAGAAATTGAATTGATTGTGTCCTTCTCTCTTAAACCCTGCCACCATGCCAAGGATATGGCAAATCCTGAGCCCCAACCCTGTGATGAACCTTCTAACGCTATAGCTTATGCCGATAACTGCACGTGTCTCATGCCCTCTCCTGCAATTTCCCGCAGAGAATYGATGTTCAAACTCTTACAGAGCTGCTGTGTTAGCGTAGTACCAACTTCCACTGATAGACTAGCCCTGCAGCACGAGGGGAGAGTTTCACTGATCCCTAGGTTATGCCAGCCCAGCATCATGGTGCAAAGCTAAGCCAACGTGTTCCCTGGTGCTTCTGTGTGGAGGTAATCGGTCCTGTGGTGGAAGGCAGAGATGATGTTTGCCATAAATGTGGGACCATAAATGAATCTTCGCTTTTGTGGGGGTGATTGAGAAGTGCAAAATGTCGCCTTTTCCCTGACTGCTCAGCGCTCCCCAGCAGGGTGTCGTTGCTCAGTGTGGTGCCCACAGGCCATTTCTAGTCCCCGTCCCTGCAGGCCAGGGTAGGAAACCGCTGTATTCACGATTGGGCTGAACAGATCAAGGAGTAGGGGGAAATGTGGAAAACTTGTGTGACTGTTGGAGTCTGAGCAGGGTTGGGGGGATTGTCTTTTGAAGCAAATGTAAAATGCACATTTTTGATGGAGTTTCTGGCATGTCGGTTGAGCCTTGATCCCTTTCCAGATGGGTTCATTCTGCTCTCAGCCTAGCTTCCCTCCTGTGGAACGTGGTTTAGTTTATAACAGTGGTGATCCTGCAGTGACTTTGCCCCCTACATGTGAGTATTCGATTTTTGGATCCAGTCTGTTTTGTGTGCCCTTGAGTTGCTCGTGTGCCCTGTCTGGGTGCTAGTTGCGTTGGGCAGTTTAACGCGAGGACAGGGAAGCAGGTTAATCAGCCTCGGCAAGGGGAGTTTGAGCCTTCCAATAGTTTAGCTAATGGGAGATCATGTCACATTGCTGCAATGACTGTACTTTATTTTGATGGAAACGGTGTCATTTCAGAAAGGGACGTACCTGCCTCAAACATACATAATCCAGGAGGAGATGATTGCGACGGAGCACGTCCGGGACATGGAGCAGCTCGGCTCCTTCATCTACCGCCTCTGCAGCGGCAAGGAGACTTACCGGCTGAAGCGGAGGAGCGCGAGGCGACGTAAGAGCCTTGCCGTGTTTGGCCGTCCGTAGCCCACCTCCCCGCTGCATCGCAGTCGTTGTCTGCTGTTTACAGCTGTGCTGGCCTCTTCATGGCCGGAGAGGAGGTTTCCTGGGAGTATAAGTCCACAGGAGACCGTTTGAGATGTTTCGCCACTAGTTCAGCTGTGCCCACATCTGTGACGGTGCTACTGCAAGTGGGTGCTGGCTGTTCTAAGTATTTCTGTTGCTGTGTCTATCAGCCTGATAGAAACATTGATAAAAGTGCTTGCAGGAGCCAGCAGTTCATTTACATGTGGGCTTCTGGGGCTGAACTAATGGCAGTGCTGTTGGGAACTGCTTGGAAAATTTCCCTGATGGAGACACCCGCCTCAGTGGCAGCTATTCAGAGTAGATTAGATCTGCAAATTGCCTTTAATTAATTAGGTTCCTAGTAGTATTGAAAAAGCAGTGAAGAGGGAGCCTTAGATTACCTGGTAGCAATTTCATGAAAATCAGCAATATATATCTTATATACAGATGCCAATGTTGCTGCAAAAACTCTTTAATTTCAGTATTTATGCTTATTTGTTTTTAGATCCTGGGGTATTTAAAGCCTCACTGGAGATGTTAACTCTCTGGGGAAGCTGCAGGGTGCTGAGAGCCTGTGGGTACCGAAGTCACCATGGCTGTAGTGCCTGGCTGCTTTTCCAGTGGGAGCCGCAGATTTCCGGGTTTTGCCTCCCTCTGCGCCACCTCCGTGCAAATGCTCAGTGGCAAACATGCGGTGCGCAAGCTGTGCGTCCGGCTCGGGGGAATCCCGCTGCCTGCCTTCCTCCCCCGACCTGTTTGCACTTCCCTGGGTATCGGGAAGATGCCGTAACTGTGAGGTGCTGATAGATGTCGGTAGGGAGTGGAAGGGTTTCTGCCTGCCAGCTGTGTGTGCCCCCTCGCCCTGCCTCTGACYGGGCCTGCTGCGCTACGCGTAGCCCTGGGGTGCAGACACTGTTAGCTGCTCCCTTGCATCAGACCCCCCGGGTGGTGGATGGACATCCCCTGCCACATCCAGCCGTGCTGGCTGGAGTTGCTGCCCTCTCCCATCTGCTCATCTGAATGTCCTGTAGACCCCTTCGTCAAGACAAGATGGATTGGTACACTGAGTGAAAGACTTCAGTTAGCTACGCTCGTCGTTTTTGACTAAAACTGATGGAAGAACCTGAGTGGCTCTGGGTGCAAATCAGAGAGGCCTTTGGCAGTAACAAGTGGCGCAGGGGATGATGCGGTTTCTTGCCTCCACAAGTGCAGAGAGGTCTCTGAGATAACACTGAGGTGCTGTCGGCTGACATCAGCCATTTCCATGTGGCTCCATTAGCTCATGGTGGTTCTCACTGCAGGCCGGTGGCCTAGATAATATGGCTGTTTTTTCAGAGAAGACAAGATTTTGCTGCTTTCTATATGGGCTGTGTTGTTTCTGTATCTCAGTGTTCAGTGGTTGCATCTCATCTGCTTTCCTTCCTCCACTTGACGGGGCTCTTGTAAATTAACACTTGTTGAATTTTTTCCCCCCTCTCACTCTCTTTTTTTAATTTCTTCTAGGTATAAGTCGACGTGAGGCTGGAAGCTGTCATCGCATTCGTCACTTTGAAAACACTTTTGTGGTCGAAACTGTTATCTGCAAGAAGTCATGAAGCCCCTGTCCACATGTACTTTTCCTTGGCTTTGCTTGCACATACATGCACACACATGCTCTCAGCCCTCTCGTTAGACACCATAACCCCTCTTGCTTTTTTTTTTTTTTTACTCCCTCTCCTGCTTGTGCAGCTCTAACTTCTTGGGTCCACTGTGGCCTTGCAGTGGATTCTCTTTTTTCTGTACTACCTACTTGAGATGTTTTGCTGGGCTTAAATTTATGCAGTGATCAAAGATGACCTGTGAGTAGAAGCAACCTCCTCAACACCGCAGGGCTGGGGTAGCAGGGGAGGCCGAGGGACAGGAGCGCTGGAAATGGCTGCTCTTTTCCTGGCCGAGCGATTTCACGCTGGCGTAATGCTTTGACGCTGCCGCGGCACAGAGACGCGAGGTGTGCCGCAGAAGGAGGGTTACCGTTTTGATGCTGCTGTAATGACTAGAAATATGTAATCAGATGCGCTGAGGAAACATATAGTTGTGAGGCTACAAACAGGGGGATTTGGAAAGCTCAGCAGATGGGAGGGTTTCTGCCCAAGGCAGGTGATGGTGGTGCCAGCCTGCAGTGTGCTGTCTCCTCAAAGACCAAGTCCCCACCGCGGGACACAGCCTCTGCCTGCTCTTTCTGTGACTGTCTCCTGGACTCCCCCCTTGCCGCCTGGTGGTCTCACCCTGCGTGTGGGTCACCCACCGAGTGTGGTGGGCCCCTCTTGAGCTCCTCACCTGGCCAGCGTCAGGGGAGGCAGGAGGCCAGGGCACCGGGTGAGGAGATGGAGCAGGAATGACATGAATGAACGTCCCTGCACCCTGCCATGAAGCAGAGGACGAGGTGCAAGTCCTTCTCCATGTCCTTGCTGTGAAGGGACCCAAATCCTGGCTGACTGGGGTGGCATTACCTGGAGGATACGATTCCTCAGCCTTTCTTCTAACACACATCACATCTTCCGTGGGCCCCAGGCAGATCTGCCCTCGCTTTGCCCAAGCAAATAGGTGAATCTCCGAGGGATGCGAGTTGCCGAAACTCCACTGATGTCCCTTGTCTCAGCCGGTGGAGCAGCAGTTCCCTCTAGCTGGGGTCTGTCCTGGCCACCTCCGGTTGCCAGGGAAGATCAGAGGGAGGAGGACCACCAGATTCAAACAGATCTTTCTTCCTGGGCTGTTGAGATCCCACCTGCAGGTAGATGGGCACCATACGTATGTACGAAGCGGTGTCAGCAGCAGCACTGGTAGTTAGCGACATGTGCAGAAGCAGATTTTTTTTCGTTGTTAGAGAGAAAAAGTGTATTCTTGTATAACCGCTCTGATGAAAGCTGTTTTGATAGTGCGAACATGGCTACAGTAATTACTATCTGCAGGCACCGTCGTAGTACATATATGTGTACAAGGCCAAGATCCAGCAGATCAATACACTGCAGAGAAATTGTGTGAACAAAACTGCATTTCTATTGATCATCAGAGAGAGGAATTGTAGAGTAATTATATATTCTTCCCTCTGTTCCATAAATATAGTTAAAATTAATTAGGCTCTTGAAATGCAGGCAGTTTTTTGGCTTGAAAGAGCAGGGTGAATTTCAAATTGGCACATTCTTGTTAATTGGTTTCCAGCAAATCCAGACTTGTTCACCATCTGTTGAAATGAGTTTATTGTTTCAGAAAGAGGAAGGAAAAGGAAATGCAAGTACAATCATTAACTCAGCAGAACCAAAAAAATGAATATATTTTAGAATAAAATGTTTAATAACGATGTGAGCTAAATATATGAAAAACAGAATGGGATCTCAAAATGGTCATCTAATACAACAGGATTATGTCCTTAGAGGCTGAGAATTGATTTTTGTATAATGTATAGTCGACCGTAAACATTAAATTTAAACATAGAGGAGGAGGCTTTGGTCTTGTTTTGCCTTAAGCATAATGTAAAATGAAAAATCACAAGCGCTTCATTCAGGTTGGTAAGGAAGGTTTTCCACCGCCAGAGGGGCATTTGCTTTTCTATAGTACGGTTGTGCTTTTCCAAATATAATTTGCTCTTAGCTCTAACCTTTTGTTGCAGAGTGGGTGACAACAAGTGAGATGGAGACTCGGTTCTCGTAGTGGAAGCACAGCAAACTGGTAAATTTAAGCCCTGCATTTGTTTTGTTTCTGGGGGGCTAAGGCTGCGCTCGGGCGAGCGTACGGACCTTCTCCCCTTCCCTCTGGCTCTGCATGAATTCCCTGGCCATTGAGTACGCTAAGTCTGTGCAACCCCCAGCGGTCAGGACGGGCCTTAGCTCTTGACGAGGAGCTAACGTTTCACGGGACGAGAACGCGACTGTCTAGAAAGAGAACGTACAAATGCTCTGTATATTTTGTCTGGTAGGTCTCTCACCTCTTAGGAAACATCGATGGGATAAATAAAATCTTTTACCTCTGATGCGCGCAGTGTGTGCTCACTGGGGGTGGAAAGCGAGGGCGCTGCGGGGGGCTGCCGCGCATGCGGGGCGTCAGCGGGACGGCTGCGGAGGAGGTGGGGGAGCCGCGTGGCGAGGCAGCGGGGTCTGCCCCGGGGCCGGCGCGCCCCGAGGTCTGCTCTTCCGGTGTCCCCGCGCTTCCTCGGGAGACCCAGGGGCGGGAGTCGCTGGCCACCCGAGGTTCGTGAAGGGGCACGGTATCCCTGCTCCTGGGGCTGGCTAGGTCTCCAGCCCCTTCGGAGCACATCCCTCCTCTGACCGCTGCGTTCAGGGATGTGGCAGGTTTAAGGGTGTTCCCAGGGCTCTTTCCTGTGCTTTCTCATCCCCTTCCGTCATCCTTTTGGTAGTGTCAAGAATATTCTTCCTAAACTGTAGGTTTTTTCTAAAATTGGATTCTAGTTGATTAGTGAGGAGGTTAACCTGAGAAATTTAGCTTGTTATAGTCATTTTTGTTCCATTTTATTTAGGTTCTAGCACTGCTTTTACCTCTTCAGCATCTGCGTGCTTTTTCCATTATTAGGCTTCTGCAGAAGAGATCTGCATCTTACAATAATTGCATTTGCCAGAGCTGGTTCTCGAGCTGAAGCTAAGTATTCGTACAGACATAAGGGTGGGAATGCTGTAGCTGGCAAAGGCGATTTTTGGAGCTGTATCTGGAAAATGCACTGTTCCTCTGTGTCCATCTCTTGGGAAATTCCTGTRGTTCTTCCAGAAGAAGAGAGGGCAGTGAGTAGAAAGTTGTGATCTGGATTGTGCACTGCCATGAGATTTACTATAAAAATTAAAACATGTTGTCCTAAGAAATAAATATTGAATGCTGAGGAGATGATTTCAGCATGTACCTCTTAGGACCATATATCACAGTATTAGTCAAAACAAGAAATGGGTATATTCTGCCTGTTGACTACCAGCGTCTCAAATGCTCTTCATCACAGCTACTGGTTTCTTATTCTTACATTTAGCTCAACACTGGAAGGGTAAAATAGTTATGCGAGATACTACTCTGAGCTTAAAATTCATTTGTTATCACCACAGGTGGCTAAAAGTTTGCAAGATAACTGTTTTAGACGATAAATTTAGGCAGTCCCACTGTCGAGGGACGTGAGCAGCCCATCCCAGTGCGCTGAACGCCTTCCCTGGAGGTGCGTTTCAGCGCGCGTCTCCCACGGATCAGCCCTAAACGCTCTCGGTACAAACCGATGGGTGAAGCCGGGCAAAGCTGGCTTCGGCGCTGTGACTCAGCCGGGCGCTGGGCTGGTAAGCGGGGCCGCTCTCGCTGCAGGGCACGTGCCACAGGGGCTTGCTAGCCGGCCGGAGGGACTCGTGGCAGGTTTTTATGAATTGTYCCCCCCTGGCTGGCCTGTTCACCACCGGGCATATGTCCCTCGCACAAGTTAGGAGGAGGAGGAGGAGATGCTGTTCTCTTTCCTCTGGGATCTACCTGACGAAGTCCATGAGCAGCGGTATGTATAAAAGAATAGCAATAAAGAGTGTTTTAGGAGGACTCAGTGGCAAAGGGATGCAACTGAAACCCTTAAATATGGGTTAATACAATAGCAGCTGGCATCTAATATGATTTACCTTTCATTTATAACACTTGCATTTTGCAGTACAGATTGGGGCTTGTTTAGCTTTGCCAGTTGATGCTGAGTCAGGCAAAATTTTGATTTAAGCTGAGCAGCATCAGCTTCCAGGCTCTGGTAGATGGAAACCTGTTAACTTAGCAATTGAGGGGAATTTTTAAATGTGGTCATGATGTTGGCGTCACTGCTAAAGCGTAGATGAGCTCTTGCTTTTTCACAAGTCTTTCAGGGCCACGTTGGGTGCAGTGTCCCCTGATGAAGAGCAGCCCGTGGGGACTCCTGCAGACCTGGGATGAGGCATGTTTGGGCCAGGAGGGACCGCATGGGCTCCTGTGCAGACGCTGAAGGTCAGTTAGTTCCCCCATGCTGTAGGGAGTCCGTTTTTGGGGGGGAACGCGTGCGCCTTGGCGTGCTGCTGGGCTGGGGGGACCCGTGTGCAGTCCCGGCACGGGCAGCAGGCAGCTGCTCCCAACATCTCACCTTCCAGCTTTGGGGGCGAGAGGGGGCCCACAGCCGCACCAGGCCCTGAGTTGGTGCTGGTTTCTTGGCCATTTGGAAGGGATGCTGGTGGAAATGCAGTTCAAAGCGGTGGTGTCCATGCCCCAGTGAAGCAAAGGAGATGCTGCAGCTCCACCGGAGGGAAACTTCGCTGGGTGAACGGAGCAGAACGGCGGGGCGCAGGGGAGAGAGTCGCCCCCGAATCTGGGCTGCGCTCCGTGAGTGCTTTCAGCTGACGCAAAAAAAGAAGCATAAAACAGGTGGGAGGAAGCAGCTTAAACTTCCTGATGTTAGGTTGAGATTTTTCTTTCAGTACTTTAGTAACAGAAGTTATTGGTTTTTTTGCTTTGAAGCAGTTTTTATCTAAAAAATGCTGAATTAAAATGGTCAAGTACATGGGAATAGAACAAACACCTTTCATTTTGTGTTAAATGAAACATTTTTGTTGACCAAAAATGTTTTCTTTTTTTGTGGCGGAAAAACCTGAGATAACCTAATTTTGGTTTTGATCTGAGTCTTTTTTCTTAATCGTGTTCAGTCACCGAGAGGACATGTCTGTGGTTACCTATGTAGTATCCAGCTTTACTCGCAGCAGAGCCCAGCGAGACCGAAGAGGGAGTCTGAGCTTGAAGCGTCATCAGGACCATGCAACTTGTGATGTTGAAGTCAGGAGCCTTTGCTTCCTAGAGAGGAAGGGACATCGCTGGAGGGTGATTTTGAATGCTCAGTTTTGGAGTTTCTGCATAGCTTAGCCTCCTGAATTAGGCAGTGGGAGCACCCCTGCCATAACGGACCGTCCTTCGTGGCACAAAGCGGGAATTACTGCTCTTCGGTCTCCCCTAATTGCCCCAGCCTTCTGTGGTAAACATCAGATTAACCCYGCAGTTTGGCTGCCCATGTTTTTAATAAGACGCCCAGTATTTTATAAAACAGGACTGACTTTAGGACAGGGAGCTACTGGCTGCTGCTTTTGCTGGCAGCTGTGTGCACAGGAGACGTGTTTCCAAACTCTGCGGAGAGTTCGGGCTGCTCGGTCCGACTCGTTTTCCCTGCAGGTAAGTGCTGAGCAGGGATATAAACAGGGTTTCATTGCCTGCTGCCTTGTGGCTGTAGGGTCTGGTGCCGCGGGCTCGGGGATCCCGAGGGGTCTTCCTCCCTCATGCTCAAATTTTAACAGAAGCGGGTGGGTGAAGAATCAAGAATCAGCTGTTTCCTTAGCTTGGCTGAGAGTGTTTCCTCGGGAATAATACCGTACTGGATGTGGGACCTGTTTGTGCCAGCTCTAATTAACCGTCCTTGCTAACACAAAGATGTTCTCTAGTGGAAGCCAGTAAGTTACTCTATTCATTTGGATTAATTAATCTGAAATGGCCAAGTATGTAATGTCATATCGAACTTTTAGATCTGTATTTGAACTGAATTGAAGTCATACCATGCAATGCTTGAAACATTGTCTGACTGGGGAAAGAAGTTTCGGAAGAGGAGACAACCGATGGGAGCGTGTTGAAGGAAACCTCTCAAATTAAAGTTCCTCTGCTTTTAAACAGATTCCTCTAGGACGTTGCTCTGTTCCCCCATCTGTTATTCGTGAAGCAAATTGTTTTCATCCTGCCGTTGTGCTGTTTTTCCCCTCCTCTCTTGTAAGGCAGTGACAGCCGACAGCTTTGGAGCAGGCYGCCACTACTTTCCCACTGGTTTCACTGGGTGATATCAGTGTTGCCGCTCCTGCGGCAAAAGCCAGCCAGCACGGAATGTTCTCCCTTCTTCATAAATTGTTGTCCTTTAAAACGTAAAATAAAGAAGACAGGAGCTTGCTCGCTTTGGCACGGTAGATGCATGGCGCCTGTCTGCTGCAGACGCCCTGGTGCCAGGCACGGAGGTGCTGGGCGCAGCCGGCGCCAGCGCGCGGGGAGCAGCGGTGCGGGACTGCGGTCCTGGCCCGCGGTGGCGGCGCCGGCTTCCCYGCTCCACCGACACCCTCTCCTGGGAACGGGGCCGCATCCGATGGCGCGGACAAGGCCTGGCAGGCGTTTGTTGGTGAGGGGTAGGTGACCTAGCAATGCACGTCGCTGAGAAAATTGCAAGCTGGATTTGAGAAATGAAAGAAAAGTACCACTCCGTTTTTGAGCAGTAACGGTAATGCTCTTTATGGCTTTAAATCGCCATCCCTGGTACGACCGAACCCTCCCGTTGTGGGTCCGTCGCCCCCTTCCCGCGGGCGCTCCTGCATGTTCCCGCAGCCGCCGAGCAGCTCCGGCGCGTGCCTGGGATGCGTGTGCCGCGTGGCGCAGGCCCGTGCCCCCGGCACAGCGCACACCACCAGGGCTTGCAATGCTTCGTCTTGCGGGTCACCCCTTGGGATACAAGCTGCGGGCACGATTTCCTCCTCAAAAACATTGAGCGATGCTGGAAAACCGCGGGGTGAGCACGGGGAAGAGGTCACCTGTTCCTAGCCTGAGCCATACGTTTGCCTGCGAAAGCACAGGGGTGATTTCCCACCCCAGCCCTGGCAGTAACGCTGCTAAAGGCTGTTGCTTCCTCCGGTGCGCAAGGCCCTTGCGAAACTGCCTCCCGCAGCAGCCCGCTGGGCAGTGGCGAATGCGGCGGTGTGTGCGGCTGCCAGCCGGCCCTGGGAGCCCGCTCGGACCCGCAGCACCAGCTGTCCGCCACGTGTCGGCCGCTGGGTTATCCTGGATGCTGACGCGGTGGCGATGAGCACCCAGCTCATCCAGAGCTGCCCGAGACTCTGCTGTCTGCGTCCTTGCGTCCTGGTAAAGCATTGGAAAAAGAATCACCTAATAAAGTGCCTCGAGAAACGTTTTAGAGTATTTGGAAAGGAGTCTTTTAAAATTGATGCTCGTTCGTCTTTTCAAGGAGAATGAGCCCTACGAGAGTGCAACCAGTAGCGATGTAACTCAGAAACGTTCAAAACATGAGGCATGTTTGCAATAAGCCTGTTGGATCATCTCACTCTGAGCTTTATAACAGCTTTAAAAGATTCAATTAAGATGTCAGAGATACAAATGCTTCCCCACGCTACTCTTCCCTCCTCATCCCCCCACAGTATTTTTAGCGTTTGGCCAGGAAAGGTACAAGCAAACACCAGACAAAATCAAACCTAGTTGCCTTTATAATAGCAGGTACCAAATAACAAATCTGCTCTGGTTGAAATGTTAAAGTGGGGAGAGGAAGGCATGTCAATTCTGTAATGAGGTTTGCAAAGGAAATGCACTTTGCTTTCATTCAGCGCTTCTGATGAAGTTGTTTAATGGCACTAGAAGGTAAATATTTGGTATTAATCTCCTTGGCAATTTGAATGCATTCAGCATTAAGTGCAGCTGTACCTGAAATGCTGCCTCTCTGCAGAAGCAATGCTTTGTGCTTGCCCCCAGGGACTTCAGGGCTCTTTATATTTGCAGTTTATTTTTTGCCACAAATTTTTCATTAAGTGCTCAAGTATTTTAATGTTACGACTACTGGGAAAGTAGTTCCACCTGAGACTGTTTGCAGAAGTTGCAGCTCAGACTTTAAACTCATTAATACATTTTAATATTAGCAACCGCTGAGTGCATTCGGTTTTTATGCAGTAAAAACGTAGGAAAGCTAACAGCCAGGCATCCCTCAGCATTTGCCACAGCTTTTGTGTGTGCTGCAGAGCGGCCTGCTTTTCCTCGGCTCAGGCTATTTCCCCGCAGGCGGGTGGTGAGGGCCGTGCGGGAGGTGCGGCGCAGCCCCAAGCACTGGCGCTGCACGGGCAGCCGAGCCGGGGCTGAGTAGGAAGGTGTGCGAAGGGAAAACRCTGGGCCTAGCGTCTCCGTGTCATTAAAACAGGTTCGCTGATTTTTTTGCCGCCTAAAACCACCCTCTCCCGGAGCTACGTAAATCCTGAGCGAAGCAAGAAACTTGTGCGAGTCTCGGCTGCACAAACAGAGACGGTGCGGGCTGTCCCCAAAAGTTTGGACCTGGCTGTGGCCAGGGACGTCAGCGGTCCCGGCAGGGCCTCGACCCGGGGAGGGTCCCTGGCGCGGGACGGGGCTCGGGGTGCGCGGGCCAGCTGCTGTCTTACCTCACTGGGGCTGACATGAAAAAAACTGCTGAGAGAAAGACATGCAAAATTCATGATGAATCCTAAGAACTGTCATTGCGTATACCTGTTACTGCTGCTCTCCCTCTGCAGCAGTTCAAGGGCTGGAGTTTTCCCCACCTGTTTAAGAGTACTTTGACCAAGGACTTGAGTACTTTCTTTCTGCTGCAGGCTTTGCTGGCTGTTAGCTCGTGGCTCGCAGTTACTGCTTTGGCCCCGAGACATTCCCTAATTCCCGCCTGGTTCCCCACGTCCAGCCTTTGCCAGGCAGTGAGTGGCACTAAGGCAAAGACACTCTTGCCATGAGCTGCCCCAAGGACCTTTTTAGAGCTGGGCATCTGCCTTGGAGAGCTGCTGTTATTTACTACTGCTGTTCTTTTTAGTTCATTTTTCTTTCCTTCTTTCTTTTTTTCTTTCTTTTTAAAAATTCCTTTCTGCTTTAATAGTTTGGTAACAGATGTTAAAAATTGCTCCCACCTCGGGGTGTGAATAGGAGTTAAGTKACAAAAAGAAAGTTAAAGCAAATCTGACGCTTCCTTTTGGTTACATCTATCGACTCCCACCTAGAGATGCAAAAGCACAACTGAAAACACTCTGAAATTTTTGTTTGCTGTTTAAAAAGCAGCTGATGCCTCTTGAAAAACCTTCAGCCGAGAAGCATTCTGCTGCTTTGTCTCTGTCTTCATTTCTCCTTCATTATTCTGCCCAGTGGCATGATATTTGCATGAAAACAAGACCTTTTGTTTCTCAAGAGCTGATCCAGCTCTATTACTTATTCCTCATTTGGACGCTGCGCATTGAAGTCTGAGTCTGTCGGGGGAGTGCAATGTGTGGTGTGCAATCAGACCCTTCACACTCTAATCCGCCGGGACGCTAGGCTCATTTCCACAGCAACTAATTGTGGCAGAGAAAAGGGTTTCCAACTTCAGGTGGATTAAATATGCAGCAGAAGTTGAGGGAACGTGGTTGTAATAAGAGTGGGATGCAGCAATACAGAAGATTAAGTTATATTAGTGAACTGTCTTTCAAACTAGGATGTTTTCCCAGACTCCAGGGGGCAAATGTAGCTGTTAGGAATTAAAATTTGCATGTGCTATTTCCTATCATGCTTGAAACCCTACTTCTTCCCCAAGACTGTGCGTCTGTTGGGCCACTGGTGCCTGCTCTGCTGCCCGGGTGCTGCAGCGGTTGGCCCGCACCCGCTGCTGGTCCCTCGCTTGCTCGCGGCCGTCTGTGGGCTCGCGGCACCACTTCTTCAACTCCAAATTCTGGAAACTTGCCTCATGCTACTTTGTGCTGAGTTCATTAATACTCCAGATGGCCCAAGACTTTTCTATGTGCCCTTGAGCTGACCTGCAACGTGCTTCCTTCCTTGCAGCTCCCTGCTGGGGTCACACACAAGCTCTGCTGCTTTGCCTGATGTTTTTTATTTGTCAGAGAAAATATTTGTATCCTAAACAATTTTGCAATACTTCAGTAAGAGAGATGTTGACTTATGGGGGTTCTGTTCACAGCTATGTTTAAAGGACATGGAAATGTTAGCTGAAAGCTGGATTGTAGATGCAATRTGCTTAGTAAGAACATTGAAAATAGGATTCTTAGAAGTATGTAGCCGAGTCCTGGAAAAAAACACCACTTCATCTGATGCAAACAGCTGTCATGTTGTGAAAGTTAGACAACCTGATAGACTCAGCAGGGAAGAAATGTTAGCATGGGTATACTTACCCACTGTATCAGATCTTTGTAGGAAAGAGGGAGAGAGATTTAGGACTTTTTTTAAAGATGGTTGGTAACAGGCGTACGTGGGCAACCCAAGGCAAGTGAGTGACACAGGCTGATTTAAGAGAGAATATTACATAATAGTATGGAGTATAATAATGATGTGAAAGGCATGATCATGTGCAAGGATGACATCTAGGATAAGACTGAGTGAGACTGCTTGATTTCTGCCCTGTTCCAAACAAAGAGAATGTGTTATTCAGGCATCTGTATTTCATGTTGCAAACGTGGGAGGCACTGAAGGTCTCGCTACTGCTAGCAAGAGCGGTAGCTGCGTGTGTCAGGCTGAGTTTTGTCTTGCAGCTATAAATCTGAGCTGGCTCTTCTCATGCAATTTTTGTGTTAATTTTTGTCATTGACCTGGATGATGTCACTGATGATGTACGAGACTGTTCAAAGTTTCCCCCCAGGGCAGCCAGGGCAGACCAGCCCCTTTTGCGCGATGACAGGGGACTGGGGCGCAGAGCAGTGGGGACGTGGCGTGGGTGGGAGGGCGCAGCACCTGCTGGCTGTTGCTCCAGGAGGGGGACTGTTTTAGCAATTTTAGTCTGCAGGAAGCCAGCAAATCCATCTGCGGAGTTTTTACAACTGTGTTGACCTTTGCCTGTGGAAGGTCCCAGTCATTACTTTGCCTTCCTTCCACCTGTGATGTTTTCAAGCCACTGCACTTCCCGTTAGCATGAATAAAGTCAAGTTGGACTCTGCTGTCTAACATCTCCTCCTGCTTTTCTAAGTCCTCTTCAAACTGAATAAATGTGTTTCAAATAGTGTCCTTCATTAGCTCAGATACTGCAGCTGACCAAGGGAGATCAGGTCAGATGCTAGTCTATAAGAGATAGTTTTGCTTATAGTCACGAAGTTAAAACTTAACAGTGAACAGTCGGGATAGCTTTGGTGTATGCTGAAGTGTAATCTAAACTGGATTTCCTGGGCTTCTAATGCTTAGTTTTGGATTAACAATTGTCCTGCAGTGTTTATAACTAAATGGCTGGTACTTGCTCTCAGGTATAACCCCAGATTAATGCCTATTTGTCTTGGAATAGAGAGAATTAACAGGAATCCATGGCATACAGCAGACGTGAGGTTTTACATCCTTTGGTACTTGTAAATGGCAGTGATTCAGCTTTCCTTCCCGGGAAACATTTGTGATTCTTTGTAGTTTTTTGGGTTTTTATGATCTCGGAGAAGGGACTGCTGCATCCTGCCCGTCCAGCCCCTTGGCTCCACCTGGTCAGTTCAGGATCGTAGCAGGGACCTTCCCTCAAAGCGGYGAAGGATTTGGCAGACTATTCCTTCTCCTTCCTGCATCTCAAGAGGATGTTATGGGTCAGACCAGACCTTGTTAAAGCCGATGGCCTTTGCAGCCGCTTTACATTCTGTCTGACAATAAATGGAATCAATTGTCTTTCTGGAAAAAAAGTGCTCATTTGGCAATGTCTGAGAGCAGTTGCTTTATGCCACTAAGAGTGATATTTACCACATTTTCAATGGAATGACAGTGCATAAAAATTAAAATAGGAAGAATAAATGAGATAAAAATGAAGCAGCATTAACAGGGAAGTAGTAGGTRTCCTTTGCCTTTGTCACACTAGCTAAGACACTGATTCACTGGCATTTGTTGCCACGGTGGAAATTTATTAGTGAGCAAGAAACCCAATGGAGGGAAAGGTCTTCCCTTTTCCAGAGAATTCAGTGCCTGTAAATAACTGAAGAGAGAGCCATGGGAAGGGGAAGGGAGTGTGAAGTCGGGCCTGTGCCAGGGGGGCTGCAGCTCTCAGAGCTGTGGTTGTGCACTGGCCAGTGACAACAGATGTGTTACAATTACTCTGAGAGGAGCTTCTGCATGTGAAACTTTCTGGACAGGTCTACACAGTTCTCTTGAGACTTGCTTCCCTCTGGGCTGTTTTCCTCATTATTACTGACCATAGATGCAGCATCAATAATTGTAAATACGTTGTTCTGTTCATTGTATGTGGATGTCTTTCATAAAACATAAAAGGCAATAATAAAATCCGCAGAGGATGCTGCACGCTTGGGACCTGCACTGATTTTTCTTTTGGGGGCATAAACTCTTTGGTTGGAATGTTCTTGGTTACATGCAAATATTATTAGTGATGTTTTCTTATGACCTTTCTCCTTCCCAATCCCAGTAGGGCCTGAAGCATGAGTTGATAACTGTACTAGAAGAAAACGAATTTGGAAAGCACAGGACAGATGCCTGGAACTGATGGATATGTGAGTCAGAGTCGCACTGCTTTGCCAGCTGAGCAAGGACATTTGGGTTTTTTCATGTGTGAAATGCCGAAGACATGAGCGAGTTTGAAACTGAAACACAACACCCAGCTTTTTGGTGAAGCATGCAAATAAGTGAGTAGGAAAGCTGCTTGTGTGAATGAAGCACTTAAGTGGACAAGTGTCTGCAGAGCTGGGGTCTCAGCAAGCACCGGGCAGCTGCCACGAGCGTTTGTGAAAGGAAAGGCCCCTCGAGCAAAGGGGCTTGGTGAGCCTGGAAAGGTACGGCTGAGAAGAACCGTATTGAACGCTGTAGCTACACCTGAGGGATGACATTAGGGACAGGAAGCATCTATTTCAGCTGCCAGAAGTACTGAAAAAAGAGAAAATGGGTAGGAACTGCGTGAGGGGCTTTGTCGCAATAGCAGGCACCTGGCCCCTGTGCACCAGGAGCTCCCTCTGGGCACGTCCACATCGCCTGAGGTCCTGGGACGTGGGTGAAGCTCCTGGTGGCCCGGCCCAGCCCAGGCGTGGTGACACAGGCTTTGCCGTCTCCCACGACCCACTGCACTTTCAGCACTGGCTTCACTCCCCCTCCCCAGCCCCAGTGAGTGTCCCAATGCAAAAGGAAAGTGAAGGGGTGGTGGTGGGGAGCTCTACAAGAGCTATCCCTCCCATTGCCATTCTTTCAGAATAAACTAACTTGGATTTTGGCTAAGAACTGTGTGTGTTAGGAACGAATCTCCAGTTCTTGGGGAGTGAATCATTCCCAAACAGAGCCTGGGTTTGGCTTTCTCGTTCTTTCGGTGATTTTGTTGCCTGYATTCTGGAAAGCCTGTGAGCTCTTTAGACTGAAGTTTTCAGTTTCTTCTTCTGTTATTTCCAAGCACTGTATGTCTTTAATGTGCTTTTTGTGCAAAGAGAAGTCACTGTAGTCTCATTAGACACCCAGTGTCACACTTTGGATATAAAGCTCTGCCAAGTGAATAAGCTGTTGCAGGACCCCCCTGAGCAGAAAGGATCAGGCCACACCAGACTGCAGCTGCAGAGTGAACGTTCAGAGGCCTGGAAGCAGGAAGATCTGCTAGAAAGTTTTTGAGTGGAAAATGTCTCCTTTGCTAAATTATCATTTCCCCCTGGAACTCTGCAATGAAAGTTATTACCCTACATTGATAATCATGCTTGATCTCTGTTTGATTCCTGATTTGAAACATTTTGGGGAAGGAAGATGTTTCCATTTTGATAGACAGGTTTAATAATGATGATGTCCAGCCATTCTTTTCAGAAGGTCCCTTTGTAATCCTTGGTAAAACTGATAAAAAATGTGTTAGGCAGCTAGATACTGCTTTGGTGGACTGAATTCTAACACCACAGCCCCCACACCACAAAAAACAGTGAAAAGGCTTGAAAAGCAGACCAGATGCTAAGCAAGAGTGGCTCCAGCCATCATTACCTCTCAGATATATCCAGTATTGCCTTGATTCTTCATTTCAATCAGAAATGCTAGAATAAATAGGTGAAGACCTATGTGTGTTGTATAAGAGCTCAATGGAGGAGCTATGTGGACCTGAGGCAGGTGTGTGGGGACCTTGCGTCAGAGCTGCTGCTTGAACCTGGCAAGCGGGCAGCGTTCATTTCCAGAAAAGAGCAATACTGGGGGAATAACTTGAATGGCCAGAAAAGCTAGAGAAACCTGTGGGATGGAGCTTGAGAGAAGAAGAAATGCCTCAAGCAGTTTTAACTTGTCCTTCATACAATTTTAACTATGGCTAATTTGGCCAAAATTCCTGCCTCTTCTAAGCAGTGTGTTATTGGTGAGAGAGGAAGCCAAGAGGCCAAAAATTCCTAAATTTAATATGAGTTTTGCTTTAAGTGAAATTACAGTGCAAATTACTTTTGTGTGATCTGTGAGACAAAGGACAACAGGATAACAAACAAATAAGAGCAGGTGCACTTAAAAATGAAAAAAAGCTGAGCAACAGAGAAAGTATAAAGCTACAGGTCAACTTCTGGTCTCAGTTATAGCAGTGTTAAGCCCAAAATAACTTCAGTAAAACTAATGGAGCTGCCTCAGGTTATAGAAATGCAATGGAGACCAGTTTCCTCATACACTCTGGCATTTTCTGCCTCCTGATGTACTGATAAAATCCCCGTTCCCTATGTGCAGCCACTATCAGCTAAAGCAGAGCTCCCCTTGGCATGGCCCACTGCCTCGAAATGTAAAATAAATCTCCTGCATCAGCACTGTTTTGTTCTATTATTTGTTCACCCTGCTTCCAAAAGGAACCTGAAATCTCAGTAGTTAAAACCTTCATGTCTGTTGAGATGTGGTTAGTTAAGAGAGATGTTATGAGCAACGAAATGATGACAGTTCAGTGTCTGCCGACAGGGGAGCTACACAGATATTGTCAGTTTTTTGAGGGAGCCAATGTAAATGATCTGCAGAGGGGTTTCTTGCAGGAAGCTCCTGATGAGTTTGACCTCCATGCACTGGCGATGTGCAGGACACTGTTAGTGTGAAGGTACAGCCCTTGTACCCTCAGAAGAACAGTTCATCAGCCAAATGCTGAAAGGACACTGCAAACACCAACATGCACTTATGTCTGTGTCGGGTCAGTGTTTCCTTCCTCAGTAAATGGATTTATTTGGTACAATCTCATACATAGATGTAGTGACTTAAAAATCCTCAGTTTTACAGGCTGGAGTCTCCAAGTGCAAAGTCACTAGCTCTGGGAGGAAATCAATACACTGCGCGTTATCCTTCACAAAAATGTACAGCAAAAAGACAGTTCAAAGGCTGGGATTAGTTTCCCTGCCTAGAGGATGTATTGCAGGGATCTAGCTCAACATGAATGTGAAAACTAATTGCTTCAGTCAATGAACCATGGTAAATCTGATAATCTCTTTTTGATGAATACCAGAGGCAGGCACTCAGTGCTCCTTAATGTCACCTTTTCTGGGTAACTCGGCGCTTGCGGATGTAGGGTTGGGCTGCGGGGCTGGACCTACGCCCAGAGCATATGCACTGACTCAACGCCAGAGGCTGCCACAGAGCTGAGGGCTGGTGCCTGTCACAGGGGGAGCACGGCCACGGGGCTCGACTGGAGTCCCCCGCCGTGTCCCATCATGGCCAGAACGCTGGGAAGCTCCAGTCACCCGCGGGGTTGCTCCGGTAGGAGTGAGCCCGTCTCTCTGGGCTGAGCACAGATTGCTGTTTGGGTTATCTGCGTGCCTGGGAGCACTGATAAGAAGTAACTAACTGGCAGATTATTTTTTATTGCCTTGTTTGTTGGTAGTGCTTAGCTTCCTCCGAGGTCCTAACAGTTGTTTTTCCCCTGGGATCCTATGTTGCCGGCTGCTGCTCAGGGGATCAGGGCTGCTTTTGTCCTATTGCCCAGTAAGGTGCGGATTGTTCTTTCACGTTCATGTGTTTGCCACGACACTGGGCTCAGGCTTTTTATTTCATGCTCTTGTTTGGTTCAGCTGTGTTCATGAAACTAGGTTTTGTAGCCAACTGGGAAAGAGCGGATATGTGAAAAGCTGGCGAGTGGGAAAGAGGAACTGATGAGACACGTGCAGGAGTCCAGGCTAGGACTGGGACAGTCAGAATGTAAATCTTAGCTATCTGGGGATGTGAGATAGTGGGAATAGTAGAGAGAAGGGGGATGTGGTAGGGGGAGGACGTTGCACAACAAGGCACACAGTGGAGTCAGGGCAGGACATCTTTGCCATACTCACTTTAACCTCAAGCTGCCCTTGCATTTACAAACCCAGTGTTTTAATCAGCACTTGCAAAGCTAAGCCTGCCAGGTGTGTGTGCCTTTGTGCAAGTGTGTGTGATGGGGGGGGGAGAGACAACAGAATTCAGTCATAAACTCTGAGCCTCTTTTTCTCTGCAGCCCAAGCCTGTAGTGACCGAAGGCCTGTGGAAGTTTGCAGGTGAGGTGTAGACAGGGAGGGTGAAAGAAGCTCCCACATATTGGCCTGGGCAAAATGAGTTTGGTGGCCTAAGTTTCCAAAGGAGTCTGCAGAAAAACGCAGACTGGGTTCAGCCCAGGAGTAAACAGCTTGTTGCCAGCAAAGGTACTTCTGTTTCCTCTGCTGCAAATTGGACAACACAAGACAGCCTTGCTTTTGGTGAGAAATAATCCCATTCTTAATGATTTTAAACAAATCATATACTCCGTTGTTCAGGAAGGAGGAAAGGATGTGGCTGGGGGATGTTGTCCTGCAGGTTTCAGGCATGGGGCTGGATATCTGGGCACAAATCTAGAGCCAAACTTTGCAGCCTTCTGTATGCGAAGAAAAACTGCATTGCCCAAGGACTGCATGTTGGCCAGTGAACCTACTTGCAGAGTAAAGTGCTGCTTGGTGCGAGAAGGGGGGCAGAGCCATGCCCCAATGCTGTCCTCCCTCATGCTCCTGCTTCTAAGCGAACAAAGCTTTTTTCAAAGTAAAAAGGAATCACATCCAAAGAGGTATGTATGACCATTTATAGAAAATAATTCCATTTCTTTTTACCCATAATTACCAACACAAGATATTACGCAAGATAAATAAATTAGGAGCAGATTCTTGGGAATGGTCTTAGTTCTGTTTTTCCTGAGATATTTTCAGACCTGAATATTTAAAGTAAATCACTTATCTAAGTGGTTCAGAACCCTGCAGCATCTACCAAAGCATCTTTGTGCATCAGTGATGTTTCAAGCAGTCGCTTTTTCTTGAGAGCAGTTTTTCGTCTGTACCTAAGGAGCTGTGCCTGTTTGCCATGTGGTATATGTTGGCCCTAGGACGTCGGCAGGTGACGGCCTTCGCTGTGCTTGCAGTGAGCGGCAGGCCGGCCCAGCGCGGTGATGCTTTCCAGGCAGGCATCTCGAGTGACCACCATGCAGCACGTGGCTCAAAGCCTTCGCTTGGCTGTTTTTGGACTGTTTTTCAATGAGCCTTCCAAAGACTCCTTTAAGACAAAATAATAACAGACCCCATCCAGACAACAGTTCAGGTTTGCCCAGCAAAGCGTGACCTGAAGGATGGCTCGTAGGGTTTGCTGAAAACTGTTGTGAATGACATTATTCTTTACCAAAAAATACAAGAGGAATGCCACGTGGTAAGGAGTGAAACAGACCAAAAATGTGAGGAGATTTGCCACCACTATCTTCTCCGCTCTGTTGGTGTGTATTTGGGGGTTGTCGGGTTTTTTGCACTTTCTCAAACATCTGACGGTCTGGATGGTGCAGAAGGTCATCGTTGCCATGCTGCAAAAGAAGGCAGTCTCCAAGGTGCTAAACAATCCTTTGTTTTCCCATGTACTTTTGGAGAAGTTATGGAAGCAGGATGAGAAGTTGTGGTCCTGTCCGTGCAGTTGGAGGGTAGAGACAGTCCCGGCCGAGGTGCCCAGGCAGATGATGGCACAGACCATAGTGGCTTTCTTGGTGGATCTCAGGGCAGGAGCCACAAAAGGGTGCCGGATAGCAATGTACCGGTCTATGCAGATGCAGAGGGAGATGAGGATGCTGCCATACATGTTTACAAAGTAAAGACTTTCCAAGACTGAGCAAAACACGGATCCCAAGTTCCAATTGTTCTGAAGGTTATAGGAAATGATTTTAAAAGGAAGAGTAAACAGCAGCAAAGTATCCAGGAAAATAAGGGCTACCATGTAGACTGTAGATTCCGTGAGCTTTTTAACCTTAAAAAACAGGAACGACAAAGCCATCACATTGAACAGCAATCCCAGAGTAAAGGTGGGAGTGTACATGATTAGCTGGAACAGTTCCACCGTAGCGCTGATATTGCTCTGAGCGTGGGTATCATTCATATCTCCACGGGTACTGGAAGAGAAGAAAATCATATTCACCACAAGGAAGGATGAATGTCATATTTAAGACCTGGCACAAAGGCCAGGTCAGTAGGCTTCCACAGACCTAGAGATATTTTTGCTCCTCGGAATGCCATGTGTCCAGTTTGAGCTCTCAGTAATGCAGAGCTACCCTGTGCCAAGGGATCTCACTGCAAAGTTCAGCCCAGAGCACTAGGGCCCCTCAAATTCGTTTGTGTGAAGACCTCAAACAGTCGTTGCTACCCTGTGCGCCTTCCCACCACCCTGGGCTACAGGGCTGTGGTTACCTCTGGCCCTTCTGCAAGGCTTGCTGAAAGGAAGCAGTCCGGAAATCTAAAACAGGCTATTTCTAGCAGAGATTAGGTCTTTAGAACAAAAATGAGACTTAATAACTCAAGCTTCTGCCTAAAACAGCCAAACTTAACGCAGCTGACAAATTGCTGTCTATGGAGACAGAGGGGGCAGCAAATGTGCATCTTGTTTCCCCTCACCAAACAAGCGACTAAAAACGTTGAGGTAGGTGCCCTCTGGGTAAGAGTCTTGAAGAAATTCACTTTTCCTCTTTGGCAAAGGATTCTAGTGTGATCCCACGCTCACAGGCTCTCCTGCTGGGAAACAGAGAGGCTCTCATCTGTTCCTGCAAACCTGCTCTCCAGCAGGATCACTTGCAAATGCAAATGCACAGGAAAACCTTGTCCTTTATTCTGGTCAATTCTTTCACAGCAACCATAACCTTTAAATGAACACTTTTAAAGATCTTTCTTTTGTGGCTTAGAAATTACCTTCATCTGCTGCTCTGAAATTGTTATTGCTTCTACCTAATGCCTTTTCTACTGGAGTTACTGATCTCGATGCTGTTTCATTTCAGATTTGGCAATCTGTTGTCAACCGTGAAGTAAAAGTTCCGGTTCCTCAGATCAAGTCACCCCACAGTACTTCAGAGGTAAGTTCTCCTGCTCTGTGGTTTGAGAGAGGTTAAGATCAGCACAAAGGAGATTTATGGTACCTAAAAACTAGCAATTATTGTTAGAGTGCAAGTGCAGGTTTGCTGTTTGCTCCTGTAAGAAAGCACTGATGCAAGGTAAACGATCCTGTAAGTTGTTAGTTTACATTACAGAAGTGAGCAAACCAGCCCCAGAAACGCAGCACGAGTAGGAAAGGGGGGTGCTGGCATGGATATGGGTGCACAAAGGCAGATTTCTCACCAGGTCAGCTTCAGGGACCCGTAGGTCGTGCCTTGCTGAAGCCAGTGCAGGTTTTATTCGGCTTCCCCAGCCAGATGTGCCTTTACCCCGGGGGCAGGCGGTGCTGCTGGCTGCCCTCCTGCAAAACACCCCCTGCGCCCCTAGGGCACAGCGCGGGACGTGGGGCAGCGCACCCTGCCAACCCGCCGGCGTCGCGTGGAGCCCCCAGCGCCTGCAGCCCTTCGCTGGGCGGCCGGGGGTGAAAAGTTAACTCAGGAATTACTGCAACGTGACAAATATTGACAGTGTCCTCTGCTCAACTGCCTGTGCAGAAGATCTCATTAGTATTTTCTGTCTTTTTTTTTTTTTTTGGTATGATAGTGTATCCAGAAGATTCTGGGTCTAGAGGAATAAAACAAAGAAATAAAATTCCAGCTCTGTAGCAGGACTTCTGCTGGAGATAAATTTTGTTATGACAGAAAGGCATTTTAGACTAGCATCTGTTTTGTAGATTCCTAAACAAAAAATGTTTTAAAGCACAAATGCCAAAGAGTAGCTCTGTTTCTTCTTGAAAAAATAAAAAGCTAGTTATGCCATAAGCAAAGCGAGTTATGTAAAATATGTCTCGTTTTCAGATCTTGTAGCAAGAAGAAAGGTTTTAAGGCAAGGTTTCCCTATAGCGGAAGTACATAATCTCCGTGTTACCGTCTTACCTTTGGGCTGTCTCTAGTGCTGGCCGTTGACTGAACTCCGCCGCGACCTCCCGAGTCTCGTGTTTTCTTGCAAGGCAGCGTGGTGGGCTGCGCGCGAGGCGTCTGCGGGGCCGGACGTCAGCGAGCTGGAGGTGCTGCTGCTTTTCGTTTCATTACGTACTTCCATCGCAGCGCGGGGCGCACGGGCTGTGTACACAGCGTACCACACGCAGCTGATTTACGGGTGTAAATAGGTTTCTTTGCGGAGCTAGCACCTCTGAGTCACTCCTTAAAAATAGCTGCCAGTAAAAGAGAGGGAAATCCTGGCTGCGCAGTCTGGCCCTCTGTGCAGTTTTATTACGGGGCTGGATTTTATAGAGTGTGTTTAACATCTGTGGGTGGAGTGTTAGCTGCCAAAATGTGCTTCAAGCTAAAACCTGAGGTATCGTCATTGTTCCTCTCACTTTTTATGACACCGTTGGGGGGGGGTGAAAGATTTTCGTAGAAGTTTTCAGTGGTGATGTGTTCATTTCACGTTGACGTTTTAAAGAAAGACAAGCATTACTCATAAGCGTGTTCACACTGTGGGGGAGCGGGAAGAGCACCCGCGGCGCGTGCTGGGGGCTCAGCTCCCCGCAGGAGCCGGCTGGGCCGGGCCGGGCCAGGCCAGGCCAGGATGGGCTGGGACGCGCTCGCTGTGCGGGGGGCACCGCTGCCCAGGCCGGGCCACGCACAGGCTGCTGGGGGGGCAAGAGCGGGGAAGAGGGGTTTTGCCCCGGTGTGTGTTTTTGTGATCTTAGCACAGGGGGGAGAAAGCACCGAAAGGGTAACGTTGCTTGGTCCTCTGCCCACCCCTGGAAAATCCAAACTATGAACCTGTGAAAGAGGTAGAGGATGGGGGAGAGGAAACGCAACAGTACTTGGGCTTTCCCCATGGTGTTTTAGATGAACTGATTTTCGAAACAGAACAGAACAAACCCCCACGGGGAAAAGCACGGCGGAAGGCGGGAGCGACCACCCCGCGGAGCGCGGTGCATGCAGCTCGGCGGCTGTGCCGAGGCCGCTTCGCCCCGCTTCGCCTCGTGTGACTCGGAGCACGTCACGCGGTTCCCTCTTCCTGAGGAAGGGGCTCTTTCACATCCACTTGTGGCCAGCCTCGAGGGCTGGAGACGCGTCCCGTGAGCTGCCCCCAGGGCTCCGGGACCACAGCGAGCACCGGCGCGGTGCGGGGTCCRTCAGGCGCCCTCCACCGCGCCTCCAGCCTCCTTGCCCCGCCCCGCCCCGCGGCCGCTCGCTGTGGGGCGGCGCCATCTTGTGGCCGTGGCGGCAGCGAGCGCAGACGCGCAGCCTCGGCGCTTCCGCAGGTGCTGGTGGAGGCGCCGCTCGGTCGTGCCCGGGCTCTGCCGCCGGGGCTGAGGCCTCCCGGCCGCTCCGGTTCCTCCGGCGAGGTGCAGAGGGGAGCCCGGCGCTCCGCTCCGCTCCGGGCGGCGGGGTGGGAGGCACAGGGGCACCCGAAATGGCGGCGAGGGCGCCACAACGCTGCCCGCCGCGGCCGGGAGAGGCCCGGGCCGGAGCCGGGGGTCGGGAAGGGCCCGGCCCTGGGGGCTGCCTCTGCGCCCCTGTTTCATTTCCCTGGAGGCGGCCCTAGGGCCGAAGGGGAACCCCAAGCTTGGCCGTGCGGGGCGCGAAGAGCGTCCCAGCAGAGGTGGGCGGTCTCGGGTGGAGGGGGCGGCTGCGCCGGGGCAGCGGAGAGCTGGTTTCTGCCGCCGACGTGCTCAGCTTGGTGCTGAGGTGGGCTCGTTCTGCTGAGACGTGCCCGCGTTCAGTGCGGGGAACCAGCCAGGGCTGCTCTGGGGGGCTTCAGCGGCTGCTTCGGTGGAAAGGGCATTTTCTGCCTTTTCTGCACTGACCCAAGCTCTTGCTTGGAGGGACAGGCTTTCTGCCCCAGGACACTGTGGAGACTGGTGAAATTCCACTCCCTAAATTTCCACATCGTTTCGATCTAAAACTCCAGCAATTCGGGCATTCCCCTATGAGCCCCTCCTTAGGTCCTCATCCTGCTAAACTCTCAGGCCCCAGATGAGGACCGGTAGCACCAGCTGGYGGCAATTTGGAGGTCTCAGTCTCTCCTGTTGCAGCTTTTGCACTTCAGGTTATTCTCCAAATTGCTGGTCTAAGCTGAGCTCACGCACCCCAGCTGAGGGCCCTAGATACCACGTCACAGAGTCGCTTTCTAGCCGAAAGTCTGTGAGTCACTGCAACACCTCTGAGATATTTTTATAACTTTTTCCTACTCAAACCATTAGTTATGTTTGCCTTCAACTCATAATTACCTTTGAAAGGCCTGAAACAGCATTTTTTCACAAATAAATTATTTCCCAGCAGATCATATAAAACTGCGAAATATACTCCTGTCCTCCCAATGTGACAAACTAGCTGTAATTTTGCAAGCTGGGAAAGAACCAGTAACTGAAGACAAAGACGACCAAGGAGACTTCATGTTATTTTCCACAGAGTTGAAATGCATGTGCAGCTCTAGGGAAGTAGCTGCATAGCTTGAACACCTGTCCAAAAGGTACTTTTACATATTTTGAGGTGGCTGGACTGCTTGTATTGCAGAGTAGCTGCATCCAGCCCTGGGTTTGCCCAGGGCGGCGAGCAGATCCTCAGGCAGATCGCACGCAACTAGCAGGCTGCAGGCCTGAACTGGAAAGGTCATACCCTCAGCCAGGGATGGAAGATGTTTGCATGTCATTATGAAAGATAATTAACTAAACAAGAAGATAAGAACRGATGTTTAAGTGAGAGAAAAAGTGCATCTAATATGGTATCCTGTCTTTGACAGCAGCCAGCAGCGAATGTGCAGGGGAAGAGCATAAGAAAGAGGGATCTTCTTGCTGGCATTGCTTAGGAAAAAAAAAGAAAAGGTTGGTTATAAAGTGTCTCTTAGTTAAATTCCAGTAGTGACTTCCATCTTCCAATTTCCTACATTGTTTTTCTCAAGATGTCTTAGAGAGGTATGACATGCATTTAACATGATATACATGTGTCTATTTAGCAGACAATTCTAATGTTTTTATACTGAAAATACCAGTTTTATTCATGCATATTAGCATTTCTTCAGTATTTTAGGGAACCAGTTGGATATATATGAATTATGTTACCTAATGGTGCTTCAGAAATATGTATTTTTAATTTTTTTAATGATATTACAACTTAAACTTTCCAGCGTTTAGTAGAGAGAGTTTGTTTGTTAGACCTGCTTAACAGAAACAGCAGGTGGGTTGTCAGGTGAATGGTGGCTTTTAGTCTTCCTAGAATTGAAGGATAGCAAATCTSTGAGTGGATCTTGTTGGGTAATTAGCATCAAGAGATGTTAGTTAGAAATAAAGTCAGAGTAGTCAGAGTTTGGCAACACTATTTTTTCCTGCGTATATACTGATATCATTTTGTTGTAAAAATATTTCCCTTGGGGAAAATGCTATTGTTTTCAAAATACTTGGAAAAAAAGTAGTGACTGTGTTTTTATTTTTGAAATTCATTTTGCTTTCTTTGTCTTTTACTGTATTACTTCATTGTGTCAGCTGTGTATAAAGGTGTTGTGTCAAATGGCAAGTCATGGTATGGTATGACACTAACAGGCTAGCAGATATGTTTACTATATCATGTCATACTAGTCAGATTTAATGTCTCTGCTATTAGCAGAGGTAGAGTGCACCTCTAGAGGATTTGGGTGTTAATAAAATTTCTTTTCTTGATCTTGTTTAGCAGTCCTGAAGGCTACTGCTTTCTACCTGCCTTCAGCCATGTGTACAGCATGCAGAGTAGCGCTGCCTAGTAAAATGTTGCTGCAGTTGGCTCAGGTCCCAGCAGCAGCCTGGCCATGTGAGTTCAGTGCTTTGCTAACCTTATACCCTGTTTATCAAATATTAGCTGTGCAGAGCGTTGTGCTGAGGTGGCATAGTGCTTGCTGTGCCTAATCAAGACATTTGGAGGTGGCTTGAGTGTTTGCACATGAAGTTGCAATGCCCCATGGCGTTCTTGCATGGTCAGAGTTTCTGTGGCTGGGTGTTCCTCTCCCTTCCTAAATATAAGTATCCTTGTGTCATCCCGGTGACGTAGGTGAGGTCTGTTATCTTCCCCATTTTACCAGTGGGGGAATTGAAGCAGAAAAAAATAAAGGAATTTCCAAAGGTGATGCAAGAAACCTGCAGTGTAGTGGAGTTTCCCAGACTCAGATACCTTCCTCCCAAGGCCAACACATTAATTTTAGGATGGTCCTTCCCTGGGACCAGCTCCCTTTGTGCAGCCCAGGAGGGACAGCATTGCATTGATCATATCTGGACATTTACATGCCTTCCAGAAGTCCCGCATTCTTCAGAAATGACTGGTCTGTCTGCCATTTTATACACAGAATTAACTCTTCTCAGACGGTAAGTGCATTTCTTAACTGTGTTGAAGCTATGTATATGCAAGACAAGAGAAGTAATCAAGAATAAGACAACATGTACTTGATATCATTTTCCATATACCAAGCTATAGAACAATGATCTCTTAATTCATTTGAGACTCAATCTGTTTAACTTAAAGAATACTTCACTTTAGGGTGAGGCTGTTTATATATGATAAAAGCAGTAGAGTCTCTACAGTTCTGTTGTGTGCACATTTCAGTGAGGATTAAGAGAAGAATTTGTTTCTCTCCTTCCTTTTTTTCCGTAGCTGAACTCAGGAAGTGGCCTTCAAGCAGATCTTGCACTGTTGTAAGAGTGTTAATGGTACCGTGTTTGTGCAGAAGCATTTATCGCTTAGTCACCTGACTGTACATCTAAATATTTGGTTTCTTTGGCCAAGAATCCGTCATGCATTTAACAAAAGGCTTTCTTTTCTTTTGTTTGCTTGCCTTGCCTTGCAAACAGAATTTCTCTCATCATAGGCAAAGGTGCTGAAACATCAGTCTGGTTAAACTAAAGCCTATTGTGGTGCTGCTGCTGATAGTATTTAGACTACTGTTAAACAGTGGTGAATGCACTTACTCTTGCTCTTTCCCATGTGAAACGTGCGTGTGACATCCCACATGTATCCGGATCAGTGAAAACAGTCTTGCTTTAGCACATTTTTGCTTMCTTTTCACACATTTCTAATTTGCTCACCATTGATACAATTAACAATATTTTAAAGTGTCTTTTTGTTGGAGCTGCCCCTGTAACTGATTTTTGTAGCTGTGGTTGCTAGCAACAAGAAGTTTACAGTGAGGGAAGGCCAGTCCCGCGTTACTTTTGTGCTGATGTGAAACGCCGGGGAAGCAGGTGACGTCCAAAACTTTGTGTCCCTCCTTGGCACTGCTGCTGTGTGCATTAGGGTGCAGATGCTGTCACGAGGGTTGGATTCTGAGCTACTCTCTCCTCTCAGAAGCGCTACTGTGCGGTGACTAAATTTGAGCTCAGAAAGGGAACTGCTAAGCTCCAGTCGTACTTTTGACGTCTCTCCTTTCAAAAGCCTCGTGGGCTTTTGCCTTGTGGGCATCTTCGCATTGCTTGGCGTAGGGGGAGGTGAATGAGGAGAGCTCCCCATGGAGCTGGTGCAGAGGAAGGCTCTTCTGCGGGACACTCAGGGCAGGAGCCTAGCGTGGGCCTTGGTGACGTATGGCTGACAGGACTTTTTTAGCCAGTTTGAGCAGCAGTTGTTTGGTTATTCCTGTCTTGCTGGCTGGCACGAGTGCTCGTGTAGCTGTGTGGTAAACCAAATCAGGGAAGCAAAGTGACTGAAAAAGAAGTTAGTAAGCCGATGGCCCCTAGAGTTTGGTAATGCGAATAATCCCCTTAATGTTGGTTTACCTAAAAATGAGGAACTGATGAGGTGTAATGTTTGTGAGGCTGTACATACAGAATAGTTTTATTGTCACATTGTCCTTAGAAAAACATTTCTTGAACCACATTCAGGACATAACTGACAGACTTAAAAATATGTTTAGAAAAGAATATAGCAGGTGACAGACTTAATCCTCTGTGGCCGCTAGTACCGGAGACTGAGGAGAGGAAGATTTGAGCATAGTCACAAGAAATAGCTTTAAATAACCTGTTTTAAGGAACCAGTTCTTCCTGAAGCCAATTGTTTAGCATCATTGTGTATTATTCCACTGGCTTTGAGACATCGTACCTAGAAGAAATGCAATTTAATAGAGCATTTTCTATTTTTGCATTGTGGAAATGGCAGTTTTCTATCAAGTCTACAAGTAAAAATTTTCCATCCTATTACTCCTGCTGATATTTCCTTTATGCTTTCTTCCACTCCTAATTCAACTGTTTGCTAAGGCCGAATTTATGGCCATTTCTTCTCTCCAAGATGCAAGAGCAGAACGGTGGCGGTCACCCCCGTCCCTTGGGTCCCCAGGCAGCTGACACACCCAGCGTGACGGAGCCTCTGCTCGGCCTGGCTGCTTGTGGGGAGGAACGGGAGATGATGGCTGCGAGAGGAGAGGGGCTACCAGCGGGTTTGATGAGCCTTTCTAGTGTGGCACGAACACCAGACTGGGAGGGTAGGCAGATGTCTGCACTGCTGGGCATCAGCAATGCTGCCCTGCCCAGGCAAGCTGGATGCGTGTCATACCTTCTGCGTGCTGCCGCTCTGGTTCAGTTTTGCCTTTCTGGTTATTTGTGGTTCAGTTACTCATGTCACGAGAGTTGGGGGGAAAAAAAAAGGATGATTTTTTTTTTTATCATCAGCAGGGAGCCAGCTCAAATCATGAGAGATTTTTTGCACTTACTACTTTCCCTTCTCTAAGTGTTTCCATCTGTCCTTGCTGTGGGTGCAGGGTGTCCCTGTTCTGCAGACCTAGGGAGGGAGAGGTTAATGCTGACAGAAATGCTTAGGTTGTCTGTACTCTGAGGTAGCCTATATATAACTGTATAGAGAAAAGGCTATATGCTATGGTATATATGCAATTAGATATGTAGTTCCCCTGTCTAGGGGCTTGGCTCTTCCTGTGGCCTGGCAGGTGGGAGCCCTGTGGGGCTGCTTTCTTCTACCAGTGGGACTTGGGTAGGAGTTAGCACCAGGAGCTGAGTTTTTCTTTCTTCACAGCTTTTCTCCCTCTCTTTCTGCCTTCATGGAGGTGCTTGTCGGTGCGCTGGAGGTGGTGGGAAGAGAGCGGTGCAGCAAGAGAGTTGCAGCAGCGCTGCCAGCTACTGCGGCCTGCGCTCTTCCTCCCCCCCTTCCTGTGCCGGCACGGCGAATAGCTGCCGCTGCCTTTAACACCTTCTGTGGTACATGAGCGCGCACTGGTTTCTGCCGCTAACGGGAGAAGAAAGGAGTCTTGCGAAAACGCAAGCTGTGTTTGGTCATTCCCAAGCTGTGAATGTTTTGATGGATTTTCTTTTTCCTGCACCTTCAGTAAAAGGTTTAAAGGACTTAGTAAGGATCGTTGGCCGTGAATTAAGAAGGTCTGTCTTTCTGCTTGAAAATGGATCATGTTTAACTGCTAATAATGTGCAGTGATACAGGTACACTTTAGACTTCTCGCACTCATTAATTCTTAGCAAAATGAAATTCATATGAATAAATACAATACTGATGAAGTTTTTACAAACTTCATTTATCAGGCCACATCCTTTTCCTGTTGTTTTCCTGGTAAGCAGTTCTAAAGTCAAGTATTTAAACATTTTAGCATAAAATTTCTCTGGTCTTGAGCATTTTTTTGTAAATAACCACAACCACTGAGGCAAAAGTAACTAGAGCTATAGCTTCGACGCTTATTTAGCAGTCAGGCTTGTGATCTGAATTTAGGGGGGAGGTGGGGAAAGTGTTAGAATAGCTGTTTTTCTTACTATAGGATTTTTTTTTTAATATTCCTACTCTGCTTCACCTTTTGCAGAGTTGATGGTAGATTTCTTCTGAGTAAATTGTTCTGGGATTCAGCAAATTGTTTCTTCCATTCCTTCTCTTCCTGCAGGTTAATTAGCATATACAGAGCATGCCACATCTCAGCCAAGTCTCTTCCTGGACAATTATTGGAGGTTAAAAATCCATTCCCCTCCAGTAGGAAAAAGAATAATGATCCTAAATTAACTATTTGTTGTACTTGCTTTCTTCCCTTAACCTGAGCTCGTTTATCAGACTAAGAAATATTGACCATTTCTTTGCAAGACCATTCTCGCTTATGACTCTGAACTCAGGAAAAGATGCGAGTTTGGAGGAAAAACCACGCATGTGAATTTTAGTGTAATTCCCCTAGAAGCAAATGGCCATGTTATGTAACCACAGATTACTGCTGTTCTGCTCAGTAGCATCTTCCACGCAAATATCCAAGTGTGGAAGGGGAGGGAGGGTAGAGGGAGATGCTACTCAGCATGGCAAAGAAATTTAGGGTCTGGTCCTCACAACACGTAAGCAACAGACTAGAAAAAAGAGGTGTGTGATCCTTTTGTAAAACCACTTGTGTTTGTTAAGTTGGTGCTAATTACACCATACCACTTCTTTTTTTATGTAGTGGCACCGCAGAGCAAATGAGAGAGCTGGGTTTCGTTCTTTCGCATTCAGTTGAATTTAGAAAACCTGAGTGGTGCAGCCAGACACTCTCCCGTTCCACCTGTACAAAACCACCAGAGGAAACCAAGTGGGCCAGGCGCAGCAGAGGGCAGAGGTGCTTCGGCTGCTGAGCATGCAGAGAGCAGAAAATGCACAGCTTGCCTTCATCGCCCAGCTACAGCTTGTAAGGGTTTCTCAGGGCTTATCGCCGCACCGCAAGGAAGGGGGGAGAAGAAGACAAAGGCATGAACTTGGGCCTGGCTGTGTTGAGGAATAGCCTATGTGATCCCAAGTACTGCAGCCTTGCGTGCTCCTCGTGGTGGGCTGCAGCTTGGAGGTGGGCACTCTCCTCTTCAGCAGTCTCTCTGCAGTCTGCCAGTAACGAAGGGCTGTGTCCTGAAGTGCTTTCTTGCCAAATAGGTCTGTCTGGTTGCCTGTTTGCTTTGCACTGAGGTGCAAGAGGCAACTGGGTGGCATTTGGCTGCTGAAAGAGCTTCCAGGCATCTTTTGGGCCAGCAATAGGGAATGGGATCTCAGTGCTGCACGGTGAACCTTCCTTGACAAAGGAAACAAAAGCAGTGTTTTCATGTTACAGAGTCATTTCATTACCGTGCTGTTCTTTACTTTTTCCGCGAGCACCATGTTCTCCACCCCCAGGCACGCACAGTACCTTTGGGTCTCCCTGCTTGCATAAATGAGAAAGAAGAAAGGTGACTCAGTCCTGTGCCTTTCAACATACAAGAAAAAGCAGCTTTTTCTCACTGATGTGGGAAATCTGGGGCAGATTCTCTGAAGAGTCCTGGCTTGGCTCTCTAGCAAAGGGGAGACAGCCCTGAGAAGAGGTGACTGCCCAGATCGGGGAAGCTAGGTGAGGAAAGTCCTTGCATGCCAGGGATGGATGGAGGTGGGCAGGAAGCCAGGTGCTGTGCCGAATTTTAGAGACAGGGCTGGGGATTATGGGCAGGAAGGCTGCGGGGCCACGCTGGGGCATGTGTGATGGCCACGGCTGCTCCTGGGGCTGTYGCAGACAGGGTGGCCTGTCCCCTGCCCCGGCCAAGGGCTGAGCTCCTGCCTGGGGTGCAGCCTGCGAGGGCAGATCAGCTGAGAAAGGTGAGTAAGGAACCTTCCTCAATTTATGACAGCTCAGCCACAAACCAGTTTGCAGAACTGAAATGTAAGCTTAAAGTGCCGAGTTTTAGGTGCAAGACTTAAGAAAGAGAGGGCCTGTGTTTCAGCCAAGACACTGGAAATCTGTTGCCTGAAATATTAAAATTCTGAGCAATGGGCATTACCTCAGAAAGCTGAGGAGAATTGTGATGTGTTGGGTACTCTAGACAGTGTAACCCCTTGAAAAACAAATCTCAGTCTAAGAGCACAGCTGGGCCAGCATATATTTCATAGGAAGCCGTGCATTTGTTGAGAGGCTGAAAGTGGTCCTGGAATCCTCCTGGCCAGGTGTAGTAGTAGCTCAGCCTGTGGTGATGGTGAACAGACAGCGATTTATTTGGATTGTTTCATGATGTACTTTATTTTGACTTACTGCTGTGATTGATTTAACATTTCTCGGTCCCCTGCTAGTCTCTCGCTCCACAAAGTCTTTGAAGAGGATGAGGTTTAAGGATCTGTGTCAGCCTTCGGTCATGCTCCCRAGTGGATTTACGCACTCTGTCCTTTGGGAATGGGCTTCTAAAGTCTGTGCTTGTATTAAAGATGTATGCAAATACACCCCATAAAATTAGTGGGGTTTAAATTATCTAGTGGGGATTAAATTATCTTTAATCATTTTGAAAAATTTCAATACCTGATGCCTCCTAAGAGCCTGCTCTTAGAGATACTTCTGGTTGCAGAGCTCAGTCATGGAAGACTTTGCCAGTATGTAAAACCTTGCTCGCTAGCAAGCCTGTCTGAAAGGACCATAGCTTGGCCATGGGTGTCACTGCCAGGCACCGAGCACTCCCAGGGGCTCTGCAACCTCTTCCTCAAATCTCCTCTTCAAACAGGGGTTGGTGGCTGGTGCTCGGGGCCAGCTGTGCTGCTGCCCTGGCTACTGGGGCAGCTGTAATGGAACAAAAAACCCAACCCAACCATGTAAACACCCTCTCTTAAAAAAAAAAAAAACAAAAATCCCACAATCATTTTTAAAAAACTTTGTTAGGAATGACAATTGTCTGAGATTATGTCGAAGCTTGGGTGACTCCTGCCCATGTATTTCTGATCTTTGGGCAGTTGCAGACTTTGCCAAAGCTCACGGTGTGTTCTTCACTTTCCAGGCAAACTAAACAAGGGAATGGCAGACTGCTCGTTTTTCAGGAAGAACTGGAAAAACGGAGACCTGCAGACTAGGCTAATGATGGTGAGTCCTTTGGCATGGACCAAAATTTCAGATAGCGTCTGCCACACTGGGCTCTAGTTCCTTTGAAAATAAATTCAGGGTTAGATGTTGAGAAGGGTCTCCATCAGTGGGTGAACTGGATGCAGACAGGATGGAAAGATTTATTTGGTCACAGTGCTCAGTTTGTACAGGGGTAGACTAGGAAGCAGAATGCAGCAGAAAGGAGAAAACAGCTTAAAAGCAGGACACAAAAAAGCCACGGCTGCCTGACCAGGTGTAAAGGCAGATGTAAAGGCAAGTGTAAAGGGCAGAAAGCTGGTGGGGAGGTTGAGCTGGGGACCAAGGGTAATGGAGTGGCTCCTTGCTGTTTTCTACCTCCTGGGCTCTGGGAGACATGGTATGTTGTATGTTCTCTTAAAAAATTATGTATTAAATCTTGTCAGCTTATCACAGGGGAGAATTCTTGCTGGTTTGTTTGCTGGAGTTGAGCTGAATGTGACAGTGAAATTCTGTCCTAAAGATCAACCTGAACAGCATTTTTTACATAGTAGACCAAGCACTGGGGTGCAGTTAGGGGACACTGGAGTACTTTTACTTCACGGTGAGACTTTTTTGCTGCTTTTCTTGTCCTGTCTGCGCTATTGAGCCAACATGAGGGCAATTCCCACTGAGTTAGACTGAAATCTGCAAGTGATGACACTTGAAGCCTTTGACTGTGCTCTAAATGAATAACGGTGTAAGAGAAAGCGGACTTTTGCTTTCCAGCATGGGTGTGGAAAGGGAGTGCATGCTGCTTTTCACATGCCATCAGCATCACAGCTAGCTGTGCTCTGACTGCAGCACCAGCTTTTGCTCCTGCTTRCTTTGCATTTTCCCAGAAAACAGTAGTTAAATGAGGTTTTACAAAGTATAGCCAGCATATAATCTGTTTGACAGGGATGTGTAAATAAGAAACGATCCAACTGAATTCCCCAGGTTGAATTTCCAGCAGTGGAAGTCAAAAAAAGAGAGAGAACAGAAGGTTTTGCTATGTAAATCAGGCAAATGTAATTTAGATTCATCTAGAGAAGCCTGTGATTCAGAATGAATCATGCCATCTACTTTTCAGAAAAGATTTAATTCTCAGGATGTCTGTGTGTTTCCACTACAAAAACCTAAAGAGAAGCTGGTTTAGGAGGAGATACTTTATGTAATACTTTTACTATCTCTAGTGAGGTTAGTGCTTGATGTTCTCTAAAAAACAAAAAAAGACAAAAAAGAAAACATACTTTCCTGAGTTTTGTTTTCGACATTTTAACCAGTTAAGCAATCTCCTGTAGTTTCAATGAAATCATGTCACTGGGGCTCTGCTTTGCAATAATATGGTTTCATTAAGTTAGAAGCAGGGAGCTGGAGATATGAATAGGTCTCTGATTTTACTGGAACTGTATTGCACTAGGCATACTTAAGAAGATATGGTGCAGTGGAAAATGGAAAAAAAGATTTGTAAGAATTCAGTGCAGTTTTATTGAAGGATTTACACAGTTTCAGCATTTTTTTTCTCAGCTGCTCTAAGAACTGGGGGTGAGTCTTGCTCTCACCGGATTAGAATTATTTGCCTTAGGAAAAGGCTTGGTGTAGGACTGCAAAAAAACCCACAGTCTACTGTTAAAGGTTCAAAGTACAGAGATAACCAAAGGTACTAGCATCTTCTAAAAAACATGACTTATTCCTCATCCATTTATGAGAGTCCAGTAAGTATTGAGGAAAGTTTCCCAGCCAACGTAAGCTTGAGCAAAGGGAAGGCTAATCACAGCGCAAAGTTATGTTTACCCACTAAGTAAAAAAATCAAAGGTTTGAGAAACACACCAGAATCTTCACTTCCTCTAATAACACCTGGCAATTAGTAGATTTAATGCAGATATTAAAGACTGGCTGATTGAATTCTTATCAGCCTACAAGGGCTGTCACACACTAGTCTCTTTTCCAGGGTTTGAATGGTTTCTGGCAGAATTATTGGCTGCATCCTCTTTTTCAGTAATGAGTTGACTGGGGTGGCAGGGCTGTTTATTAAGCAGCTGTGGGGTTTTAGTACAAGGATACAGACAAGCAAGTACCTGAGGGATGTGGAGCAGCTCAGAGAGGTGTTTTGGGAGCCAAGCTGTCCTGGCAGCCCTCTGTCCCCAGCGCGAGGGGCTGGTGCTTGTCAAAGGCAAGCCAGACCTCGCAAAGTTGAATTGCTCTCTGGAGAAAGTTGGAGCGCTTCACTCTCTGTTGAGGGAGGCTTGGTTGTGTCTTTATTTGGCACCTCGGTGCCTCGCTTGGGCTGGGAGCAGTCTCCCTGCTCAGGACAGTGTGGTGTATTCAGCAAAACGCAGTTAGGAAATACTGCTGCCAAGAGGAACGCTGGGAAGCAGGAAAGTGAAGCTGAGCCCTGGTGCTGCTGTGGGAGGCCAAAACTAAACCTTAGTTTCATTTCAGCACATTGTCCAAAAGATGGAAAAATGTTACTCATATGGCTGGACAATATTCTTTGCTCTCTCCATTAGTTTTTCACTGGAATACCTCATGTCCTTATTTCTAGGCTGCATTTTTTAAAACAAGAGCAGTCTCTTTGGTCTGTGATTTTGATGTATGCATCAAAGCTGTTGTTGGCATTTTCCAGAACAACACCCCTCACATATATAAGTGTAGAGTGCCTTATTTCAGGCAGTAGGAAAAAGGATGCAGGGGACTAGGGCCTCAAAACTGAGCAAAAAGAAGCAATTTTCCCTTCTATTTTTTAAGTGGGAATCTGTCTGTTCTTGAGGCTGTTGCTCCACAGCAAGGGGGAAAAAAAAMCACCTGTGTTTTTAAATCTCCTGCAAACCTAATGCCTTGCAGGTAGCAGCCTGTTTTCTGCCGTGCTTCCAGGTGCGACCGTGGGGTCCCAGGATGCAGGCTGCAAATGGTGCTGTGATATAGCTGGTATATCGACACCCGTCAGCRTTTCGGCTGTGTCCCTGTTGCGGAAAGGCTCTGGGCATGTTGAAAAGGACTGTTGCAGAAGCTCATGGAGGCTTTGCAGGACTGCTGAAATTGCTGTTTCATTCCACCAAGAAGCAGCCTTCAAGGCTCTTGCTGTTATTTTCTGCCTAGGGTTGTGGAGCAGCAGATGTGCCTGCCCAGATGATGCAACAGCTGTCAGCTGAGATGGGAGCGCTGCGTAAGCGAGGGCTGCTCCCCACCCCGCGGCAGCTGGCCAATGCCTTTTGTGTGAAGGACTTGGTCCTGAACCGAGGGCTTGCGAAGGACTTGCGGAAGTGGTGAGCTGAAGGGAGGAGGAGGTGAGCACCAGAACTTAGCTACTTTTGAACAACTGCATCTCCTGCATGCTCTGAGCCTTGTCCTGAGGTCTAAAAGTATTTCTTGCCTCCCCCTTTGGCTGTATCTGAAGGTTTACATGAATAAGCCCAGAGGGCTTCAGTATAGGCACTCAGAACGTATAAAAGCAACCTGCATGGTATGGAGGCGGTGCCAGATGCTGGGTGAGGGTTTTTTTTTTGTAGCGAAGGATATCAGACAACCGTCTAAGCCTTAGATGACATCCTGGTGCCTCAGAGCAGACTTTACTGCAGCTCTGTCTGACTTTAAAGTTACACATAAATGCAGTGGTGGCTGAGTTCGCTCCTGAGAAGATGAGTCCTGAATGTAGAGGTGCAGCTGCTGGGGAAAGCAGTGCCTTCCCTAAGTTGTGTCAGCAAAGGGGAAATGACACTGATACCAAAAAAAAAATTAAAAATCAATGGTTCTTGTATGAATTTGGCTTTGGTGATCCCTCTGTCATGTGGTATGCTGCAATGAGAACTGCCAAGTTTCCATGTAATTTTGTAGACATTTTCAAGTGAAACAAATGAAAACAAAATTTCCAGCAGGACCAAAGGCAATGAGTTGTGCCACTCCAGGGACACAGAATCGCCTTGTAAGGCCTCCTGAGTTACAGCGGCTAGTGTGTTACTCCCTGTCTAATTCACCCTTTTGCTCCCCATTTTTATGACTTAGATGAAGAGCAGTCTACACAGCAGAAATAACACTTTTCATCTTCAGTCATTCTAAGTTCCTCAGATGAAAGGCACTGTAGAAATACAACTGTTCTTAGTCTGGTGATGTGTGCTTCACTGCTAATGCTTACTTTAATCTCTGTATTTGCCAGATGTAAAAAGATAAACAGAAGATTGCTTGTGTGAGCTTGAAATGTCCCTGCCGGAGGGGTAAGTTTTGTATCTCTGCAACCTGCCAGCTAGCACGGAGGTAACAGAACTGCAAAAGCTCATTGCACAGTGATATTTTGTGGCAATCGGTTCCTAAGAATTCTATTCAAATGTAACTAACTCTCTTAGCAACAGAAAGTCATTTCAGGTATGCTTTTAGAAGCAGCACAGAATTCCCCGCACACATTTACAGGACAAATATTTTTAGCCATTTTCGAAACCACTAACTGTAGCCAAAGGAGATTGCAAACCTATGCGGACCTTTGTCTCAGTGTCCATCCCCCTGCCTGCTGCTATGTCTGTAGGGTGGCAAGTAAGGGACCGCTGGCAGCCCATTGCAGAGGCATTGCTTGCCCTGTCCCCAGAGGCACTGCATGCTGCGTACCCCATCCTGCCCGGGGAGCGGGGTATGCCTCTTCTGGTGTGGAGCAAGTCTTTCACCCTGTTGCAGGAGGTACCTGGGGGGAGAGCAGCAGGGGCTGTATGTGGGCAGGGGGAAGGCTGCCTGCTCAGGAGCTGGTGTGAGGTTGGGTGGGAGCCACGGGGAGAGATGCGACGGCAAAGGGCAAGGCTTTTAGGGGAGCTGGGCAAGYGCGTGCACTCAGGCTGTGGGTGAGAATCGGCAGCTTGGAGACATCTCTGGGTAGGTACAACATCTCGCCTTGGGCTGGAAGAAGGGGCTTTCTGCGTCTCCCATGTTTTTATTCCAGGAGCAGGTTTGGGTCTTTATTTGCAGGCTTTGGACTGAAGCCACTTCAGGTTGCACAGATGTTCACTTCCCATGTTAAACTGCAGCAGTCTCAGATCACCCTYGGTAACAACCACTTTTCACCACATGCTGCAGCATCCTCTTTTCCTCTTCCCCTGGGCCTTCCTTCCCCTCTACAGAGAGAGCTGGCTAGTGTGTAAGAGAAGAAGATACTACCCCTTTCTTTTGGAAACTGTGAGCCTTTGAGCAATTCTTCTTGTACTCTGTGTGTTGGCAGCAGGGGGGAGCAGCCAGAGCAGAGACCATGTCTGTGTGGCTCGCCTCTGTGTTTCTCTCTGTGCTTAGTAAACACAGAAAATTGAAATCTAACCGTGCCCGTGCGGTGTTCCCATTCTCACTGTTGTGTAAATAACAAAGTCAGATAGATTTCTCTTCGATTGCTCAGCGAGAGCACATTTCTGCTGCTTTTTGCAGTGACAGTTTCCCCTCTCCTCCCCTTGAGAACAACCTCTTGGGAAAACTGAACTCCTGTTTGRTGCGTGGTGGCCAGTGTTCCTTTGTCCTCCAGGCATCTGTCCTCCACCAGAGTAGTGTCCCGGCTGCTGCCGCTCTCCGTTTGGATGTGAGCATGTCCGTGCAAGCTCTTGTGGTAGCATGGCTGTTGGCAGAATCATCTAAGGAGGCAAGAGGTTTGTGCATAGAGCTAATGGGCTCTTCATGGCTGGAAAAAGTGAACAGACTTTCAGGTGCGCAGGCTGTGCTTGTGTGAAAAGGCCTGACAGAGGATTTGTGTACCCAGGAGCTCGCGTGTTTTCTCCCATTATACTCAGGGGGAGTCTCAGAGAACGCTGCCTCTCTCCAGCTCCTCTCCTCTAGTTTGGGTGGAAGGACTGAGAATGTGCCAAAGACCTGTGGGAAGGAATTAGTCTAAGGTGGAAAGCATGCTGAGTGTGGGAAAAAAAAACTTCAAAGCCATTTTGATGCGAGACTCAGAAAGCTGTGTGCCTTTGAGAACACCATAGCATCGGTTTCTCTTTCATTCATTTGCGTGCATTTTGGACAGGTTAAGTTGTGGTGTTGGAGAATAACCTTTGAGTGGAGTATCGTTTAGAGCGGCCCACAAAGATGTGAGGTTTAGTAAAGATATCTCTCTGAAGATCAGTTTCAGTGTTTCAACCTGTTTTAACTTTATTTTGTGATCTGCAGGCTGTCTTAGACAGTGGGGTGGTTGCTCTTCTCACTCTGCAGAGCTCTGTATACTGGCTTGAGATAAGCTGCTAAAGCAACATTTAATTAAGAATATTAGGCTTTATTTGAAGAAAGTTTGAGAGGAATGATTGCTGATCATTCTCTCATGGCAACAGCTCGGTCCATTTTATGTTTTCTAACCTATTTAATCAGAACAAAATGCTGCAGAACTGCCCCAGAAGAGCATGTCCCCAGCTGTGCCCAGCCCAGCCCAGTGCGAGAAGGAAGGTAGAAATCGCCCCTCAGGGGCTCTTTCAGCTCCCAAATCACACAGTATCATAAAGGCAGTTTTGTGAAGGCTGTAAAAAGAAGTTTTCATATTAGATCTTCTGCTTGCTATTAAACTGGTCGAATTTACAGCAARTTTTTTTTGTTAAAAATCATTAAGATAAGTTAGTTCAAAATGGCTTTCAGGGCAATATTACCTTTTTTAATAATCCAGCATTATTAAACTGCTACTTTTATAGCATTTGAAGTTAGTGGAGTTACACTGATCTAAAATTTGGAGAACTTAAGACAATATAACTAATCTGGCAAAGGGATGTGAAAAGAGTTTCTGGAAAATTGTGTTTTATTTTGTCCAAACTACTTTCATTCTATATATGCTCTCAATTGCTACCTGGGTCAGCCAAATAAGGCTTGGGGATCACAATTACTATTGAACAAATACTAATGGTAGAAGGTCGATGGATCTGATAAAACGCCCCAGAAAGCAGCGGTGCTCTCCGGCAGTGTGGGGACCTCCAGGGTTTGGTTGCTGGCATAGCTGCTGAGCTGATCGCACGGTTTGGAGGACCGTTGCGGGGCGTGGCTGGAGAAAGCCCTCCTGGTGGCATGCCAGCAGATGCAGGCGCAGAGAGCTTGCTTCCATGGGCCCTGAATTGCAGATGAAAGTCAGTGGGGTGACCTGAGAGCTGCACGTGACAAGAGGGAGAAAGCAAAGCCTTGGGACTGTGGGCTCTTTTATTTCATAGTATTAAGAGGCTGGGTAAAAATATGGCATTTGGGTCAGTAGTACTGGATGGACTGCAGGAGACATGAGAGGATAATTATTTTTGGAAAAAGAAAAGAAAAAAGGATCGTGTTTAGTCAACAGAAGTAAGTGTGTTAACCTAACACACGCAGACTTCCTTACCGTGGTTGGTTTATTCCACTGTGATATTCTGTTTCTAAACAAGTCCTTGCACAGGAGTATTCTAATCCGTATGAAATGGATTAAAAATTGTTATACTTGATTATTGCCAAACAAATATAAATGGGACTCCCTCATCCACGTTGGCCTGTTTTCTTGCTCAGACAGACAATATTCATTTTAGCACAGCCAAATGTCAAACCTTTCTTGCAAGGTGGCACATCCCAAGCTAGACTGGGCATGTGGAATCCCAGAGCCGTGGCAGTGGATCAAGGTGGTACCTCATATAAATAGCTGCTTGCGCATGCTTTCCTCATGCAACACTGGACTTCAGAGAATAAATATGATCCACAGATGTTTAAGGAAGAGGAATCAAAGTCAAAGTAGGGCAGGCACAATGCTTAAGCATTGTGAAAATGTGTAGGAAAATTGGATAGGGTGTAGAATACAGCATGATGGGATCCACTGGCTCACAGCTGAAACCAGAAACTTACTGAGTAAAATGGAGTGAGGTTTTTTTTTTTTTTTTTTTTAAGTTTTTAGACTAATGGTGATTACCTGTTTGAGTAGTTTGCTTAGTTTGAGAGGGAGTGCATTCTCTTCAGCAGATAGAAATCTTTAGATCAGGAATGAATTCCAATATCCTGTTCTCTAAGGAGTTCCATCATTTAAACAGGATTTCTGTCAAGATTCAGGTCAGATTACTGGGGGTGCAAGGTCAAAATTTTTTTTACCTGCATTATATGATAAGTAACCATAGGTAATGCCTTGGTCAGTTCTGCCTTAATATCTGTGAATGCCTGTATTGGGCATGTGATTGGATACAAACAAAATAGCTTTGTATGTGTATTTTCACCTGGGTGTTCTGAAACAATCTTGTCCAGAAGAATTCAGATTAAATACAGCTACCCTTTAAAGCCTGTGGTTAATTGCATCAGCTTTTCTTCAACACACAGAAGAGAGCAGAACTGAAAATGTAATTTTTAAAGGCATCCTTATGGGTGTTTTTGGTTAGCACTTGAGTGTTTTTTTTTTTTAAACTAGGCCAGTCCTTCTTTGACATTATAGTAGAATTGATTCCCTGGGAGTAGGAGGGCTGAGGATGCAAGGGGTTCTCAGTCAGTTACCCACCATCTTCATGTGTGTTAGGGCTAACATTGAGAGAAAAGAAACTGCTTCTGTTGTGCAGTCTGAAAATTGAAATTGTGAACTTGTATTGACTCAGGAAGGCTTTTGTTGTTGTTTTTAAAATGTCAAGCGCTTTTCAGTTTTATTCATCATCAAAAGTGTATCCCTTCTCAAGCTGCGTGGAGTTTTTTGCTTGTTTTTGTCGCTGCTATAAAGATAAAACCAGCTGGAGGTTCTCCAGAGTTAACAGTATAAATTTCATTAGAGGAGCCTGCATGGAAAATTCTGTTTTCRAAAGAACTGTAATCTTAGCTGTAAGTCAAGGACAGAATTTAAGCTTATTATTTAAATTTAAGTTCATCTTGAAAAGCAGTGACTTGAAAGTGACACCCTCTTACTCAAAAGATCTGCTTTTTTGTGCTAAAAATTTGACTATCATAATAGCCCCATGAAACCAACACAGCTGGACTCCCTTCCTTCTTTCTCTTCCTTCATTATCAGAAATGTAAAGTATGTTTAGGCAGGCTGTTCTCTTTTACATATATAACAGGCAAAATTTGAGACAAATGGGGTTATATGTAAAATCACTTTTGACCAACAAAACAGTGGCGCTGGTAATGATAAATAGAAGGAAAAATAGTCCAATTTAACTTTCGGTGTCTGTTGTCTGAATTTGCTGTGGTGTATGGACTGAGCAGACTGAGTCTGTAGACCAGTGGTACATAGTGGTCCCATCACTCCCCATTCTTACAGCTATATTTCACAGGCAGACCACTGTTTCCTTTGTTGAAAAAAAAAGGTTGATTTCTTTCTGAAAGTAGAAGTCTCATCCAGAGAGACCTGCTCCTCAAAGAGCTCCTGTCTCCCTTCCCATGTGTGCCGGGACTCTGCTGCCGACCAGGCGCTGGTATGAACTTTCTAACCCTGGCAGATCAAACTTCTCCCCATACCCCATTAAGAGAGCCGTAAGCATTTTTTCTCTCTGGCTGCTCAGTTTGTACMCTTACTCATTTTATGATTATGAAATGCTCTTTTCCAAGTACTTAGTGATAAATCAGTTGAAGACAAGGATATTGCTTCATTAGTCCTGACTTCAAATATAGTAGCCTTATGTGATGGCTCATAGATGCTTGCCTGGTGATTTTTAGGCTGCTAGTGCATTTCTTCAGCTTTGGGCTGTGCTTGCAGTGGAGCTATTGACAAACAGTGCTGTAACATCAGCAGCGCTAGGAGGTGGCTTTTTGTCTTGGAAGGAAAAAATAAGTAGGCTTGCTTTTGTTGAGAATCACAGAAAGGTGGGAAGGCACCTCTGGAGTCCAGCTCCTTCTCAGAGCAGGCCTGCCTCCAATGCTACAGCAGCTCAGCTGTGGCTTTGTTTAGTTACGTCTCGAAACCCCCTATGGATGGGTATCACACAGCATCTCTGGGTAACCTGTGCCAGTGCTGCCTTACCTCCTAGTGCAGAAGTTCTTYCTAATCTTGAACCTGAACCAAGGGCCATTACTCCTTGTTATCTTGTCAGGAACTGCTGGGCAGGGTTTGACTCTGCCACTGCCCTTCCGGCACACCAGACAAAAGCAGCCCAGCTCCCTTGATCTCTCCTCACAGGCTGGCTGCCCTATGCCCCAATCATCTTCCTAACCCTCCCTTTCACCCTCTCCAGTTTCTCCACATCCCTCTTAAACTGTGAGGCTCAAAACTGGACATGCTCTTCCAGTGCAGCCTCAGTAATACAAGTAGAGGATAGTAGTAACTTTTCTGTAGGTGCTGGCCACACTTTTAATGTAGCCTGGTGTCCGTTTTGCCTTGTTTACATGAAGAGCACAACATTGGCTCGTATTGAGCCTGGTGTCCACCATCACCCTTCCAGGAGGGCAGCTGCATCAGCCTTTGTCTCCCAGCCTGTGCCAATTCATGGGGTTGTACTGCCCTGGGTGCAGAAGTTTGCATTTTTGCTTGTTGAAATTCATGAGATTTCTGCTGGCCCAGTCCTTGAGTTTATCGGGGTCCCTCTGGACTGAGGCTCTGCCAGTTGGCGTCTCAGCCATACCCCAGGCTTAGCGTTATCCACAGACCTGCGGAAGGTGTGTACTGTAGCATCACGCGTCATGTGTGCTTGATAAACTTTAAACTTTGTACCTTAAGAAGTGCCGTGTTTTTGCAGAGTTGCAAATTGCACCAATGGTAATATGAAGTTTCAGCTAATTGGCTAGTCATAAAAGAAGGAGCTCAGAGTATTTTGCAGGAAATATTGTAGGGATTTGACAGGGAATTGTCAAGTATTTACTGAGAGGGTTTCCTCAGAAAATATTTAAAATTGTCCAGATTTCTAGGGGTGGTTATCTTTCCTGCTTTTACTTTTTCTATTTATTTCTGGTAATTCAGTTATTATCTGTTGCCATAGTTATGAACCATAAGTACTTCCTGGAAAGGAAAATCTCCAATTAAGTCTTGGAGCTGTTTAAGGGAAAAATGGTAAAAGTTTGGCATGAAACAATCAGATAAGAATCATACACTGCCATCACATTGAGGAATTAAAATTATATTTTAAAATCACACAGCTCATGTATACAGTTTATTTGGTAGAACATGTTCTTTCTCCTACATATCTTTCATATGCAAATTAATATCAAAGGTGCAAAAAGAAAGGCTCATAATGAAAAGGCTGCAGGTTTCTGAATGATCAAGACAGTAGTAAATAATATTTTGAGAACCTACTGTTTTGGAAAGCTCTTCCTCTTGCTGCTCTGCAGATAATGGYGAAGAAGATCATAAAAACCTTTCTTTTCCTCTGAGCTCCTTCATGCCTCAGCTGTGGTCATGCTTTTAGTACTAACAAGTTTTAAAACATTCACACGTTAGATATGTGCAGCTTCCCACTTGCACAATCAGTAATTTGTACAGAAATCAATTGACTGCAAATTTTATTTTCAAAACTAGCAAACTAGCCCCCTCCTTTCTTTTTTTGCTCCAGACAGAAGCCAATTTCTTTTCACATTTTGAATAAATAGAACGTCTGCTCTGGAACAAAGACGTGGTTCTGAGCAATCTTAAACAATTTTTACAGCTGCTTTTAAAAGGCACAAAGATAGATTTCTTTATGTGAAAATGTTTCTGGCTAAGGCAGCATGAATCATATCAATATCATGGTAGAAGAAATAGTAGGCTTAAATTGCAACAAGAAAGTCTTTAGTTTAAACTCAGCGCCAAACTTACACATGGTATAAGGGTGGTGAAATACCAACAGAGCTGATCAAGAAAGGTTGTGAGACAGCGGTCTCCAGAGGTTTGTAAAGCAGAGTTAGGAAGGCTTCTCTGAGGAACGAGATGGATGGAGCTAATCCTGTCTCATGGCTGGGAGACAGGAGTTTATCAGATGGGTGGTCCCAGCCTATTTTTCTGGGATGCTATGATTGCTTCCATAATTCCTGTCTTCCAAGAAAGCATGAGAAGGCAGACAGAAAACTTTAATGCATGTATCATATTATACCTTTGGCATAAATATTGTGATGATTACCCACAGTTCATCATGTGGGATCATTCACTAAATGCAGTATTTGAAGCAGTTCTTTTGTTTTCCATGTGCAAAGCCAGTTTTAAAATTGCTGGAGAAAAATGTGCTGATTCCTCAGCGTAGATAATCACAAATGTACATTGCTCAGGGTCGTATACTGGGCAAGCCGTCCTCCATTTGGCAGAACAGGAGCTGCTGTCCTCAGTAATGGCCCAGACTGGTGTATAATGCTTGTGGGAGGTATGGTTCAATATTACAACAAGCTGGCCAAGCTGTTCACACCAGAAGAGTTCTGATGGTAACCTTATGTACAGTTTACAGACACAAAGAACAGAGTGAGACTTTTGGTTCTATATTGCCTTTTAACTCTCGGTTACATTCTAAGTTAGAAAGAAGGTTTGAAATATTTATTTCTATTTTTGACTGGCCCTAGCAAGTTTCTGATCACATTGGCGAAAGGAAAACTGGTGCAGTGGTGGTGAAGGCTGATTTTAAGTGGCATTCTGATGATTTGTGTTGTTTTACTCTGGCAAGCTTTTCACATTTTAACAGATACCATGAAGGTTACGGACATAACGCTATGACAATAAAAATTTTTTTTTTCCAGCACTTTTCCCCTTTCACCATTAAAAATATGGAAACATATGAAAAATGTTTGGAACAGGTTCACGTTTACCAGAAAAACGCTGTCCTTCCTCCTCCTCCACCTTCCCTGCCGTGGCCAGGGTGACCCTAGTATTGTGTCAGGGATGGCACTCTCAGAGTCCTGCAAGGCAAGTGGGAGCCGAGGAAGAGATGTTCTTCCACTGCAGGCAATCCTGTCTTATAGCACAAGGCTTAAAGACAGGACATAGTTCAATAACCGTCTTCATGTTTGTTTTCTCACGAAATTCTTTTGCAGCAAAGTAATAAAAGATGGCATCCAGGCAGCAGTTCAGATTGGCAAATATCATTGACACCTGAATGAAGAGGCTGATGTTTTGTTTCAAACTGCAGTCTTCTATGACATGCTGTCTTACCAGGCACTGTAGGCAGATCCCAAGATGGACCGGTGTGAAGCACACCAAAAATACCACAAGGTTAATGGTAATGACTCGTAAGGAGCCACTGTCTTCTTCCTTCTTTTTATCTCTGCTTTTTTGATTCAGAAGAATAGAGATGTTTTGAGCAGAGCAGAAAACCATTGCTGAGAGTGGGATCAGAAATCCAAAAATCTCCACAGAAACAATGAGGGGGATGCTCCAGGCCTTTTCTGACATGTTGTGAAAGCACTTTAAATTCTCGTCCTTGTGAAACACATACATTGGGCTGCTGCAAAGCCAGACTATTGCCCAAATGAAGCAGCAAATCAAGATTGCACATTTGGGGGACTGGTTAGCTCGGCCTTCAAAGGGGTGCCTTATGCAGATGTATCTGTCGACAGTAATGCAGACAATAATGAAGATACTGCCATACATATTGACAAAGTACAGAGACTCAATGAATGCACACAGGAGCCCGGGCGCTTCTGTGACAGAGTAGTACAGCTTGAGAGGGAGCGAGAGAAGCAGCAGGACATCTGCAATTGCAAGATTGATCATGTAGACTGAGGTTTTGGTCTGTTTCTTCCAAAAGCAGCAGAACATGGAGAGGGCTAAGGTGTTGAGAACTAAGCCAAGAATGAAGGTGGGGATGGAGATCCCGAACTGGAGAGTCTTTGCTAAGCTGTCGATGCTAGTAAAGTTGCATTCYTCGCTGCGGTTGGTCATTTTTCCCCTAAACCACACAGAGAACAGGTTGGAAACATGCAAGGCCCCAGGTTAGTGTCTGGATGTATCAGAACAGAATACTTTTGGATACAACTCTTTCTCCCCCCCTGCAAAACTGAGCTGAACACTTGATTAGTCTTTGCCTAATTTTGAAAGCGAGTCCTCATTTTAAGCACAGATCTTTCTGTTTCCGTTCTGAATGGCTTAATCTGTCCTAAAGCAGCCTGATTTTTGCAGGCAGGTAGTCAGCATCCATTGATTATCAGGTCCTTCAGAATAACCCCATTCAGGTATTGAAGGTACTGGTCCCTTCAAACCCATCCTTTCAAGGGCTCTGAAGTGCACTGGTCATAGCAAGTAACTTGTATGTCTATTTAAACTTCCATAATGCTTGTGTTCGGTTCTTTCATTACATAGAAATTTGTGAAATGAGTGTTCTGTCTATTAAGTCAGGTCAAAGTGATAGTTGGGAATTTACTTTGAATACGATACGCATCTGTGATTCCCTATGCATCAGTAGCTTTTGGTGATGTGCTTTTACTATCTCTGCACTCATATGGATAATTTTATTTCATATAGTGCTTGTGTTTGATGCAGTTTTTGAGTAGGTCAGCTTAAGCAGACCTACTGGGCTTTCATCTAGGAATGAATTGAGTAAGCAATGGAGAGGGGTTGAGAAGCTGATTTAAGAAAGGAGTCTCTGCTTTGGAGGTCGGAAAGTGACAGGTAGCTGATAAGCATTACCAACCAGGGTTGGACTTTGCTAAAGAAACCAAAAAACAGTAAATTTTTTTTGTTTACATGATTACAACATCTATATAGAAAGAGAGAGATAGAGAGCAAGAAAGAGAGCACGCGTGAGCCTGAGAGTGAGCGTGTACGTGGGAGCAAGAGAGGGAGAGAAAGTGAGAGCAAGTAGAGCTGCTGAATATTAACTGACGAGATGGACAGGCTTTGGGCTTTGCCAAATCTGCTTTTCATAGGGATGCTGATATTACTGGAAGTCAGAGGTGGGATAACGTACTGGAAAGAATGAGTGATAGTGGAAATAACTGTATCTGAACTGAGAATGAACTCAGAGCTTAATATGCTCAGGTTGGGGAAACCAGATTATTTCTAGCTCAGACTACTGAAACAACTGGCACAAAAAGCTGAAAGTCCAACCCAGGAATTTTTATGGAGTCTGTCAAGTAGGTATGGAATCAGTGCATCTGGAAAACAGTCAGTTTAGTGTATCTATGTAAGGAAAGAGGGGCAAATGTAATTAAAGCAGTTCTGTATCTCTTAACCCAAAGCTTCATACAGATTTTAAATTAGAGAATAAATGAAGGCATGGTAAACTGAATAAAAAGCATAAGGCCTTTGACAGACCTTGCCAGAGCAGTGTTGTCTTTGATGAAATACCTGATTTTTCAGATAAGGGAAAGGCAGAAGGTCTAAGGCACTTGGTTTTCAGGAAAGCACACTAGAAATAACTGAGTAACACTAGAAGAACTGGGGGTTAGAACAAGGGTTGTTAAGTAGGCGAGACCATGGTTACAAGAAAACTGATGAGTACCAAAGAGCCAGGGGAAGGTTACTCGGGGGTTTCACATTCACATGGGACTAGTCCTTCGCAGTGGTTCAGTGGTGACCCTGTGGTGCAAGCGAGGGAGACCTGCCGGCAGGATGGAGTGGGGAGGTGCCCTCAGTTGAGGGGCCTCGCCTGACTTAGCTGTGGGCAATTGGTCTGAGCCACAGGAGTGGGACAGTCAAAGCTTTGTCAGTTTAGGAAATAACAAAAGGAAATCTGATTGTTATCAGTGGGTTTATCTGTCGGAAATGAGAACAAAAGAAAACCTTGGTTTATTAGTCAATCTGGGATTGAGTCAGTCCCTTTGAGCCACCATGGTGAGGCAGCTGCTTCATCATTGCAGGCAGACACTCTTGTCACCTGGATACAGAACAGGTAGGAGGAAATAGGGSTGTCGTGCTGTTGTGTGGGCATGTGTGTCCTTTCCGCAGGAGCATCCTTTAGTTGGGGAAAAATCAGACGACAAGAAATATTTTTGTGTGGAGAGCACATGTTAATCCAACACTTCATGTCCGAGATGAGCACATCAGAAAATTGCTTGTGATAGCTTTTAAAATTAAAAGTATGAATTTTGATTCTACTTTTATCAAGTTCCTATCTCACTGAATGCATTTTCTTTAGAATTTGTTAGTACAATTACATGTAGCATTACTCCTGAAAATGCTTAGTTTCAAGAAAATGTTAGCCAGTCTCTAAAATGGAAATTTCAAGTATTCAAGTGGAGTGCCTGATTCTTAAGGTCTGATGTTTTCAATCATTTTGCGCCCCTCAAATTTTAATTTCACATTTTGAGTAATCTGAGGGAATTGTTCACAAACAGTCCACAGAGAGTGATGTTTGCCCAAAATTATTTGAAGAATCATTCTTTAACAAATAAGCTGGCAGTAATTTAATAAGCATCTTCTTTATCACATTGTCCAAGTTATTAACAGAAATACTGAAGATACTGAACCCTGAAAGAATGAACCTTTCCTGTATGACGGAGACTGATTAGTATCTCAGTGGGTACTGGTGTGTTGCTCACTCATCATATAGAAGTTTCATATAGATCATGTCTCCTTAGCTTGCTTATGAGAATTTCTTTAGAGATAGCGTTAGAAGTCTACTTCCCCCTCCTACGCCCTGTCCCTAAGTGCTGTCAGTCTGTCCCTGAAGAAAGTTGGATTACTGTKATTCCAGTCATTTTCAGACAAATCTGTGTGGATTGTTACTTACCACTGCGTTGTCTTCTAGGTGCTTGAAAACAGATTTTTGATTGATGATTCCAGTATTTTTCCAAGTATTGAAGCAAGTCTTAGTGCTCACAATTTCCCAGCTCCTCCTTTTCCACTTCGTTTAGAGACAGGCACCATGTTTTTCTTCTCCTGTCTTCTGAAGAAAATTCCTTTATCCTCCACGAGTTTTCTGAAGGAATTGCCAGCAGCTCTAGGACTGTTTCAGACAATTTCTGTAATTCAAAGGATAATGGAAGAGCCAGCTTAAGCACTGCTTAAGAGAGAGTGCCTTAGCCAGTCCAGACCCAGTGTTGTCACTGCTCCATGTGCTCCCAGTTTCTCCTATTGAGTGAGGATTTTCCACTTCTTATGGACTAGTTAAATATTAATTGGGCTTAACGGTGAGCAGGAGCTTGTGGCTAAGCTAGTAGCAAAGTTACTGACCTATGAAATGGAACATCAAGGTTTTACAGTATTACCTTTGCTGATTTTTTTGCAACACAGCAGGCTGTGGGACGGGTTTCTTTTTGGAACTCAGATCTGAGTTCATCTGGTGCTAGTTGGTTTAGACAAGTCTGTACGTTAGCAAAGACTGGGGGGGATGGATTAAGAATATGCTTATCCATGAAAGCTTCATAGTTAGGAACATTCTCATCAGAAAGTCTGTAACTTACTGTAAGTGTAGGTGTAGCTTTAATAGCGAGGAAATGATAAACAAATGACACAGAACACAGCAAACGAATCATTTTAATTTAGCTACAGTACAAAAGAATGAAGCAAATTCAGGTCACTGCTTCAGCAAGGACTTCTACAGCATTTATCACAGATACTCTCCTAATCARTACAAACCAAATAATGTTACTGCTATGAAGCTGATTTTGTTTATATTTGTTTTCTAGATCATTATTCATGTTAGATATAAATTACCATTTTGTGGATACACAAGAGAAGAGTAAGAAGGCTTAGTGCAATAAAGAGCAGTAGGTCCCACATCTGCCATTTGTTTAATTTGTAGTTGGATAGTTTCTTGCCATTTTTTCTAGGTTTTTTCATTTCAAGAGAGTATGTTTATGCATATCGCTAAAGCTGGAAATCTTTCTTTCTGCTCTAAGACAAGCAACACTACGTGTTTCATCTTACCTTTTGATCTTTACAAGAAATAATCATCAGGTTATGTTAAAAATAGTGCTCTACAATCAATGCTTCTATCAAATTACTGAAAAATTAAGAGAAAGATTAAAATATGAATTACTTTACCTGAATCCCAGCAAGCAGATCAGCAGCACTGCTTCAGTCAAGGTTAGTCTATAGAATTTATCTACAGTTGATACCCTACCAGGAACTCTTACTATATGGCATAAACTTTTACCACATCCTTTTTTTCATATTTTTTTTCCTATTTCAAAACACTCTACTTGAGTTTCTTTATATAGACCAGTGAAGGTGAAAGAGTGTAAAGGTTTGAATCCTCAGCTGCTTCCAGTCMGTAGTTGATGTGGGGGGAAAGCAGTTTGTCTCCAAAGCCAGGGTTGGTTTTGGATTGGTCTTTACTTGGTGTGAAGCAGCTGAGAGCTTTTACTGGCTGGTAGGGGCTACTGTCTCATCGTGGATTATTCCATGTGCTGGAGGGGATCTGGGCAGGTGGAAAGTTGTAGGAGTGACTGTCATAGAAATAGGACTTCTTCYCCCCCTTTTTGCCCAATTTGCATACTGGAGTTCAGCATTTTGGTACTCAGATGCTTCTGAAAGATGCAGATACTCACATGAGTGCAGCTGTAAAACTATTTAAAGGACGTGTGCCAGTTTTAGCCAGTTCAGGTGTTGGATTCATAGCTGCAAGTTGGCAAACAAATGCTGATTGGCAAGAGGTATGAGGTGTATGGAGCACAAAACTGTTGTCTTATATCTTTGTACTGTGAGTCCCATAGTAGCCAGGACACACTTCTTGAAATGAGCAAGCCCTCTAACTCACAAAACGCGCATTGCGTTTTCAACAGTTTGCTGCCAATTGCTTTGTCCTAATGGAGCTTGAAGTTCTTTCTCTGCTCTGGGAGATACCGCCTAATGTACAACATTTTGGAAAGATCATTATGCTTGCAAAGAGTGAACAGGAGGAACGTGGGGGAGTTAATTCACTGCTCTCTGTGGTAGATGGTGGACAAGGGTGGAACATACAAAGGGACCGAAGCTGCTGATCTCTTCAGATCCTGGCTTGCTGTGGCTTGGTGGGGACCAATGTCAAACAGATGCTCAAGATTAAATAGATTGGCATAATTTTACTGGAAAAAAAAAGTTAACTGCAGTTTGATGAGAATATGACATTCTCTTAAATAATAATGCTATCTCCAAGCTACTGAACTGGCAGAAGGAAAAAACTAAGTTCGGGTTCATTTGTGTATGCCACATGGACACTTCCTATGGATGAGAGCAAACAGACTCTCTTCAGACCCTGGCTAGAGTGCGAAACTTGCCTGCTAGTGCTGAAAACCGCTCTTTAATGTGGTGGTAAAAGCTGACTGCTCTTATCTTACACGCTGCAAACCTTCACTGAGGCAGTAAATACAGACACCCCCCCCCCCCACACACACACCTCTCAGTGGTATTTTTCAAATTGCCACCTGGCTTTGGAGGTAATTTAGTCTTCAGAGGGAAGTTCTGCTCTTCTTGCAGAAGGCATAGTGCTAATGTTCATACCKCAGGACTTGGAGAAGAGATGAAGAGAATTGTAGTTTCTCAGCACATTTTTTTTCTACCTGTCTCATCTGAAAATGAGATTTTCCAAAAAAAAGAAAAGCGGAACCCAAAGAAAGTTTGGGTGAGCCTTGTAACAAAATCACGTGGCAGAGGAAATGAAGCCACCATGATTCATATAATTTGGGAAACAGGTTATGGAATTGGAAGGTTTCAGGGGCTTTTTGACTTCTGTCTTCTCAGAGCTGTGGGCTAGCTAGAGTCTCAGCAGTGGATTTTAATGGTTCTGCGATCATGAAAGAAATCTGAGAGTATGACTAAATATTAGCAGAAAACAGATACCCTACAACTGTGTGTGACCTTTGAATGAATTATTCCTTATCATAGGACAGCTGAAATCAGGTTGCTTCTTTAGTCCTCTCTCCACAAGCATATTTCAGACTTAGCTTAAAGATGAATTTTGATATTCAGTGCTGCCCTCATTCCTAACACTAGGGTTCATTGAGCCTATGTCATTCCTCATGACTGTGTGAATTTCCCACCTAATGTCGCTTGGTGCGACAGAGCTAAAAATCAGCATTTCTGCACACATCAACCGCATGTTTGCTAAGTTGGCAATTTGCATGTGAGTTGTGTGGGTTCACTGCTTGTAAGTAAGCAACTAATTTGTTGGTGTGCGGATATGTTGCTCTTTTGCAGGCTGGCCCTTCACTGGTTCAAATTAGGACAGCTTTAGTCTAGGGCATAGTTAATGAGGCCAAACTGAAAATGACTCACTCCCCACCTGCAGATAGATTATCAGCTGAGAAATTAGGGCTTGCTTCCCCCTCTTTGGCAGCTGCTTTTGTAATTTCTCCCAACAGGTGCTATGCGTGAATATGTTCAGCAGTAAATATTTCTGAGACCTTTGTGCTTCCAGTCTCTTTATCATCCAACACTCCTGCTTCATAAATGCTGAATTCCAGAGTATCAAACAGCTGCAAGGCTCTGAGGTTTTTGGCAGGAAGGAGAGGGCATGGTTTTGTTTGTTTCAGTTTATTTTTTTAATTAACCGCAGAACTGTGCTTAATGTATATTGTTTGCCCTACCTAGAGACAACAATCTGATTAGTAGATTTGATTATCCTTTCGCCATTATTGTGTGCCAGCTAGCAAATGTATAGAGGGTGGTGGGAAAGGAAGAACCTAACCCAAACTTTGAGTAACTAAAAGGAAGTATATGAGCAAACAACTTAAAATGCTATGGCAAAGATGAGGTATCCTTTGTATATGCCTGGTGAATTTTCTCCATCTTGAATCCTGTATGTGCAATAAATGCTGCTGGTCATTAAGTCAGGCAGCAGCAGTCAGCACTTAACATTTTCAAGGAATCAAAATCTGTTTCAGAGGAAACACTCATACAGTGATAAACCACATTCATTTGCATTACAGYAGCATGAATTCTGCTGTTCTTCTTTTTTACTGGAAAATATATCTAAGCAGCTCAGCAGTTCAGCTTTTACAAATGTCTAGAATATGTGTTTACTTGTATATAATGGCCAGAATGGAATAAGCTGGGTTTCGAATCTAGAATTAGGATACTCTAGTGCAAATGAATCAGATTTCAAAGACAGGGTCTGATGTGATTTTCTGTTGCTGTGAAGGCATGTGTGACTTGTTATTCTCCCACACAGCTATAAAACATAGTCTCAGATAACGAGACTTAATTATCCAGAGCGAGAAGAGTCAGGAAAAGACACTGCTCAGTCAAGAGCTAGGAGGTGAGTGAAAAAAACTGCYGTCTTCATCCTTGTAAAGAGTGCTGGTTGCACTGGGGAAGGAGGGGGCTCATGAGCCCAGACCTGAGTCTGAGCCTACCTCAAAAATACCTTCTGTGTTATGCTGTGACTGGTTTCTTGTTTTTTTGTGTGTCTTTAAAGGTTTCAAAAACTGGATGGTCAAACTGAACTAAACTAACAAGCCTGTCTGAACAGGCTACTACAGCTTGCTACCACAAAAGGGATGGCTTCCCTTTTTTAAGAGGGGAGACTGCTAAGGACTTCTTGTAACACCAGTTTATCAGCAGTGCRCTTTTGCAAAGGAGACGTACCCAAAGAGACAGGGATGCTGCCACCTTCCCAGAAGATGTACCTTGATGCTCTTTCTGTCCAAATAACAGGTAAATTAAGGAACGAGTTCAGTTTTCAGTAGTGAGATAGAAATTGTTCTTTGTACTTGGATTGAAACACAACCACCGTTTACTTTACCTGGAGGCTTTTCAGTTCATGCTAGCACTCTGTGGACTGCTCAGCACTGTATTCCTCACTCTCATAAGCTGAATGCTCTTCAGCAAAGACTGGTTTACAGTGAGCTATCTTAACTGTGCAGTTGGAAATTTTGTATGGTTAGGGAGATKTAATTTGGTCATGTAGCTACTCTTCTGCAGTGACTGCAGGAGAATGCAAAACTGGAAATCAGGAAACCTGGCAACTGCTGTATTTTATGGAGAACAGCCCCATGCAGCCTCTCCAAGATGAGACAGAGATCTTTAAAGGCAGCCCAGTTACCCAGGACAGAGAAACAAGTGCAGTTGTTCTTGGAGTTGGCCACCTCTGAGTGTAGATTTGTTCCTGACTTCATCTAACAGACCTTACAAAGAAAATGTTGCATGCTGAGAGACAAGGTAATTGTCAATCTGGTAAGCAGCCATTCTGGCGCCTAGTATGGTTGGGTGAGCAGAACTGTGGGAGTAATATTTTTAGGGTATAGAATATCTTCAGCTGCATCTGCTCCGTAAAATTCACCAATGGGACATGAAGCATGCAGTGTGGCATCTTTCTTGTAACTTCAGAGGCCCACAATCTGTAGCTGAGCTGAAATTATCTAATTCACTGTAGTTCATCTCATCCGAAGGTAAGCATCTAAAATAGGTTCAATGAATTGCACTCCAGAGGTGCTTATTCTTCTTGGTTGCCTATAAAGGGCTCTAGATGACTAGCTTTACCCTTCTGTACTGCCAATGGGAAGACCCTGTCCTAAACTACTGAAAGAGCTCTTGGTAATGATGGAGATTATTAAGGCACTGTACGGGAGGACACTGCTACCTTGTATGTGTTGCTACAGTCAGACATATTCTGTGGGCAGTAGTAGCTGGGATCTTAGCATCTGGATAAAAATTACTTTTCTGGAAATCATTTATTGTGATGGGGGAAGGACTCAGCTGATGGGCCCATTTGATAGTGGATGCTACTTGATTTAGCATGATGGGCTTTTTTCGCCCATGGCATGCTGCTCTTCCTACCCACCCTTCAGACGCCAGCACTGGTCTTCCAGAAGCCAAAGGGCTGGATAGACACTGGTCTGTCTGGTGCCCATGAGGATGTGGGTTGAGGGGCTAGTCTCTCCCTGCTCCGAGGCAATGCTGTGCAAAGCTAGCACAGAAGAGGACCTTGTGCCTGGTCAGGAGCATGTCTGTTCATGGACAGACCATAGGCTATTTCTTTTCTTGTGTGTTCCTATGCAGAGATAGCAAGCCAAGCTGTGAGTTGAGTTTTAATGAAACTGTATAAGAATAGACATAGAGCTTTCTGCATGAATATGTCTAGCAGTCTGCCACAGTCACATTCACCAGTACCCCTCACCTGTTTGAACTGAAGAGGGTGAGTTGAGGGGTTTGTGGTTGCTCTGCGCAGAGGGAGTGGTGCTGGTGAAACACAGCACACTGCAGATGTAGTCTACCAAAACTCATGCAAGTCTTACAGGTGTTTCCATGTGGTGTGTCAGGACTCTATCTCTCAGGAGCCTCCTGGAAAGAGAAAAACATAAGGTTGCAGAGTTGCTCTCTTAAAATAGAGAAAAGATTTTGTTTAATAAAGGAGTCATGCTCACTAAACAGTGTGACTACCAAAGGGAATGGTAGGTGTGTGCAGTGAACTGAAGTTTCAAAGGAAACCACCAGCTTAACTTCACAGCCATCCAGAAAAGAGATTTAATGGTTACTAGCATGAGGATCCAAACCTGGGACCTAAGCAGAGAGATCCCACAGTTCCTTAGCAGGCTTCTGAGCCATTCAGGCTCCTGTTGGTTATACTGTCATACTGCAAAGAAATAGGATATTTCTCTGCTCTGTCATGCCACTCCAGTAGCAATGTATGGTTACTGCATGATATTCTTTTTCCTTACACATGGAGTGGTCAGATCCTGGAGTCATGTTATGTTCTCTAGTATGCACCATATACCAAATACTCTGATAAATGGTGCATCTAGAGTATTTTTTTCTTGGAGAACCTTTTTTTCTTATCCTTTGCATTGCATTTGGTAATAAAACACATAATGAAAATTATTTCCTTTGCATTTCCATTATACCAAGTATTACATGAGCACTGTTGACTCAAACATCACCGACAGAAGTCAACAACCATCCATGCAGTCCAATAATTACTGCTAATTATTCCTATCCCTAGTTGAGTGTCAGGCCCAAGCCATCATTCATTTTGTTCTGTTGTTTCTCCAAGCCAAATCTTACTTTTGTTTCCTCTGTGACAGAAGGCTGGCTTTTGTCTTCTAATCTATTCTGTCCGTGAATATAGAAAAATGGTCTTGACAAAATTAAAAAGAATAGAAAAGAATAAAAGAATAGTAAAGAATAAAAGCTCATAAAATGTTCTTTCTCTAGTGTCATGAAGAAATCCACCTCCTCAATCCTGTTCAGCTCTTTCGGGTGTCTAGACAAGGACTTTTAGCAGACTGGTGCATCTATGGGAAGCCTGGAACAAGCATGTTGTGTGGTGCCGTGTGGTGGCAGTTGGTTAGAAATGGGTTCATGGCTAATCCTGGGGCTGCAGCTGGAGTGGCGTGATAGATCCTGTAGCCCCAGGTCACGCGCTGGAAGGCACCATTGTGCCAGTCCGGATGTAGCTTTTGGGGGTCACTGGGGCTTGCTTTGATGCAGCGCTACAGCCTCCCTCCAGCTGTGGGATGCCACACACCCTGTTGGGGCAGGGGAATGCTGTGCAGGAAAGAGGCAGCAGCCGCGTTGTACACTCAGGTCTTGTACAGTCATTCCTGTACCTTCTCGCAGACGGTCCCGCACGAAAGAGTAGGAGCTGCCTTGTCTGCAGGGTTTATGCACCCTTAATGCTACATCTTTCTGAATAGTCCATTTCTGTCAAATGGCATGCACTGAAAAAAAGCTGACTTTTATGGAAAATTGCCTTTTATTCCATTTTCTTTAGCCTTTCCTCATCCTTCTCTCCTCAGTGTAGGGACTGATTAGAGTCAAATGAAAATCACAGGCTGGCCTAAAAATAGCATTTCCAAGAGCTGACATGTGCCCTAGGTGATTGCAGGCAAGGTGAAGGTTCCTATTTTACACTTCTGAAGTTTCTTGCAGTGAGGCCACTTGGGCGTTTTGCTTTTCAGCATTTTAGAAGTATGTTAAAGTTTACTAATAGACAGCTAGAATTCGAGGGCAGAGATAGAATTAACAGAATCACAGAATGTTTGAGGTTGGAAGGGACCTGTGGAAATCATTTAGTCCAACCTCCCTGCTCAAGCAGGATCACCTACAGCAAGTTCCCAGGATTGTGTCCAGAAGGCTTTTGAATATCTCCAAGGAAGGAGAGTCCAGAACCTCTCTGGACAACCTATTCCGGTGCTCTGTCACCCTCACAGTAAAGAAGTTTTTCCTCATGTTCAGATGGAACTTCCTGTGTTTCAGTTTGTGCCCGTTGCCTCTCGTCCTATTGCTGGGCACCTCTGAAAAGAGTCTGGCCCCAAACTCTCGACACCCTCCCTTCAGATACTTATACACACTGATAAGTTCCCCCCTTAGTCTTCTCTTCTCCAGGCTGAAGAGTCCCAGCTCTCTCAGCCTTTCCTCATAGGAGAGATGCTCCAGTCCCTTCATCATCTTAGTAGCCCTTCGCTGGACTCATTCCAGTAGCTCTGTGTCTCTCTTGCACTGGGGAGCCCAGAACTGGACGCAGTACTCCAGATGTGGCCTCACCAGGGCTGAGTAGAGGGGGAGGATCACCTCCCTCCACCTGCTGGCAATGTTCCACCTAATGCAGCCCAGGATACCATCAGCCTTCTTGGCCACAAGGGCACATTGCTGGCTCATGGTCAACTTGTTGTCCACCAGGACTACCAGGTCTTTCTCTGCAGAGCTGCTTTCCAGCAGGTTGTCCCCCAGCCTGTCCTGGTGCAGGGGGTTATTCCTCCCTAGGTGCAGCACCCTGCACTTGCCTTTGTTGAACTTCATGAGGTTCCTCTCTGCCCATCTCTCCAGCCTGTCCAGGTCCCTCTGAATGGCAGCACAGCCCTCTGGCGTATCAGCCACTCCTCCCAGTTTTGTATCATCAGCAAACTTGTGCGGTTTGTCCCTTCATCTAGGTGATTGATGAATAAGTTGAACAACACTGGACCCAGTACTGACCCCTGGGGAACACTGCTAGCTACAGGCCTCCAAACAGACTTGGTGCCACTGACCACAACCCTCTGAACTCTGCCTTTCAGCCAGTTCTCAATCCACCTCACTGTCCACTCATTTAGCCCGCACTTCCTGAGCTTGCCTATGAGGATGTTATGGGAGACAGTGTCAAAAGCCTTACTGAAGTCAAGCTAGACAACATTCACTGCTCAGTTTGCGGCATCAGGTTTTGCCATGCTGGAGGGAAACATGCAGGAACATTTTATTTCCAGTCTCTGAAGAAACTATTATTAGAAATGCAAAGATAGTGCTGAACATTCTCCTAAGCCTTTATTCCACAAAAAAAGCTGCCACTGAAACAACCCGCAGTCACTTTGCAGTTGTTATGAAGGTGGTGGGATCCTCCTCCTCCTCCTGTCACTGGCTGTACCTCAAGTCTGGAGGGGCTTAATGGTCAAATACTGCTTTTCAGGTCCTGAGAAAATACAGCTGTCACATTTTCAGAAATACTGACCACTCCATCCTGTGTGGGAGTGGGAACCAAATGAACCTCATGCACTGAATCAATGGCTGATAGCTATTATCTCTTGAAACCTACAGAAGCGCTGTGGCATGTTCTATTGCACTTCTCACGAATTACAACCTAGAGTTGTCCAGAGTGAAAAGGGTGTAAGAGCATGAGAGATCAAGCCCACCTTGTGATTAATAGTACTGCTGTGGGTTTCTCGGTAGAAATCAGATAGCAGATGGGGACAAGTCTGAGGCGTTCTGTAGAGTGAAGATTAAAGATAACCTTGTTCTTTGTTATTGTTTGATTGCAGGATCTCATGGCTTCAAGTTGAATGGTAAGTAGAGGAAATGAAGGAGAAAAACACCTTTCTTCTGACAGCAATGCAGGAAAATTGTAGCTAATTTAATGGAAGCCTTTATTTCATCTGTCCTCTTCTGTCATTAATCGTGTGTTTTGGAAGTCTAAAATTCCTTATATCTAGAAAGTGGGTGTTTATCCCTTTCCTTCCAGGACCATTGAGAGGAACTGTTTGGCTAATTTCAGCACAACAGCACTGGGTTTAATAGATGTTTGTGTCCTGTCAAGAATATCACTTAGTCTACCTGCATCACTGCAGAATATGCTGCCCTCATTAYGCTTAAAAAAAAACACACACAAACCCCATGTTATTAACATCCCTTCTTTTCTGTATCCTGTCTGGGGTAATTTTGTCACTGTAGCAGAGCCAAAGAGTAAGGTCTGAAACTTCTGACATGGAGCAGCAAGCCTCAAGGGGAAGCCACAACTTGCCACCTCYGTCCTCTTTGGAGGCAAAACATGCTTTCTGAGGCAGTGCCGCTGCTTGTCATGATGTCGAAGCCCTGTGCAGTGTGGCCCATTGCCTTCAAGTCCATTCGCTTACAGAGTTCCCACCGTCCCTGGCTCTGTCCTTTGGGCATGTTTTATCCCCCAGCTCCAAGGAGAAAGAAGCAGCAAGAGCAGGTGGCTCCCCACACAGCAGTGTTCCTGTGCTTTTGAGAGAYGAACAAAAAGGCCTGTGGAAGAAGCAAACAATAAATAAGAGGTAAATGGTTTTCTCCAAAGTCTCGGTGGGCCTTAAATGAAAGCTATTGTGGGACTCTTTGGGAAAGAAACAGTAACATAAAATGATGTGAAATGCCTCATGAATGTGTCTGTCATCCTTGTACTCTGAGTCTTTCCCATTTTAGCTTATGTGTTGCCTAAGTTGACACTACATTTTTATGGTTTTCAGACCAGTGTATATTCAGCTGTGCATTCATCAGACTGCTCCAGCATGTCCCAAAGGGTTGCAAAGGGGCAGGACCAGCTCTGTTTTGGCAGTACGGCCAAAATGAATGTTACTAGCCCAGGAACAAGGGCATTTTAGACATGTGAGATGGGGCTTGTTCTTCATACTGGTATTGTCTTACCTGGGCCACTGTTGTTAGCATGCCCATGGCTCAAAGGTTTACTTAGCTCTGTATTTTCTTGAGGTTTCTGAAGCATACAGCATGAAGAGCTCAGGCTATGGCAGAGTGATGAGGGTGCATTTTTTAATGCAAACTTTCCAACCTGTATCCTTTGGTCTGTGGCTGTAGGTTTGAGAGGACTAGGATTGCTCTCAACCTTGCTGTTGCCATTGTGTCTCCTGAGAGGTCCCAGAGTGTGAAAGTCCCAATTTTAATCACTGAGTGACTAACGTGGAAATGCAGTGAGTGTTGCTGAGAAATAGAAAGTGTCCTGGAAAAGCTAGTCAAATGGGGGAAAAAAAAAAGGAAATACTTACAAGGATGCCTGCATTTGCTTCAAAGACAGGTAGTTTTGAGGTGTTGCCTTTGGTAGAGAAAACGCAACCCAGCAGTGCCATCTCGGGGTAGTTTATGTATATGCATTGGACAAGAAGCAGCATGCTGAGACTTGACTTTTCCTTTGTGTGGTTGTCCCTCTCTCTATATGTATTTATTTGTGTGTGCCTATCTATGTTGTAATGACTTATTAACACTAGTCACTCCTGTTCATGCAGGTTGCATGCAAGCTTACTCGCTGAGCTTTATTTTGCTCCTGTCTCCTCTAATTTGACCTTGCCTACCACTCTTAATTTTAATAAGGTAGCCAGACTTTGAGAGAGAAAGCTCTGTTTTATGCTGCTCAAAAGATGACTCTTGGAAAAACATGTGCTGGCCTGAGGCACGGGTGGTGTGAGGGCTGTGCTGGGCAGCCTCCCTTCCTGCTGCTGCTACGAGTGCCTCGGGCAGCGTGGGTCCACATCTCCGCTCAAGCACTAGGCATAGGAGAGAGGCAGGGTCTAACTCCCTCATATACCTATAGCCAGGGTCTATGGGTGAGCCTTTAAAAGCTCTTCTGCARCTGCCTTTCTGCGGGAGCCAAGTCGCTAGGTAAAGGCGTGGGCCATCTTGAATCTGGATCCAAACTGGCGTGCGAAGAGGAAAATTAAGGAGGTGACTTCAATCAGGCTGTAGCTTGTTTCTTCTTTGCACCTATGCAACTGGTTATCTGTCCTTCCTATCAACCCATCATTAGTATTTAAAAAATAACTGGTGGCTCATGGTCTCAGGCTCTTGGATGCTTTGAGATGTCTAGATAGTCTGGTGTGGCAGAACCTGGGACAACAGGAGCTGCTGCAGTGTCCTGCTGGTCCAGCCGCCTTCCCGGGAGGAAATGCACTCTGGTGTGATTTGTTTGTTTTATTGAGAGTGGAAATTCATCCTCGTTTGTAATGTTAGTTTAGCTGAGTTGATATGGTTGTCTTTGTTCTGGCTGTGTGCCGCAGCTGAGTGTCTTTGCACACCCGTTACAGTGAATGAAAGGCTTCAGAAATAAAACCGGACTTCATCTGAGTATAAACACGCCACTTACAATGATAACCTTCCGGCTTTCAGCTGCAAAACCAAACACTAGAGATTTATTTGAAATGCTGAAAAGGTCTGTTCCCTTTAGCACAGGTGCATTCCTATGAGCAGGCTGATAGAAAAACCTCATACCATGAAAGGGATCAAGGAGGCAATTTGCAGGAAAGCGAAAAACCCCTAACAAATGAAAAGAACCTTTCAAATTATCTGACACTAGAATGGCAGAAGTATCATAGAATCAGGCATAGACTTTTCTGAAAAAAGCACAAAGCTAAGATTTTCAAAAGAACTTAGAGGACATAAGTTTTGGCAACTAACTTCACCAAGTTGCTGAAATAGCAGCCTGAGATGAGAACTTTTACATTTCCTTGGGCAGGATCTCTTGTGGGTCTGACAGGCAGTCTCTGAAAGACCTGCAGTTATCTAAAGCCCAAGGTAGTCCAGCCTGCTCGCTGGTGTGGGCTGCTTAGTGTGTTTGTGTGTGTGTGTGTGTGTGCGTGTGCATGCACCAGCCAGGATGTTCTGCACTCTGAAATGTATTTTTATTGCTTTGTGTCCRGCTGCAAGAGCACTGGTCTGTGTTAGATGCGGGAGTCTGAACACGAGACTGGCTGCTCCTGGGGATGACTTTCGCCATAGGTAAGGCCTTATTATGCTGTACTCCTGGGGATGAAGGCCTCTGAGGAGTCTGATAAAGGCCCTAATTTATGGTGACAGCTAGTCATCTCCACAAAGGATTGCCTCTGGTTTTGGTCCTGCAAACGAGGTTTGTCCTAAGGGCCTGTCTCATCTGTGAAGGGCTGATCTGGCTGATTGTGGTAGGAAGGGCATGTGAACTGAATACAAGTGCCATCCTCTGCTTAAAACCTATCATGCTATCATGATAGGCTGCTCCAAATAAACACTTTCTTCCTATGTCAGGTGGGAAAGATGTTGTATAGTGGCTTTACTGAGGTGGCCAAGAAACTTATGAAGGTAGGTCATCAGGTAGGAATTTACTTATATCATTGCCCTGAGTCTTCAAAAGTCTTGGGCTCCGTTGGGCCTCCTCACTGACCCCAGGGACTACCTTGTTTCCATGCGCCATGAGTGAAATCTTCTGGTCTTAGCAAAAAGGGGCTGTAGATTTTTAGAGTGATCCTTGACAGACCTATGCTCATCAGCCATCAGTCTACTCATTAGAAGTCACCCAGCCAAAAACCTGCTCTCCAGCACTTTTGTTGTGATGTTGAGCTTCAGTTTTCTAGGCCAGATGGAGAAGTTCCTGAGCAAATCATTTCTCCAAGTCTAAATCTACAATTTGGGTTGTCCTGGGGCACCCAGATGTAGACTGGCARCTGGCCAGATTCACAGCTATTTCTCTGATTCCAGTTGGCAGTCAGCCTGTCGTGTCTCCGGCCTTCGTGGTTTGGGCCAAGGTGACTTGTTACCCAGTTGCTAATTAAACAGAAAAGCATAATCTGTTCATTGTCACATCTAGACACAGGCGTACATGTCATGAGCATGAATGACATACATGCACTTCCACTTGTCTGGCAGCTTCTGACTGGCATGTTTCTTATTTCTGAGTGGTTTTAGCCCTGACAGATTTGGTCCTGTTAGGCATGGGGTGAAATGGCAGCATCTTGCAGGCCTCAGGGTGCCTGGTTAGTGGTGTTACACTGAGCCCATGTGTGGCTCATGGCATTCTGAATTGTTTAACAAAAAATTTCTAAATTGAGGTTAATTTAAAAACAAGCTGGGTCACCTCACAGCTTTGATATTCTGAAGTGCGGCAGCAGTTTTGTTTGTGTTTGCCTAATGCACAGCTCCTCGTTGTGCAGCGGTTTTCGTGTCTCGCTGATCTCATCACAGCTTGAGGTTAGAAATGTCTAGATTTTGCAGCCCGTGGGAAGGGGCTTCACCTTTTCACTGCCTTTCAAAGATCTCTGACAATTTACGTGGTCCAGAAACTGGTGCCTAAAATAGAGTTCTTGCAAATGTAACAAATACAGTAGTATTTTTACACTTCCGTGTAGGCTGAATCAAAGACATGTTTACTGTTGACTAGTAGTAGGGAACAGAATAATTCATTGTGCTACAAAACAAACGGATGTAGTAGATGACTGAATGAACATACTGTTTTCTAACAATATTTCCCTATACTTTGGGTGTTATGAAAATTGTTCTTTGTTTGCAGCTTCCTATCCTAAGATTTACCTCTATTTACAATATGTTTAGTTGTGGGAATGAGAGCCTGCAAGACAATGGAAGTCACATGTAGAATTTGAAATGTTGTTGACAAGTTGAAGATATGTCTTGGAAAAGAAAGGATGCAATGAGGCGTAAGAGAACATATGCAAAGTTTTACACATATGTAGGAAGAGTCATTAGCACAAATGTGAGATGTGGGTGAATTTGACAGGCTGCAGACCTGAAAAAAGGCATCTGGGGCCTGTGGTAGATTGCAAATGGAAAGTGACTTAACATTATGCTGTTGTAGAAAAAAGCCAACACGATTATGGGATATGCAAATGTTTAAGGCATTTAAGAACTGTATTCAGTCTGGAGACTGTATTCAATTGTCTCTACAAAAAAAAAAAAGAAAAGAAAAAAAAAAGAATCCCAATCTAAGAGAGAGCCTGGAAAACAGGAGCAAATATAGCAAGGGCTTTATAGAGAAAGGCAGAAGTAGTTGGGTTTATTTAGAGTACAGATGTTTAAGTGTGGATGGTGTATAACAGATTTTCAAATACATAGACAGCAGCTATGAAGAGGAAGAGAATAAATAGTTTGCTATGTCCACTGCAGGTGGGAAAAGAAATAATGGACTTGCACTGCGGCTTGAGATACTCTGGTTAGAAATTAGAATAAACCTTTCAAATACTGAGGGTAGTTAACCCTTACACTGTGGAGTATTATTAAAGGCAAGTTAGACAAACTTCTGCTAGGAAAAACATGGGAATACTTGAGCTGGCCTTTCTTTAGATGACTTCTTAATGTCTCTTCCTGCCTTTTATGCAAGTCTGTGCCTTCACATGCAACAGATTGGGCTGAATTGTAAGATTTCCTTGAATAATATAACAGCTGCTTGTTTATTAGCACTGAGGGGTACAGAGATGACCCTAACTGTGTAGACAATTGGAGTGTGAACTAGTGTAATCCCAGAGTGGCGTTAACTCTTACCTCTGTATTACTCTTCCTTACTTTACTGCAAGTTGACAGTGGCCAGTACCAGTTGATATAATCACTAGATTGCTTTAAACTCTATCTTTAAACTTTAAACCTAATCTAGCACAAATGTGCTCCTTCTTCTCAGCAGTGGCTACAGCTGACTGGAAATCAGCAGTACTGTAGACCATTACACTATATAAAAAGAAACCCAGCAGCAGAGATTTTTAAAGGGGGGAAAAAAGAGAAAAGGATGTGGTAAGAATTAAAATCATTTTCTTCAGATGCTCTTTTGCAACCTATCATCTGTAGATAATAGTAAGCTTCAGTGAAGCAGTCCCTTCTGGTGCACTGGCTGGAAATGAAGGTAAAGGAGCTTGTATTTTAAGTTATAATATAGTTTTCAAGAGTTGGCAGCAGAGCACTAGTTCTAACTTTCTCTGCTAATTCTGTCTGATAAAAAAACAAAAGGTAATACCTGCTGCATGGTGCTTTGTCTGGCAAAAGAATGTAGATCATTTTTATATCATTTTGTATCATTTGACTAAATGATGTCTAAATGCCTGTAATTCTACAGCCAAAATAACTTGTGCTGTAAAAGAAAAGGGCAAAAATACCATGCTGCTACTGTTAAATAGACAGCAAGCATGGGGCTTACTACGAGCTGTTGACTAAGTCACTCTTCTCTTGTGCATGCACAGATTTTTTTTTTTCCCATCATGGATAGTGATCTACTAAACAAATACAAACAAGGTATCTGCTTAACAGGAAAAGAAATGCCTAATTTCTACTGCTTAGGAGAACAGCTTATGGTAAATTCTGTGAAATTCTGCTCTGCTGTACTGAAATTCAGTGATTTGAACTTGCCCTATTGTTATGCTTGAATTGCAAGTAAATTAATCATGACCATGATTAATTTATTTTTCATTATTTTTAACTGTTGTCACTTATCTAGTATTTTCTTAATACCTGAACTGCATCTGCATACGCTTCACTGTCAGATCTAGCCCATATGACGAAGTTTTGTAGGCACAAGTGTTCATAGGCAAATAGATACTTATTCCATCGCTCCCATTTTCAGTGAGCATTGAGACCTCTCTGAAGCCCTGATGCAGTTGAAGAAACTGGCAGTAGTTTCCTAAAAGAGTCACCTCTGTGGTACAGTGCATTGCCAAGTGCTCAGGGAACTGGGGAATGAACCCACCTTCCATTTTCCAGGGTCATTCTCCAACAGGAGGACTGGTTGGGGCAGTTTTGATGGGTTTGGGGAACAGAGGAGTGCCACACAGGGTCACAGTTCCCCTGAGCAACACTGGATAGTGATGAAGCCCTGGGAACTATGGATGAGGGGATGAAATTGCTTAATGAAGGTGCTGGATGCCAGTGTTGGTGGAAAGGAGCTGACACTGCTTTTTGCTTGAACTGTCACTAGGATAAGGAACTGCCTACGGTGGTGACTTCTGGTAGTTGAGGGCTCCTACCCTGAAATTGCCTGTAGCCAGACTTCCCCCTGTTCTTCTTGCATCCATTTTAAGATAGCAGGAATGTAGAAGTATTATGATAGCAGGAATATATAACTATAGCTTGGCACAAAAGCCAAGCTCAACATTCAGCAAATCTGCCAGGCTCTATACTAATCCTAGCAGTAAATTTCATAGCATTTGTGGTATGCTTCATAGCAGTCCACCCTGAGATCTGGCTGCAATTCCTGCTAAGGAGGGACAATGGAGTGACCTGTAGCCTGAAACAAGGCATTTATCTCTTTGTTCAGGTGTCAGTGGTTTTAGCCAAACTGAACAGCTGCCTGGATGCCATCTTTTATTACTTTGCTGCAAAATAATTTTGTGAGAAAACTGATTTCTAGGAGAAAGTCATTGTCTCTAAGTCTTATATGGTGGAACTGTCTGTTGTGGAAAAACATAATTTTCTTGGCGATAGTTTGCCTAGTAAGGTTCTGACAAAATCGGTGTTATTGCTTGTAAATAAAGGGAAGCTGAGGCAGTAATACAGTGGTCTGTCATGTGAAGGGAGAGAGAAACAGACTRTTGAGGGAAGGTGTGATTTGTGTGCATGTGGACGTATGATTGTGAAAAAAAMCCAACAAAACCAAACCCAAAACAAAAAAATACTTCAATGATGCAATAGAAGAAGCGTAGAAAGAAAGACAAAGGAACATGGTACAGAAATTTAAAGAGAATCTCTCTCCTTCAACCTTCAAATCCTCTGTTAAAAATGTGCAGCAGGGACTGGAGCAAACCAACCCACCTTGTCAGAATTCCATTAAAACCATGTTTTCTTCCCAACTGCCCTTTTGCTGACATGATGTGAATGTGATCTGTTATGGACCAGGCAAAGTATAATTAATTGTTTAAAACCTTAGACTGATGAAGCTCAATATGCTGACAATGTGGCTAGAGCAACTGCTCTAATCAGGGCCACAGAGGTTGTACTAATGCTAGTTGTGTTGATGAACGTCCTAGTTTATGTCACTGCATACCAGATCTGGCTCCTTCGGCTCATGTAAGTACTCTGCCTGTCTCATGCTGTTCCCCAGTGCCTGCGTGCTCTCCCTTCATCGGCATGCTACAAGAAAGCAGTTGCATTTGTTTTTGATAAGCTTAAGTACATGTGGACCTCAGTCAACATCTGCAAAGACAGTGCTCATACCAAAGCTCTTCCAATGGGAACAGCTACTGCTCTTAGTGCAAAGGCATAATGAATGGCCTGGCACAGGCTGGCTTTGTATGGTGTGGGGTTCGTTCGGATAAAGAAACAGAAAGCATCATAGGATGCAGAGGATGAAAAATGCCCTCAGCTGAAGTTAGGTGTGACTATCCATCGCTTGCGGATCTGCATTAGGTCTTTGGGAAGGAAATAGAGATGGAGTCTTTTGCGGAAGAAGTAGGTGCCAAAATTAGATGCGGTCTGTCTGCTGCGCCCTTCTCTCTGCCTCTTTAGCTAACAGAGAAGCMAAGGATGTCAGGAAAGGCTCTCCTTGCAGATCACATCAGTCCCAAACTCCCTGGCACACTCAAAGAAATCCTGAATGGACTGGTTAATGGAGAGTGTATCTCCAGAACGGCTTTGGAGCTGGTGAGTATCTTGAGGTAGGCACCCATTTGATGGAGGAAAGAGAGCAAGGGAGAGATGGCATGTGAGCTAGACTTAAGGAAGGTAAGCTAGCCGATATAGCAGGCATCCTGAGGCACATAAGATGTTGATATTGGCAGGACATAGTCCTTGAAGACATGAAGAAACCTGTGAGATGCATCCCATCTCTCGGTCCCGTGCACACAGAAGAGGACTTGCAAGCTCCTCACCGTACAAAGGTGCCACATTTGCAAACCAGCTGTGGCTTATTGCCACTTGCATGTAGCAACGACTGTTTCACAGCCCCAGCAGCTGCTGTTCAGTCCCAGCAATGGTATCGTGAGTGTGTGAACTCCTGGTCCTGCCCCTTTTACAACTCTCCCCACTTGACCTAACTGCAGTAGTGGCACTCCAGAAAGGTGCCGCACAGGGTGAGAGTGTAAGTCTGTAACATACTGTACAGTAGGGTCACAGGTAGCACTTGGAGCTGACACGCAGTCTCTCCTCGCTCCACGGTGTTTCTGGCATGAGACACCAGCCCCTGATGTTCCTCAGCTGATACAAGGCCAGCAGTGGCCAGTGGCAGGGTGTCTGGCCAATGCTGCAGGGAACCAGCTAGAGGAAGAAATTCATGAAGACCAAGCAGGACTTTCTGGGCAGATGAGTGCTGTCACTGACCAGATGGGCAGGAGCCTGCAGGAGCACCTTGACCCCACGAGTTGTCTCCACTATACCTTCCTGAAGACCCAGGAAAGTGAGTGGGATAAACAGCTCTTGGGATGGAGGGGGAAAGGCTGGCAATAATCTGAAGGGTTTATTCCAGGGGAGAAGAGCTAGGAGGTCCTAGAGGCCTAGACTGATCTCCGGTGGTAGGACAGAAGATTGTACTGCTGGACTGGTAAGGCGAGGGTGTGAAAGCCTCATCCCAAGGGACTTCAAAACCTTTCTTTGGTTTTCTGTTCAAATTCCTCCTGGTCATTTATTTGTTTCTTTAGGCCTTTCAGTTTGTTGCTGTTACTGTTTTGTGTCTCTTGGGATTTCAGTGGTAGCATCAATGAATGTTTGTACAACAGGAGAGATCTGTGTCCCCTCTCCTACCCCTGAGGCCTGTGGTGCTTTCTTACTTGCAGCATGCGCCCATCAGCCTGCAGCTGTGTATTGACTCAGGCACGTACCTGGAGAGGCACCAGGTCCAGGAGGGACCTTGCAGCCCTGAGGAGCACCTTTTCCTGGTGTTGCGTAGAGGCTGGCAGGGAAAGGAGGCTTGTGAGAGAAAAGGGAAGAGGCATTTTCTTTGGGTTTTGATAAAGGCCACTCTAGGAAGCCAAGGTCTTATGCTGCAGTTGTGGAACAAGTAGTTACTTGATTAGGGTTAGGAGTTGTGGACTAGCTTGTTGCTGATTTTGCGTGAGTCGGAGACTTGACGCCAAGGCTAGTGTCAACATGAGTGCATGGTTTGTGTTTATTTTCAGTGTAGCTTTTTGCCAGTGTACAGTCCATGTGTACACACATATGTACAAATATTGTATGTTTTTATATATGTATATGTAGTATATTTGCCAACATTTGTAGAGATATGCCTCCTGTAGAGTGAACATAGGAGCATGGAGCTCCTAAGAAGCATAGAGCTCCTATAGGTGCACAGAGTGAACTTATGGGTGTAGGAGTTGGATTTCAGAAGAAAACATACTTCAGTCTTTGGTGGATTCTGACTAACTCAGGGAAATAGGATAACTGCCCTTTGTCAGATATTAGACCCCTGACTAAAAAGTTTTGTGGGGTGTGAATAAAGCTTATAGAAGGCAAGGGATGAAGTGTTGCTTACTGAACCCTGTGCCGTGCCAACTGGTAGGTGGGGAGCAGTATGGTCACAGGTCAAAGACTCAGATTTAGTCAGATTATAGTCATGCAGAAATACTAGTTTTGCAGTTGGGTTCAGAGTTTCAGAAAAGAAGGAGCAAAGAGTTATGCTAGCTGATGACTGGCACATGGCAGTCCAAGTTTTATCTGTTTATTTTTACAGCAAGGATGGAATGGACACATAGACTTACCTGCTCATTGACTGCTGGGCAACAGGAGGCGCGTGGGAACGCTCAGGGCTAGGTGGAAGGTTGGTGTTAGAATAACAGAGTGATCTGGGGGCAAAGGTTCGTGGGATCTTTTCTGGCCCCTTTACCTAAATGGAGCATGAATGGCAGCAATGCCCATAGCTGATGGTCAGTTTTAGCAAGGTGTGGATCAGCTGGCAGAAAGTATGATATGAGTTAGGTGGGATAAAGTGTACATTTTTGAAAGAAAAGCACAAAAATTTGTTTGTTTTTTTTTTGCTTACTCTCTTCTATTGTACTTTAGTAGAAGACAAGCTCTGATAAAAACAAAGAGTTACAATTTGTTTTCGTTAATCCAGGTGTCAATTTCTGAATGATACTCACTGCTGRTGGGGAAGGGCCAGGGTTAGAGCTAGAATTAGGACTGGTGTTTGGGAAAGGAAAGGTTATGCTCAGCGTTTGAAGCTTTCGATGAGGGCTGGTGCTGGCGCAGGGCTGTTGTCAGCAGGGGTCGCTAGTTTACAAAGCTGAGAGCTGTATAGTCCTGGATAGTAAAAATGCAAAAGGCACTTTTAATAATTCATGTGAATGCTTTCAGCTGAGAACTGTGCCGTGTTAGGCTACAAGCTAGTACAGGCTATAATATCAAAACCTCCTTTTACAGCCCTTGAGAAATGGGCGCGATGGCACCGGATGGGCTGGGATCTGGAAGCATGGTGCCCTCATGTCAAGCCCAGCAGGGCTGCTGTGGGCAAGCTAACCCTTGTCTTGGCAGCACAGCGACATGCAGCCTGTCTGCTTGTGTCTCTTTTCCCTGCCCAACCGATAGCTGCACCTGCTGCGGCCCAAAGCAAGGTCCAGCAGGTGGGCGGGCGGGCAGCAGTGTACCCCCCACCCACGGCGGCCAGGCTGCTGCTGGCCCTGCTCTCTTGCAGCTGCAGCACCCCGGCCTGTGGTCAGGCACATTGCTAGCAGCGTTTTTCCTGTTCACTTGTGAAGGCAAGAAAGAAAACTTTTTTTTTTTTTTGACCTATGGATTGCGAGACGGAATGGGCAATATCAGGCATGAAATTCAGTTTCAGGTGTTAATCCTACAAAAGTCACTTTAGGCGCAGTCAAATTAGCAAGGCAGCTTTGTACCCCGTGTGTGGTTTGTTCTTTGAAGTCTCTTGCCACAAAAAACACCATTGTGGTCTTGTGCTTTAGCGATTCGGGTGTCTCACCTCCAGCTGAACATGCCTCTCTGCCTTTCCACTTCCAGGTGTGCTGGAGATTTTGTTCCAGACAGAGGCTGGGTTTCCCTCTAGTGGTTTGAAATTTTCTATGCAGCCCTGTTGTACAAAAGCATAAACTGGGCCTTTTAGAGTTTCTCATCAATCTTGAGCATTTGGCAGCTGTAAGTGTTGGCCATGTCRCCCACCCAGAGTGGTATCCGAGCTCTGCAGGATGTGCCTTGTGGGCACAGCCCTGGTTTGAAGGTGGCCCCTTCCATTCCCAGTGCCAAGGCTGTACTAAGCTTCGGCAGCTATGGGTACACACTGCCTACCATGTGAAAGCTACCTGGTGTGTTATACCAGTCCCGTCTCTCCTTTCCAGCTAATTTGGATCCAAATGCAATTATAAAGTTGTGAATGACTGACTAGGACAGGAATAGAGAGCAAAGCAGGCAGCCTCGTTCTGCGAAATGCAGAGTGCAGCGGCACTCCCAGCACTGTGTGCGACTCTGCCCTGGCTCAAAAAACCCACAGAAGAACTGGAAAAGGAACAGGAGAATGATGGCAAAGAGGTTCTTCTCTTCCAGCTCTGCAATATAATGCAAGGACCCTGCAAAGATGACCTTACCTGGTCCCAGATGCTGTTCAAATCTCTGCCGTTCCTGGGTGGATGGCATTGCAGCTGCAGCGGTGGCTGGGGCAGCAGAGGACATGCTGGATTTTTCATCCTGCCTAGCCTGATAACCAGAAAAACCTGTGTGGCAAGACGGCCTGTATTGGAAGAGGCTGATTTCAGTGCAAGACCTCCTTTCTTGCGGTGCACAGGAGAGGTGATGAGTTCATACTCTGGCACTTTTTCTCCGGCTGCCCCTGTACCCCTGCTTTTGTGAGCCCAGAGGCTCACGGAAATTGCTAATACTGGCCGGCAGAGTTAAATCTGAGCCAAAGGGAAAAGCACTTGCTACCAGTGACTGAAGCAGATGTTTTTGAAAGACCCAAACAGAGAGAAGTGTAGGAACGTAACTCCTCCAGACACTTGAAATGGCAGCCTAAGCACAGAGATTAATCACTGTATTGCAAAAGAAACCTACTTTAAAGGAAGTCCCATCTGGAGAATATTTACTAGACCTCCTGGCTCCTGCAGAACATCTTAGAATCAGGAGTTTAAGAAAATAAAGCAGTTTATATGAAATACGACATATATTAAACTACCCGTGCCCACTTTTCAGATGTATTAGTCATGGGGAATTCCTAACCTCTCTAACGTTACAAGTCTAACGAATCAGGAACTAAATTTACTCAGAAGTTACCATCCACCCACCCCTTAACACAAGAACCACTGCCTTTTCTCCGTCACGAAGTGTCTCTCTCCTAGATGCTCAATTGCTTTCTGTTCCTCCTGTTTATGCTGATACCCTTGTGCTTACGTTCTTCATGTCACACTGCTACTTTTTGTTGCCAGCACTGGGAAAGAAGGAGAAAAAGTCAGTATTTTCTCTCTACAYTGATTCATGTGTTATTTACTTTTTAGCTGGAGATTGAGGGTTGTGTTCATAATGTTTCTTCTCAAATCTAAAGATTTTAGAAGTGATAGGAGATGACTCGTGCAGACTTTTTCTTAGCTGTCATCTTAAAACGAATCTTTAAATATTTTAGTCTTCCTTCCTTTTTTTTGTTATGGTTTCCTGGTGAATTGGCCGTCCCTAAGTTACTTCAGTCTAGTGTTTCTTGCTGTTGTACTGGTCATTTTTTAATTAAAATCCGTTAGAAATTGTTTAATAGTGTYAGCTGCTGTTGATCAGCAATGGTCAGGTCTGGCATAAGATGGAGAAGCAAAGCAAGCCACAGCTATTTCAACACCCAGATTCCTGTCCAGGAAGCAGTGTGCTCTGTGGTTCCCCAGCTGCAGTTTTTCTACCAGAAAATTGCTCCTTTTAGAGAAAGGCACTGGATTTTCATGAAACCAGGGCTCTGTTCCAGTGACAGGTCAGACTGCTTTGAGGGACCATGGCTGTGAGGTTTGGATCTGCAGTTCAGACGCAGGGAAGAAGGAGTTGGCGAGAGCCCGCCTGTAGTCTCCCAGTGATGAAACAGGGGCTGTGATCGGCAGCGCTGGCCTGGTGGATGGAGGACTCCAGACTGATGCCCCCCAGTTGCGCTTGGTGCCACCGCGGCTCTGGCTGGAACCTGGATTGCTATTGCCATCTGGGCTTTGGAGCTCATCCTGGAGGCAGCAAAAATGTGTGTGCTAAGGTAACGGGAGAGGTACAGACAGTGAGGTAGCTACTGCTCTTATCTGTGAATTCATGCTGATGATAAGAGAAAGTACATGTTTCTTATTTGTGTGCATTCCCCCTGAAAATATTGTTGTTTGAAACCCTGCTGCTTGTCCCTCATTACTTCTCTGCCTCACAGCGGTGCTGCAAGCTGGAGTACCTGTGAAGCGCCCTGCTGTTCAGCAGCAAAGGGCCCTGGGAGGTGCAGCGAGTTTTCCGCACAGCCGTGCCAGCAGCGAGAAGTGATTCTGAGCTTAAGAAAGGAGTCTCCCAGGCTTGGGTTTCGGGTGCCCGAGGCTGCCTTTCTCCTGCCACAGAAGTGTGCCGAGGCTGCAGAGGGGAGCACGCTTGCACAACATGTACCTTTGTAAGCTCACAGCTAAAGAAATGACCRTACGCAGAGGTTTTTGCTTCTGCCCTGGCTTACGTTAATGGTGATGATTCAGACTTTCAGGGCGCTCACATCTCCAATATGCCCTTGACAACTGTAGTAGATGCACAGGACTGCCAGGCCTTATGGAAAGATCCCTGATTTTTCTTTTTTCCTTTTTTTGTTTTTTAGTAAACATGACCTGTGCACCTTGGCTCTAGAGTTAGGAATCGTTTTCCTTAAAAAAGAAGAAGAAAAGGAATAGAAGTGAGACAGTGCCACAGAGACAGATAAAAGTAGGAGTTTGGTATGTCTTACAGAAAGGAATTTTGTGGTTTTTTTGTCTTTTTTATCAGGTCATTTTTGCTGTAGTTGGTAACATGGCAAAAAATGCCCTGGAAGCAGATGACTGGTCCATGCTGGGGCTGGATGCTCAGCACTGGTTGGAATAACTTGGAGGGGTACCAGTCAGCTCTGGCCGCCAAACATGCCTCCAGGGTTGCTGAAAGGGCTGTGCTCCTTTTGGGCTCATCTACAGAAGTGGAGTCCCCAGGGCTTGGAAAGGATGTGGTCCACGTGGCTGCTCGAAACGCTCATGTGTTGTCTAGGGCATGCATCTTTCTCTTCCGCATTTGGTGTCTGTGCCTCTGCGTGCCCAAGAGCTTGTCAYGCATGAATTGTCTTCTCTAAGGCCTGTAAGTTGGTTGGCTTATTCTTTTTTTCACATTTTTTTCCTTGCCCTCTCTTTTCTTCTTATTTATTGAAATTATTGTGGTACCTGTGCTTCCTCACTGTGAGCTAGGGTAGTCCTTAGGGTGGATTCAGGATATCACAAGGCTTCTGGAAAGAGCTCACTCTCCAGGAATGGGACTGCAGCGTCAGCACTCACCTCATCTCCTCCAGCCATGGTAGCTGTTGTTGTCTTTTATATCCTTACCCCTGTTATATCTTGCCTTTCCCACTGGAGGAGTGAATGTGTTGTTTTCCATAGCTGTGGGCCAGTGGGTCTGATGGTTCTGCCAACAAGCTGAACTCCTGCGTGGCCACCCACGGAGAGGCAAGCACAGCGCGCGGGCAGTGTGGGGATTCAACAGTGGCCTGCCAGAGACCTCTGGCAACAGTGCCAGCCGCTGGGCTTTGCAGGGTCTCATCAGTTGTGTCACCAGCACCATGGGGGCGGTCCGCGGTTCGCAAAAACACTCTTGTGATTTCTCCCTTTTGCATGTGCTGACCAATGTACTGTGCCTTTGTGTGGCTGGAAATGTCAGGACATGGGCCAAGCACAGTCCGAACCCTGTGACGAGCACTCTGTAGCATCCTGCTCAGGGAGCTGTGGCTGAAAGCAGAGCAATTCCTCTTCCACTTGCTTGCACCACCCCCCCCCCCAAAAAAAAAAAAAGTTAAATAGGGAAATGCTTCAAGGGAAACTACAGTAGGTTGTGAGGGTTTTGTGAGTTTATAAGGGAGAAGAAAGTGTTGTAATAAATCCCTGGAAATAAATAACACTTGGACTTACCATCAAAAAGAAAAAAACCTGATGTGAATTAATCAAAAAAAGAGAGAATGCATTGGATTTTGTACCTACTGTCAGTACAGTCACCTCAGCTCTTTCCTGTAATGATCATGTAGACAAATTGTCACCAGCAGCACTGTCTGAAACTGGGGAGTGGCTTTAAATAGAAAAACTAGGAAACTACTTCTTAAGACAAAGTGCTTTCCTGGTGTGCATGCTCTCTCTCTCAGTCTCTCTGTCTCATCTTCATCCCTTTTTAGAGAAGCCTGTTCTATTTTTTGGTATTTTTTGGTATTTTCCCCTTCTGATCAGTGCAGGCTTGAGATCTGGGGGGCTGTGGGGTGCCCTGCAAGAGCTCCTGCGTGCCAGGTCTGCTGACACCCTGGCATCGAGCTACAGGGTTAGGAGGTAGGTGCAGGGTGTGGAGGGGAGCATAGCGTCTCCAGGGGAACTTTTCGACAGGCCTTGGTGAGAGCCTGTGCCAGGGCGTCCCGGAGGCAGTGGAGAGAGTCTGCAGACACAGGTCAGACTCGCTTTCTTGGATCGTGCTTTAACTGGCAGGGAGATCTGCCAAGCACTGGCCTCCGCCAGTGACAGAAAGAGCTTGGAGGTCCCTGAGGGGAGAAGTGTTTTAAACATCAGTATTGTGGCTGGCCAGGTGCTGTATCAAGACTTGAGGAGAGGGGGGGTTAATTGTGACCAGTGAGTTCATATATTCTGAAAACAGGCACAGAGATGAACCTTAAAAAAAAAAAAAAAAAACCTGGAGCAGTGTTGTATTTGAGCTCTCCTGTCCCTTCTTCTAGAGCTGGGAACACTGCAGACCACCGTCCCTCCAGAAGGCAGAGGGCAAAGGCAGAGAAGAAAAAGGCAGCGTATTCTCAGATTGCTCTCTACCCACTGAAGATGGTATCTGCTCTCTCCAGAGGCAGCAAATCCCCTGTTCACCTCTGGCCAGCTGGTAAAAGAGACTTAAAGGTATTCTATTAAAGTCCAGTACAACTTTTATCATTGCACAGTTTATTGTACCTTTGAAATTTTTCAAATGTCTGTGTCAAAAAAAGAAAAGATGATATGCAAACCATTATAGCTGTGACACCTGAGATGACAATTTCCACCTGCAGTGACTGAGCGCCAGGGTCGAAGGGCCCGTGAAGGGCCTGTCTGCGGTGGCTGATGAAGCACTATCCCCTGGTGCAACGGCTGCTCGGTGCCCAGGGCACCTCCATGGACCGTGAGGCTGCGTTTAATGCTGTTCCATCAGAGGTGGCCAGTTCCCAGGACCTGAAAGGGAGCAGCCTTGAGGCAATAGAATAAAGAGGTTGATTGGGCTCTGTAGTCCATGGCAGTCATGTTACAGACTGTGTGTGTATATATATATATATATATATATGCATATATGTATATATATATGTGTTGTGTTGGTCTACTGGTGCCCTGGTCTCTCATTTCTGAGGGCAGCGCGGAGTCTGGCCCCTGCAAAATGTCTGCCTCAGGCCCCAGCAGTGACATGGAGAACCAGGAGGTAAATATACCCTTGAAATACAGGGTGCCTTTACTTTTTGTAAGAATGATAGAGAGCAGGGAGGAGAAGCTGCTGTGGTTGCTGTGACCTGAAAGTGGAAGGCAGGAAGCCCGAAGGTGACGCTTTACAGGGCAGCCCCAGAAGCTCTTGGGGGCTCTCGTGTCTTCATACGTGGCTCCCAGCTGCCCAGAAACCAGGGTGCAGGAGGCTTGTGTGTGCTCCTGAGCTGGCTGAAATGAGCAGTGGCATTGTGTGAGATCGGCCAGCTCACACAACTGCTGGGAGTTTGGGTTTTGTTGGGGGATTTGGTTTTGGCTTTGATGCTGCAGAAAATTCTCCCGTCCCCAAAACTGTTGCTCAGGGAATATGGAGGAGGTGAAGGTGCAGCCAGGTATGTGTGGGTGCCCTCGAGCACTGCTGGCTCCTGCCTGGGGTTTACCTGTGGATTTTGAAGCTAACAAAGGAGCTGGAAGATCACTGCTGGGKTTTCTCATGGTCAGGGTTAAAGAAGCTGAAGCCTTTTATCACTTTGCTGTGGGAGAGGGGAGCAAGCATGGCCAACCCCTGTGCTGCGCTCGTGCTTGCACTTCCCACACAGACTAGCTCCTCAGGTCAGAGTAACCCAGTGATGTCTCCAAGCTCTAATTCAGAAACTAAAAGACATAGGAACGGTTATGTATCAAGCTGATGATAGGCCACCCTGATTTTCATTTCCCTAGCAGTGCCCTCTTTCTGTCTTCGATGAAAACATCTTTGAAGTATGTCACGCTGGGTGACAGCTTTCACGCTTCCCCCTGCCTGACATTCAGCTGAACTCTCGTTCTTCGGTCAGCTGCCTGGGCTGTGTGCTCGGCACCAGAGTTCAGCCTTGGTGTGACAGCAACAGCAAGCGGAAAGCCCCCAGTGAGAGGATGAGCGTGAGGCATTACCAGACCGCTGTGAGCAATGCCATGAAAGTCTGAGGGAGTTTTGCATGTGCTCCTTCACTGCATGTGTGTGCATCCCCGCTTGTGCAGCCACCTTTGTGCACTGCAAGAGCTCCGCACATGCTTTCAAATGATTTGTTTTTGTAAAAAGTCCATTCAGTGCTTGTGAGAGGGATTACACTGGCTGTGTCCAGCCTTGTCATTAATTCATAGAATTAGAGTTAGTATACTATAGGAAATGTCAGTGTAAGAAGTTTCTTACTGCCTGTGTCCCACGGCTGCTAGGGAGGGCAGACTTGGCTAGCGCTGTGGCCTGAGGGGGTTAGGACTCAAGTCTGGTGCAATGTAAACTATTAGATACCTGGGTTGGCCAGTCTGTGGGATGCAGGCTTCAGCCTTCCTCCCCTCCTCCTAGCAGCACTGCCAGGACTTGGCAAGTGTGAGGGTTAGCATTATCCAGACTTGGGTCCAGAGAAATCTGGAAAGTCTGCAAGGCAGAGCACATCTTAGGCTAAGAAAGTTAAGTTGCAAATATTCAAAAGCTTGGTGAATGTGGTGAGATTGCTGTGTTTTTGCAGCGAGATCGAAGCAAGCCAGGCAAGACTCCGCCTTGATGGTTATCATCTGCTGTTGCACAGAGTGCTGGCTCGCTTTCAGATAGTAGTGATGTCCTCACTGTGTGGAAGGGAGGAGATGGAGGAATCAGTGCCTTGTTAGCAAACGCTCAGATCATCCTCATCTCCTGGATGTTGTGAAGCCTACCAGAAATGTCAGGAGATAGTAGTTTGCTGCTGCCTCCTCACTGCTTAATGCAGTATTTAGCTCTTCTCTGTATGGTGTGGGAGAGCTTGGCCATCTGAGTTAGTAAGCCAAAGGACAGTTCTATTAAATCAACCCAAAAGCTCCAGGTGGAAAAAAAAAACAAAAGAAACCCGCAAACAAGTAGAACTGCCTAGTAGGGTTTCCTCATCATGCCCTTGGTCCCTGTGCCATATATTTCAGCACTTATGCAGCCAAATCCCTCATTATTCACAGCTGCACCTTGGTAGACCCCACTCCCTGGCTCAAATGGTCAGGAACATAGGTTTTGGTCCTACGTCAAAAGGATGGTTCATTATACCTCTTTTTGTGAGTGAAACATGCTCCCCTGCCTCTTTACCCTCGCTCCCCTCATTGCACAGCTGCTCTTGGGTTGCTGATAGGTGATTTGTGCTCGCCGAGCAGTGTCCCCTCGCCCTGCGTGCCTGCCCAGAGCCAGTCCACGGTGGCAGGGGCTCCCCCTGGCCTCAGTTGCAGCCCTGCCCAGTGCTGGCCAGCACTGAAGAAGCACGGCCCTCTGCACTGCAACACCTCTGAGGCTCTCTAAAGGCTGCAGTAAGGGCCCAAAGACTGCCTGCCGTACAGAGGGTTTGGTGTGAGGTTTGTATGGTCAGGAAGTTGGGCCATTTTTGGCCGAGTGGTAGTGGTATTTATTTCTAGGTGTGTGTGTTGCTATGGGAAGGCACTACCTCAGTGTGAGCAAAGTTAGCAGAATCTGCTCAAAAAAGGTTTGCTGTAGGAAGCTTTGTGCCCCCTCCGCCCCATTTGATTAGTGCTTACTGAAGGAGAAACAGTGTTTTCCTGCTCTAAAATAGCTCTTTGTTTTGTGCAGTGCTTTCACCTCTGAAGAACTTGCTCTGATGCCAGCGAGGCTGGAGGTGTGAAAGAGATGTGCTGGCAATCAGGCTGATCTTCTCACGAATCACTGCTCCTTCAGGGCACAAATCCCACATAGGGCAGGAAATTTTAAAGGGATCCTAATCTTATTTGGGAGCAGTCATCAAATTAATATGCCAAAGGTATCTTATGCATATGTTACTATAGAAATGGAGATGTATCAGCAGATGTGGCTAGGGAAGGTGACTGTGGGCTTCACTGTGCCAAGCTGAGCTGTATGAAATCACTGCCAAGACCCATGCCGAACCTCAGGCTGAAAGATAGAGATACCCATCTCTGCATGCAAAGTGCTGTTTGTTACTTCTTTGATCATTTCAAAGAAAATGTAAGGGTAGAGGAGGGAAGAAACCAGCCTCCTTTAGAAACCTTTTTTTTGTTATTTCTGTAATCAGAGTCTCTTCTTTTCCCGCTCCTCATTGTGCTGTGAGCAAAGAGCAGATGCTACTCTCAGATTTTGATTATGACAGAGCATAGTTCCCATTTCTTTCTGAGTCTTTGGCAGGCAAGAAGCCTGCATCTCACTTCCCCAGAGATGCCATCAGGCCTTCGCTCCCACCTCGGCTGCATGTGGCGTTCGCCGTGGGACAGTGTGCCCTATGGCCATCCAGTCTCTGCCCCCATGGGGGCATAAAGCGTCTCTGCTCTTTTGCTGTTTGTACCATCATGTCTTCTTGAGTGACTTCCTCGTTTCTGCATGGGCCTTCTTATGCCTTCAATGAGAGAATTTGCTCATAGCAAGCCAGGCTCGCACCCGTGAAGCTATCTCGATCCCTCCTTCTGTGCCCAGCCAGTGTTGCAATGGGGGCTGGCATTGGCACCTGTGGCTTGCTCACTGGCCCTCTGCGTGGGGCTGGGAAGCCCAGCTTTGGGTAGGAAAATGTGGGTGGAGGTGCATGTCTAATTTGTGATTCCCATCTCCGCTAGACGTGAGTGCTATTTGAACGTAGTTACAGAGGTGACTAGTTAGCTGTTTTGCTTATTTAGCTGTTTGTGGGTAAGTACACTGTGGGATAGCGTGCGCTGCTCTGCCTTTGAAAATCCCAGTCTCAGTAGCAGCTTGTACCCACTACCCATGGCTTGGACAGCATGGGAGATGAGCTGTCCCACTCGGGGACAGACAGCAAACCGGGCCCGATAATGACCCCCAGCCTTTTCCRTTTAACTCATTAAGAGACTACTCTGTGCCAGTAAAAGGGCTTTATTTATATTGAATGCTTTGTAATAACTTGTTGCTGCTTTCTTTAGGCAAATCTTTACCTTATAACATTGAAGAGACCCCTAATACATAGTTCTCATCATCCCCCCCAACTTTTTGGATAGTAATGGTAATGCTATTCAACTCAAATGATTTCAGTGTAAAGTTTTTCTACAGTACAATTACAAATTCTTCAGACCTTGTATTGCAGTTAATGACAATATTCCAGTTATTACATGGTATGAATGGTGCTGTAAACTTGGCTAAAGCAGGATAAATGTGCCTCCACTATTGTGATTGAGCACTTATTACCTGCCAAAACCCCAAGAAATTTGCAGCTTACAGATACATCCCTCTTTTTWTGTACAACGGTTTCACTTTGAAGATTTTTTTCTTGTTTGATACTTGGAAGAAAGAATCTCTGTTCCTCTGTCAGCTGCATAAAAACTGGGCAAAGGGGAACAAAAAAGCTGTGCCACTGGATGTACTTGCTTTGGGTTTTTGGTGAAAATGAGAGACAGTTTTTACAGTAGAAAACTATTGTTTTACTCAAATTTGCATAAGGCAGAGAATTATCTGTGGCAACCTAGATCATTGCATCAAGATCTGGACTGGTGTGGTTAATAGAATCAGTGCCAATTTTCATGTGTCTGAATTGTTCCCATTAGCAGAAAGTCCCTCCATCACACTCTTTATGTGGTGTATGCAGAGAAAGAAAGTGTGAAAGCCTGCTGTTGAGTCCCAGTTGAACCTGGAAATAGAAAGTATAAAACATGTATTGCATGTATTTTGCACTAATGTGTTATGCATGGGAGCTGAATTTCAGCTACTTCACTGGCTTCAGATCTGGACTTTGCTAGCTTGGGAGATGCTTCTTTAAATTCCTTGTTTACAAAGTAATAACAAATGGCATCCAGGCAGCAGTTCATGTTTGCAAGGACTGAGGCGAGGTGAACAAAATTGTTAACCGTTTGTATTGCAGAGCAGCTGGAACTGATGGAGTCCATTATAAAGCGAAGGAGATGCCCAAGGTAAAGAGGCAAAAAGCATAGGATGAACACAGCCATATTTGCAGAAACAATGTAGACAGCCTTCCTGATTAACTTTTCTTTGTGACGGTTTTCATTTTTCTTTCTCATGAGTTCTGCAATGACTTGTATGGAGCAAAAACTCAAGATAATCAGTGGTATGAAAAACCCTCCAATAATAGCACATAGTGTGATCACTGAGGGCTCAATGGAAGACTTCTCAAAGCAAAGTTCACCTTGCTCTCGGGCCTCAAATTTTTTAATGAGGGAAATCATGCAGATGATGACTATCCAAAGAAATCCAGAGGCAAGAGCTGCCTTCAGTGGAGACCTCAGCATCTTGGCTTTCAAAGGATACTTGATTGTGAGATATCTGTCAGCTGCTACGACAGTGATTATACTGATGCTCATTAAGCGGTTGATGAAATAGGCACCTTCCAGAAACAGACACCATCTATCCACTTTCAGTCTATAGAACTGGGAGAGTATTTTAAAAGGCAAAGTAAAGAGCAGTAAGCAGTCAGCCAAAGCTAAGTTGGCCATGTACACTCTAGTTTCTGTCCACTTGCCGAGTTTGCAGCAGAACACCCACAGCGCCAATGCGTTCAGCACACTGCCCGAAAGGAAAACTGGGATGTAAACACAGAGCTGGACAAGCGGAAAGCTTTCGTAGGCTGTGATATTACAGCTGGTGTGGTTCATTTTGGGAGTATTAAGAGGCACAGTTCCTGGAAAAGCACATTAAACCTATTAGAATCTAGTCTCTTGATTGTACTGGTAAGTATTTCAGATAGTGCCTCATGGGCCTCAGTGCTTCATGGGTGGTGAAAACCGTTGGCAGAGGCCTTCTCTGCAGGGCAGTACTGTTTGCAGGGTTATCCAGTGGGAAGGGAAAGGAGAGGGACATGACCTGAGTCAGTCATGGAGGAGAGAAAAGTGCAGACTATTGCTGGGTCACTTCCAGAGGCATAGGCTCCTGATGGCCGGCTGCAGAGAAAAAAGCCTGGGTCTTTGTTTTGAATCAGAGTCAGATCATCAAGAAGCAGGTATTCTGCAGCCAAGAGCTACGTGAGCTGTTTTAGCCCATTCAGTAGTGGAAAGGGGGTGTCTGAACCCAGCTCTCATCCCTCCCTTTCTAGTGGTGCTCAGGAGAAGCCAGCCAGGATCCTAACAACTCAAAGTGCTCCAGATGTGCTGCAAAGGAATAGCTGTCCTCCCCTTCAGTCCTGAGCTCTGTCAGAGCATTTCTTCTTACTAGAATAAGGGCAATTATTAGTAGATCTCTTATTATTAGTATTTTTAGCTATCATTTAATCCTATTCTTAGTGGTAGCATTTAGTGCAGCAAGACTTAGAGTGCTGTGGGCAGCATCTGGCCATTCAAGGATCGTGAAAGTCAGTCTCTGTCTCAGAACTATTAGAGCAATCTGCCAAATTCCAAGAAAAAAACAACTGCATGGYGAGAAATGTGATCAGCAGGCATGTGAAATAAAACGGTGAGCTGTATCTGATCCAGTGGGATCAATACAACTAAGGGCAATATTGCTGTTTACTGTGCTGCTTCTGTGTGTTCCTGTGGGAATATGTTCTAGGTGCAATTTTTCAAGGACAGAAAAGCTCTGTGAGGACCGTGAGATGTCTGTGGAGTTTTCCTGCAAGGGGGAAGTGGCTCTATGTGTGCAGCTTCCCCAGGCTCTAAAGCATTCTGAGCAAGCAATCCCTAGGGCAGTGCAAAGAAGTCTACCCATGGCTGCAGCTTTTGGGCAGCCTTGAAAATCATGTTACCACAGAATCGTACCATGACACCCCCTCTCAAGAGGCAAAAAAATGTGCTTCAGCCTATGTCTGCGGCAACTCTGTGCTTTTGTCCCCACATGTTTTGGATAGGAGGAACAAATTATGAGCCTGGAAGAAACCAGTATAGAGCATAACCAGACAACAGGGAGACTTAGCAAAAGCTGAGACAGCTCTTAAGCAGTGTAAACCATCTCCAGAACATGTCTACTGTGGCCAGGATCAAAATGGCTTTTGAAAATAAGTTGGAGCCAGCCTTCTATCTGTTCCTCCACAGCCATTTTGGTGTCCCACTGTGGACAGGGAAAGGGAGTGCCTCGTAGAGCTAGAATAACCCGATCAACAAATCGCCACGAGGAATTACCTGCTTGCTTGTTGTCCTCTGAGAGACTAAATGTTCCTCCAGACCAGCTTCAGTTTGTCACGCAGGCATGGATGAATCCTCCAAGTGATGCTCCTTGGCACGTGACCAGGAAATTGTTTAGCGATGACCATTTCTTCGTAGTTGCAGCAGCAGCGAAGCTAGCTGAAAAAGAGCTCTCGCCCCTCCTCAGTTCATTTCCCCAGGGCTGAGCTTCCTCCGTAACCAGTGCCATGGTTTGTACCACCCCCTATTGATTGGGGAGCCTTAAGTAGCCTTGCTGGAGGGCTGAAATGCTTGTCTGCCATGCATATTTGCAGCGGTTTATCTGGTGATTGAACAGCTTTGATCTTTTGATTTATTTTCCAGTGCCTTATACCTCTCTGGGTAATCACCTGTTGACCTTTACTACCAACGAAACTGTGCATGTTGTTTGGCACCAAATCGTTGCCTCAAAGAGCTCCCTGAGATCCTCTGCTGTCTTGGCTGCCCCACGCGCTGGGTCCGGAGCTAAGTGTGTTGCCTGCTATCAGCACACTGAGCCCCAGGGCAGAGCCAGCCCCGCTGAGCCCCAGGTCCTCTTCGCAGAGCTGTTGGAGAGGTGAGGACTGTGGTCTGCAGGCAGTTTTGTGTCTTTCGTAACTGGGTTTCAGTCTGAATCACAGTAGTTCTCTCATCTTCCATAGTTCCCATAAGCCAGCAATTCTGAGAAAATGTGGGACCTGTGACCCTATGACCTTGTGAATTTTTGACTTTAGTCACTCTCCGTGCCACCTCATGTGTTTGTCATTACTTAGCAAATGCCCTCTGGGCTTCAAATGCCTGCTGGTCAGAGGCTCCTCCAGAATCTCTGGGTAAGGAACTGTCTTCACATTTTTCTGCCTCCTTCATTGACAGATTATTTAGGCTTTTGCCAACGTTGTTACTCACATTAAATAGCTCTCTCTAAAAAGTTCTTCCAGACTATGCCACCATCTGATCTCACTTTCCCACAACTTTTTTTTTGGCTATCCTCCCCTGCCTAAGGTCTCAAAGGTACTTGCTCTGTGTGAGTTTGATCTTGGGCACAGTGGACCAGGGCTCCAGAGGAGACCTTGCCAGTGGCTTGTACAAGGGCACTTCCCATTGCCATGGTGAGTCCCTTAAAGTGAAGCATGGTGGCATCAGCTCAGGAGCTCAGCTGATGCTCCTGCAGGTCTAAGTGCAAAAAAACATCTTTTGTGACAGAACCGTCAGCACCACTCAAAGTGTGGGCTGGGTTTGTGCTTTTCTTTGCTCTTCACCTTTTGTCTACCTTTTTCTGTTCAAAAAGGCTGATGTCTTCCCTCCCCTTGGCCTTCCATTGCAACCCATTTGCAAAGAAGAGCTCAAAAGAGTTGGCCAACATGCTCCATGGATCCTACTTTTAGTACCTGCAATGCTGTCTTGGGCAAATACATGTCCCCTTTCCATTTTCCAGTTCATCTTAGAGCAGCTTTAAGAGTATCTGTGTGTTGTCTGTCTGTGCATCACAGCCAGGCCTTTGATATTACCTCCTGGCCCCAGTATATAGTCAGTACAATGCTGAACTTAAATACCTCTCCTGATTTTTTCAGAGACTGCTTTCACCATCCTTGTGGCTTCATCTTGGCTTATAGGTAGTTACTGATCTGTTAGCACACTCAGATGTTTGATACCTAATCACCATTATTTCCATGTCACGATTCTTGTTAGTACTTAAGTTTTCAAAGTCATCCAGTTCCTGTATTTTGATAGAATCACCATTGTGCAGAAAGAACTTCTCCGCTTTCCATCATCTTCAAGTGCTCCCTGTGCACTTCTAATGTCTATGCCAAGGCCATCGCTACCAACATTAACCACGATCTGAGTCAAAATCGAGCCTGGAGGTTGCTCAGCTCATAGCATCTGTCCAGTGTGATGGTTCCTGTTCACAGCCAGGCACTGTGGTTTCTGTACACCAGCCCAGGGGTGCTATGTCTCCCTGTCGGCCCAGCAAGACTTCAACAGAGGGACAAATGCAGTGTCCCCAGTCACAAAGCATGGAGCTGTTATCAGCAGGTTTACCAGGATCCGTGAGAATAACTCAACATCTGCTACCAGTAGGCAAAGCTATGATTAATTGGTATTTGATGAGAACTTACATGTCTCCGTTGGGGAGTCCAGGCTCTGGTGTTGTTTTTTGGGTTCCTGTCTGGTTCCTTGACACTGCTATGTCAGGATCCTCTTTCTTTTGTTTTCTCCGCCCCGACTCCTCACCAGTCACCTTCTATAGGCTCTGGTGGCTGCTCGCAGCCCATTTCCTCCATCCAATCACAGGTTTTATCATATCTGCCACGAACTTTGATACTTATTTGGCATTTCCTCCTGCTGTCGCAGTTTTCAGCCCGCCTTAGCCTTGTGAACATTGTGGCAGGTGACACTTTCACTGTTGCAAAGTTAGCTTTTTCTCACTCGCTTGCCTGGCAGCAATCTGGAGGGGTTGTTTTGTGGCCTCCAGGACTGTCTGTGTAGCAGTGACAGTACAAAGTGCATTACAGCTCGTGAGGTGCTGCAAAGGACCTTTTGGGAGTCTGTCTGCACTTTTAGCCCCTCTGTAACTGCTCTCCCATCCCCAACAGCTCCCTCCTCACAAGGACGTCACCTGTAGAGCAGTAATTCAGAGGCCTTGCTGACACCAATACCTACCACCCTTCTCCTGGAAAAGCAGTTTTCTTAGTGAAAGAAGCCAGTGAGGCAAAATAGTCCTGCAAACTAAAGCACTAGTTACTTTTGCCTTTTTATTCATTCCCACCTGTTTAATTTACTTCAGACCTGTAAAATTTTGCAATTTCCAGATCTGACTGTAGCAGAGTTGTGACTGACCAGACCATTCCTTTTCTGCCCCTTCCGAGAAAAGGTACCACATTTGCTGGTCTCTGCTCTCCACCCCCATCCTGGCCGACTTATTTAAAAGCCTTGTTTCCTGGCATGAACTTTTGTGTGCCTGTTTCTTTAAAATTCTGGGCTTTTCAAGTTCCTCATCCTTACTGAAAGCCATGACAAAGTAGTCGGATAGTTCTTAGGGCATACCTGCACAGTCTCATATGCATCAGCAGCAGTATGGGGTAGTCTCAATTCTTTGCTTGTGATTTGTGTGTATTTGTAAGTTTTTAGATTTAAGGGAGGAATGTCTGCTAAYGGTTTCAGTATCCATCAGCCTGATTTTTGCTTAGAGCCACTTGATCTTTGCATGTCTTGATCTTGAAGACTTATTTTTGTACTGCATAATCATTCTTTCCTTTCCATGTAAGTTCTATCTGATGCCCTGCTCAAGGTTTTCTCAGCCAAAGAGAGCCCTTCCCACAAGTCTTTCCCATGCTCCTGGTGCAGACCCACAGACAGCTGTAACACCTCGGGTTGGATGGGCTCCCAGCCTCCCTCCCCTCCTAGGGAAGCTCTCCGTAAGCAGCCCAGAGACCACATCCCACTGGCGCTGGATGCTGCAGAGCAGGGGGCTGAGCCAGACTGCTGGCACTGCTCGTTTTGGTCTGGTTTCTGATGAGCATCACCCAACGGGCTTTGCACTGTGAGCAAATCCTAGCAGCTGAGACTGTTTCCCCTTTTCCTCTCTTCCAGCTTGATCCTCTTTCACAACGCCTCAGTGCTGCCGGGGGAACTGAACTGTGGTGGAGAAAACACAGGCAGATTTGTCTGTGCTTAGGTGACACCAAGGTAAGGGCCTGCAGCAGCAGCCCCAAAGTAATCACCCTGGGCATTTCTGTGCAAGCGTGCTGGGGAGGGAGTGGCGAAGCTTGCCCTCCCCATTTAACTATCACTCCCTTCTGTTCTTGCAGAGACCCTCGGAAATGGTCGGGCAATGCTTGTGTTTGGAGCGATTGTGCCGCACTGAGAAAACAAGAACTCAGAGATGCTTCCAAAATCTGAAGGCAGCACCTGACTTGCTAAAATGCAGGATTGTACAATATCTGTCCTTCAGTCCGTGGGGAGAGGAATGGTGGTGGACCCAAATCCTATGGTGAGAATTCAGATTTCAGGCCTGCTGGAATGCCAGCAAATGCCAAGATACTATTTAATGCCAGTCTCTGCCCTCCTTGCTTGGAGGGAACATAAATGCTGAAACAGATGGCCAGTTCCTTCGAAAGAGATTCTAGATTACTGTGTAGGCTTTTGGTCATTTTTTTTTCTCAAGCCTGAATGTTGACTGCAGCAACAATTTGCTCATGTAAAGATTAGGTCATTGTTATCACCTCTTTCTTCTAAGGGACAGGGAGATTATATCTGGCTTAAATGCTAGCAGAGAATGCAGTGGTTTTGTGGCTTTTGGCTTGAAATAGCTAAGTTTATGCATCTCAGTTTATGCACCTGTAGAAGATACAGGTGTTTAGGTATAGCCGGTTCAAAATGTTTTGTGGAAAGATTCACGGGTGCAGTACCCTGAAAAACCACTGGATCCTAAGCAAGTGGGGCTCAGAATCCTAAATGTTGCTGTGAATTTAGGTGTCAGAATTAGTGGCCATGAATAGGAGGGTCTAGGTAAACTGAGAATCCTTAACTGTGCAGACAGGGTGCAAAGCCAGCTGTTGGGGCCAGATCAACCCGCACACATTAGGGCAGGGTCAGAGCCGGTCAAGAATTTGCGACTGCAGCCAGCCCAAAGGCCCCTTCTTCCCCCACCTTGCCTCCGTTTGGGTGCTTCTGGCTCTTCATTTCCTATTTTGACCCTTTTTCTAGGTTTTGCCAGGAGTGGTAGCCTCTTAGGAATGAGAGAGCAAGGCAGAAGCCCAGAAGCACAGTGGAGGACAATGTGGACCCCTGCATTTTTCAGAGAGGTTTTTAAATTTAATTAAAGGGTGTGTGGTCTCACTGGGCCAAACCTGTGTACAAAAGCTACATGTGACACTGTGATAAGGAGTAGAATATCCACAAACGAAATCAAGAGCTCTTCCCCAGCAAGTCTTGGTGCAAAGGGCTTTCGCTGACTTCAGTGAACATCTCTTTACAGGGTAAGAGCAGCTTGCATGCTTTTTCCACTGCTTCTATTGTGTTTTTCTTCAGGCAAAAGAACATTTGCTGTTTGCACAAAAAATATAGTGTCAAGTTATAAGCTTCTGTTCACTTTGGGTTTTACAAGAAGTTTAACAAAGTGCCAGCTCTGCCTGCTGGGGATTCGGACAGACTGGGGCTACTGCTTACCACTGTCCTTAGCCAGAATCAAGGGCTGGGGAATGGGAAAGATTTGTGTATGACCGTGTGGTTATCCTTATGGATTGCTATTCCAGTGTGATATGGTGGCTGATAGTTTACTATAGTCCAGATGCCCTCACAGTTACTGGGAGCACTCAGGGAGATGAGGTATTGTTCAGACTGAAGAAGGATGTCAGAAATGAGTCCTAAATGTGATTGTAACTCGGCACGGAAACTAGATCATAATTTTTGTCCAAGGCAGTACATATATCATCATGATAGTTCTTCAGTTAATCAGGGAATTTCTTGCTCAACTTTTGGCTGCAGTATAAATATCCTATTATGAGGCAGATCTTATATCACAGTAGCTAAGCTTCAGCTCTCAAAATCTCCAGTATATCTTAAGCATTGATAATAGTGGACTCTGATGTACAATGGTAATAAATGAATATTTTCTTAAAGATGTATTACCATGAGATAGCTTTATTTTTACTTCTGAAAGAATGTTTGTTTTTTTGGCTTCTGTAGCATTTAGTACAACTGTCAAAAAATATTTCTTAATGATGGCAGAGACTGTGAAATGACCAACTTTCCCCTTTACAACTAGCAGAAGGAACACTTAATTTTTTAAACTTAGAACATGAATGGTGGAAGACTTCAGTATACTTTCTACAAGCAAAACCCATTAATTTCATACAACTCTGTATGCTGGAAGCTTGGTTATATGTAATAACATTAGCTATGGATTTTTCAGCACAGCTGTTTAATACAGTACCTAGCCTGTGATCCTTCCTTGACTGAAAAAAGTACAGACTTGGGTAACAAGAAAGGGCTCTGAAATTCCTTGGTTACAAAACAGCAGCAAATGGCATCCCAACAGCAGTTAGTGTTTACCATAAATGAGGCCATATGCACAAAAGCGTTAATGATGCGTATTTCAGAGCAACTAATCTTGTTGGAGTCTCTTGTGAATTGGACAAGGTGCCCCACGTTAGCATGGAGAAAACATTATAAACACAACCAGGTTTTGAAAACAATGTTGTTAGCTTTCTGAGTTAACTGTACATCATGTGAACACACCTTCGTCTTTTTAACAAGCTTCATAATAATCTATATGGTGCAAGCACTCATTATAACCACTGGGATAAAAAATTTCAGAAGGGGATCCCAGGACCAGAAGAGTTTTTGATGGCCCTTTGGACTGTTTTCAGAAATAGAAGTCTTTTTTCTTATTGAACACCATTTGCCTAAACACATAAGTCATCAACGGCATGGTAAAAACGAGAACAGAGGCTAACGGGGACATTAAGCCTTTTGCTCTCAGAGGCTAGTTAATTGCAAAGTATTTGTTAACAGCCATGAGGGTGACAACACAGATACTTGTGACTTTGCTTAAATAATAGATATTTTTTAAGATCAAGCAATATTTGTCTTGCATCTTTTCCTGTCTTTGAAAATAGACTTTGAAGGGCAAAACGAAGAGCAAACAGTCTGTAATGGTTAAGCTGGTCATGTACACCCTTGTCTCTGTCCATTTGCTCTGCTTGCAGTGAAATACCCGTAAAGCCAGAACATTAAATAATAGTCCAAAGAAGAAAACTGGGACATAAATGATTTACTTAATGACCTGAGTAGTTTCATCCATTTTTGTGCTGCTGTTGCTCCCTGTAGCTTCCACCATGATGGGACTTCTGCAAAAGGAAAGTGACATGAAGCAGATCAGATCTAATCGTTCTTTTGGATGGTGAGTAGTTTCTGTGATGGAGAATTGTCTTTTCTTACGTTGTTGGCCAATGTCTAGACAGTGGTTTTTAGCATGTGCAGGTAGCAAATGAGTAGAAAGACATACTTTTAAGCACAGGCCATAGTTAGGCTGCAGTGATCCCTTGCCCCAGGATATTGTAGATAATAAGGTTTACAGGCGTTCAGAACACAACTGAAAGAAATGAAAGGAAAAAATCACAGAAAAACGTTAAAGAGAAAAAAAAAACCCGCTCCCTGACTCAAGAGGTCTCTGAGCTACAAGGCTCTGGAGGCCAGGAGCATATTCAAAGGAAGTATCACTGCATGACTGCCGCTTTGTACACCTTTCCTGGAGAAGCAATTGCTGGAGGTTTATTACTGGAGGCAAGGTACAGACCTTTGTGTTGGCCCCTGTGGCTAGTCTAACGGTCTCTCTCCAGAGAGCTTGATTTCAGCATTTACATGGAGTTGAATAATAGGTTGGCTCTGATTGTATCTGATATTGGTTTGACTGTCTTTATCCTGCTTGGATTTGCAGGGCTAAAACTCTAACCATCCTGAGATATTGCCTCAAATCTGTGATCTGCTACTGACAGAGGAGAAGGATATTTTATAACCTCTGAGTCACTTATGCTACCTAGATGCCCTGTGAAGCTAGTGATTTCATGGAAAGATTAACAGTAGCACCTGGAGATCCCATCTAAATCTGACACATTATTTGTACTTGATGTTGCCCTGCCCATTAGAGCTGAAAATCCTGTTTTCTAGTTCATTCTAAGCTATTCTCATCACCATTGCGCAAAACCACAAGATCATTTCCTACTTCATTATTTAGAGCTTTGCTGTCTGTACATCTGGAATAAACCATACTTGTCCTGAGTGTGTTCTCTGATAGTCATCTTAAAGGGCCAATATGTGCTACTAGAAGGATATTTTATATATTAAAAAACCCGAAATCACAGAGTAAATCTGGTGATTGTCCCATGTTATTTTTTTCAGTGTTTGACTGTTAATGATAGACTCTTGGTTTTGGCCCATGTGCTACCTGAGGCTGTGGTATTGCTCATGAATACCATGTCCTCAAGCATGTCATCTGCTGCTGAACTGTGAAATAAAGCACTGACCTGCCCAATCTCCATAGGTAAAGGTATATAGCTTGCATAAAATGACCCCAGCATTTGTGTCCTTGCTCCCTGGCAATGCTGGGTCAGCTCATGACTGGGTCTCGCACTCCRGCGAACACCATGGGACTATACCAAGTGCCCTGCACATGAGACCTGGCAGGGAAGTCCTCCTCAGCGATTGTGTTTGGACAAAAGTCACACCTAGGCAGTTTGTAAATGACCTTCTCTGCTGACTTCCAACCTGGCTGCACTTGGCCTTTGGAAGAATTCAGGTTTGGTTTCTCATGGGGGAAATCCAGGGGTTTCCCTTGAGCTCTGCAGGGTGAATTTGCTTTGCTGGTGCTGCTGACAAGGTACCTCTGCTGGGCTCCTGGCCTGGAAAAGGGTCCAGCCTCAGGGCTGGGGGTGATGGTGGGAGCAGAAGGTTCACAGTTCAGTGCTCAAAACAAAATCATAGGGGAAAGCTGGAGCTGGTAGGCTTATTATTTTTTTGTTTTTTATTATTTTGGTAGAGCTGCTCCTTGCCCTCCCCCTCAAATCTGGGTCTGTCGTGTATTAGTTTTATGCAGTTTTGGAGCACACTGAGTAATGCAGCCATCTGTTTCACAAGCCATGTGGGTAGGCCAAGGCTTTGTGTTGCTTTTTAAAGCCAGTCTGCAGTTTCTTATTACTTTCTGTGAACAGTAACTAGAAAGGCGCCCTGGCAGGGGAGGAAGAGTAAACCCCTGGGGCCAGAAGAGTGATGCTAGCCCCAAACCCTGCTGATGCGTGCTTGGGCAGAGGATGGCAGGGCAGCAGGACCTGGGGCTTTTGGAAAAGCAGCCACAGAGGTAAGCCATGCCGCTGCCGCCACCACTGCCACCATGGTGGCTAGTTTTAGTAGTCCTCTTTGAATGCCCACAATCTTTTCACAGGGCAAGAGAGGCAATGAGGGTGGTAAGAAAGGGATGACTGGAAGCTGGAGGAGGCACTGAGCATGCCAGGGTGGTGGGATTCTCCCCAAGGCAGTCTGCATGCAGGGCATCACCCTGAGCAGCGCTGAGGCGATGCAGGAGCCACCATGGAGGGTGCTGGGGCCTGGGATGTACCTTCACCCACACCTGCAGCACCACAGGGTGGGCAAAGGATGGCTCCCACCTGGGAGAGCATGCTTCAGGGCCGGGGAAGGGCAGACATCCATGCCCCCTCTCTGCCCCAGGCACTTGGTGTCTCCTGCCTGAGCGGCAGTATATATGCAATGTGGATGGAGATGCTCGTGGGCCCGCAAACACAGTGATGGCTGCAGACACCTTGCTCTAATAGTCTCCACCCTACTGGGGTTTCCCATCATGGAGGCAGGGGAACCACAATGAAACATGGCATAGGAGACCCAGAAAATCAATGTAAATGGTGGTGTATGTGTGAAACAAATATGCCTGTGGCCATCATCTCTTGACTTTATCAAATCAAAATCCTATAACTGACTTTTTCCCTTATTCTCAGCGTAGCTTAATAGTAGCTTAAAAAATCAGCAAAAGTRTGTGCATATGTCTGTCTCTCTATATGCACTATTTGAAGTATATGTTAATAAATACTAGCTAAGAGGGGAAAAAAATGACATTGCAGAAACATAACAGTTGGTGAAACTAAAGCATAAACGGATGCAAGTATTACCTGCTAGTCTGCTGTCACCAAATATAGAAATGACTTTAAGATGAGCCCTTCCTCCAGGTGAGGCTACCTACAAGGGATTCACAGCAACTACCAGTGCCTGGTTACTCTTCAGTTTCAGAGATTAGATGCTAACCCTTTCCTCAGTCCAGGTTTATATGTAGTTCACTTTTTTCAGCTGCTTCGGGAGCTCACTTTGTGTTATGCTGTGACTTAACTGTTTTGAGCTGCTCTGCTGTCACTTCCCAGGAGGGAGGGAAGTGATTTCCGGTGCACAGAGCCAGCAAGCACAGATATTATAAAGGATTTAGGTACTCAGAAAACCAGGCATTAAAATAGGTGCCTGGTCTGGGGTCCACGTAGGATAGATCAAGGCTCCCCATGTAATGCATAAAAAGAGTTAAATGCCTCAAAATGAGCTCCGTGACAGGGTCCTTGCCCCTACCATGAACCCAGCATGCTCAGTTGGGCGGCGAGCCGGCAGGGATGCGTGGAACACAGCCTCCTGCCAGGGCAGGGAGCTTGGTAGTCCCGCTCATGGAGGTGTCTTGCGGGAAGCCGCTCTGGGCCGAGGTAAGCAATCGTGACRACAGACCAACCTCAGGGTCAAAGCTGGGGGCCTCACTCCTTCCGCTGACCTCCCGGGCATCCAAAAGGCGCTGCCGCAAGCCCCAAATCTAAAGCAATGCTTCGTCACACAGGGCGGCTCCAAGAAACCCTCAGCCATGGGTCTGCCCAGTCTCTGCCTTACAGACCCCCCGCAGCAAATACCCCCGAGCACTCTTCGTAGATAGCGAGGGTGGGATCAGGGATGCATCTGCTTGTGTCACTCACTGATGTCTTCTGCCCCCCCTTCCTCTAACAGCAGTGATGCTGGGTGACCCAGGCAGAAACGACCGCCTCTCACTGGACAGGACACAAGATTTGACCCCGTTCAAGAGCAGCCACAATCTTGTCTCCAGGGTTTACAGTGACCAGCTGAGTGAGAGCAGATCTTCACAGCCTTGTACTTGCTAGGTACAATGCTATGTAGTACTACTAAATGTTTGTTGTATGGTCAATAACACTGGGCATAGCTTGTTTTTTTCCATGCAGTAATGCCTTTATTTATACTCACAACGATTTTAGTCTTACAAAAGTCAGAGCATTTCCCCAGGCTAATACAAATGTTATATGGCAGGAATGGGCAATATTCTCATGCCATTTTCTGACTCTTGCAGTTTATTCAGCACACAGAAATAGCTAAATTCTGATGGCATCAAAAATGTATTGGTTGGCAGGAAGTTACCACTACACAGGCAAATCTTTTAATGTGAGCAGTACAGATATATTAGACTCTGCATTGTAGTACAGTGGCATTCTTTTTTTTTTTTAAAGGACCATATATATTAAAATACTAGAAGTGGATTTGTGCATTGCTAAAAGGGAGCATAGTTCCTCTTGTTTAGCTGCATGCATATGTTATACGTATAAATGTGTGCATGACCAAAACAACAACCTTATCTACTCTCCATACCATGTGAATCTCCCTCTTGAAGAGGAAATACTTGAACCTGATCTGAGATACATTATCTGAGACAATAGCCAGAGCTGTATTCAAGTCACTGAGGTCAGAAGGACAAAAGTCAAGTCAGCATTGGCCCCTTTGAGGGGATTGATCCTTTCTGCAGTTATGCCCATACCCACAAAGATTACAGATTTTGTAGGTGGTCCCATTCCCTCTGCCTTGAAACTTCAGCAACACAGTGCCTCTTAAGAATGGGATGGGATTGACGTCGATGGTGCACTACAGCTTTCTTATGTCATGACTTGATCTGTGGGTTGCTGTGACTCTTCGCTTTGATTCATCCTAGACCTCATGAAAATACAAGGGGGGAGCAGAGAGGAAGTTTCCTGAAATTCCTTGGCTGCAAAGTAGTAGCAAAAAGCATCCAAACAGCAGTTAGCATTTGCTAAACATGCAAAGATCTGAATAGAGACTCTAACATTTGGGATCAGAGAACAGGCTCCAGCAACATCCACTGCAAACCGCAAGAGCAGTACAATGTATAAAGGTAAAAAGCATATAATGAACACACACAGATTCACAGAAACAATGTGGAGGGCTTTCTGGATTAACTTTGTCTCATGAGAGCTTGTGGACATCTTCTTTTTGAGACATTTGATGACTTCCACTGAACAAAAAGTCACAATCCCCAAGGGAATAAAATACCCAAAGAAAATGGAGAGTAATATTGAATATTCAGGCTCAACAGTTCTTTTCTGAAAGCAAAATTGTTCCTGTCCTTCTTCAAACTTTGGATAGAAGTAGGCATATGTTAGGAGTGTTATCCATAGAAGTCCACAGATAGAAGCTGATTTCAGTGGGGATCTAAGAGTTTTTGCTTTTAGAGGGAACTTTATTGCAATGTATCGATCAATTGCAATTATCGTGATGATGAGGATGCTCATAGGCCTGTTTGTAAAATATATACACTGTATGGTGAAGCAAAGCTTGCCGGTGGGGTGGTCTTGCTGGTGAAAATATATCAGGAAAGGCAGAGCGAAGAGCAGGAAACAGTCAGCAACCATCAGGTTGATCATGTACACTCTAGTCTCGGTCCACCTCTTCAGTTTGCAGCAGAAGACCCAGAAAGCAATCGCATTCAGCAGGACCCCGAAGAGGAGAACCGGGATGTAGATAATCAGCTGAAAAAGCAGGACGCCATCCTGCACTGTGTCATTGCTTTGGGAGCAGTTCACCATGCTGAGCTGCCACTGCAAGAGGAGGACACAGAGGTGTAATATGGAGTGAGCGGGCAGTTCGTCCAGCACTGAGTCCTGCTGGAGTGCTCCCCTGTCTCCCTTAGACCTCATACCTGCTGTGTGCTGGTTTTCTTTTTTTCTTTTTTTTTTTTAAACTCTAGATGCCTCAAACTGTCAAGAGACACATGTATCCTCCTGTATAACCTTTTCTAGTTTGTGGCCTCATGCCCAGACCTCTCCATCAGCTACTGTCTCAGGCAGCAGGTTTGGCAGTGACCAACCCCCTCTTTTCCATAACAAGGTAGGAGCCCTGGCAAGCCCTCTTGGTCGCTTGCCATTGCAGTCCATCGCTCACCCATTTAAGTAGCATGTTTGCATCATGAGCAGCTTATCATAAAAACTGAGGGGCTGGGGAGCAAACTCCTCATGCCGATATTACTTGGGTAATAGGGTGTCTCAAATCATGGGCCTGGCTTTCCTTTACTGCAGCCTCAGTTTGCAAAACTGTGGTTATAGGAAAGAGTCGTGAAAGGAGAATGTTTATTCTGTGGTCCCTTACCTTTGCCACTGTTGAGGTAATCGTAGATCCACTAGTTCTCTCGTTTTAACGTCAGCCCAATGAGTTCACACCTCATTTTTATCCTTAGCCAGCATGCATTTCTCCCCTGCTTTGCCCTCAAAAGACCTTTGCCATGCCGCCAAAGCTGCCCCTTGGCACTTTGCTGGGTTTCTTCCTTACAGCTATGCAGTGCTGGGGCCGGCGAGGGGTGGGACATCCGCACCTGTGTTGGGACAGGCAGAGTGCACGCCCCGGCATCGCCCAGGGAAATAGCCCCCAACCTAATGCTGTTGCTGCAGCCTACCCAACATTGAGGGAGGCTTAACAGGGGCCAGGGACAGCTTGTCCTGGCCACAGACAGGCCTCTGTCCTGGCTGGTCACAGGGTAAATCAGATGGCCTTACTCATAGGAGGGCTGTGGAAATGCTTCGGCAGGGTTTAGGAAATGCGAGCTAGCAGATGCGTGCCTGATGTGGGCTTGCTGGCCCAGCGGCTGGTGGCACAGCAGCGGAGCATGGGTCCTTGCTGCCAAGGGCTTGCTCGGGGCAGCAAAGCTCAGCAAGAGCACAGAGCACCCTGTCAGGAAAAAGGCCTTAAAAGGGAAAATGAAAACAGGTGCTTGGTCTCCACCTGCAAATATGGGAAGCCAAAATGTTGCTAGAGCAAAAAAAAAATCACCGAATCCAAGAATTTAGATGGCCTCCTGGTATTTCTTTAAATATCTGAGGGCATTAGCCTACAGCAATGAGGCAGAGATGAATCAGACTGTTTGCAGCTCATTAGGAAGTGTTTACAGTAAGGCAGGGAAAGAAAGCTCCCGGATTCCTACAATCCCTTATAAATACATTACCTTATAAGTCAGTGGCTTCTAAGCATCCATATCTAAACTGCAGAAAAACTATCTGTGTGAACGAGGTGACGTGTTTTTAGTGCCTGAGATAGGGAGCCAGATCCAGCAGCTGTGGAGAAAAGCTCAGCACCTGCCCTGGAATCAGTTCTCTTGGGGTATTCCTGGCATTCAGGGATAAGGTAATTTTTAGGGTGGAATTTAGAGGAACTAATAGGAAGTCAGTGCCCTGACTCTTCTGAGTTTTTAGCCTTACCAGTACTTAGCTTTACTGTAGCATCATGTAAACCTACAACCTTTCTCTGCCAGCCTACCACTGTCAATGCTCAGTGCAAAAGTCAGTCTCTATATTTATGTCACACTCCCTGCACTTGTCAGAGAGGAGCAGCTGAGCCCCATGGGCATTGCTGGGCGTCCTGGCGCTCGGGTCCCACAGACCTCAGCAGTCGCCCTTTGGGAATACTGCACGCGCAGAGGATGCCACRAGTGCTGAGGCCCCAGCCGACAGTGTGCCCAGGAGCAGAAGCAGGGGTGCGTAACCCGAAGGAGGAGGATGGAAACCCCTCCAGGGAGTGGTGCAGTTCCAAAGCAGCATGGCATGACATGCGAGAGTGGCAGGAAAGCAAAGCATCTATGTGCAGCTGAGGCTTGACTCGTGCTAAAAGATAGACAGGCTTCAGCTAACAAGTGAGCAAACGCACTGGGATGGGGTGAGCAGAGCACACTGCCATGCACAGGTGTAGAAAGAAATGAAAGTTACCTGCTTCTGGCTGGCCGCTGTCTGAGGGATGTAACCTGCTGGAGAAGCTGCAAGGCTGACTGGAGAGTCTGAGGGAAAGCCCGTGGGAGCTGGAGCCGCGTGGTGCAGAGCACGACTGCCGAGTGAGCCTGTTGCTGGCAGCTCTGGTAGCGCTGATATAAAGCGATGAACTGCTGTTCCCCAAAAGTGCTTCATTTATTGTCTCCTTTTGGGGACTGACGAATCTCTGGTGCCCTCTGTTGTTTCTTTCACATTAGATCAATGCTTTCCCATAAGTTTTTCCACCCAGCCTGTGCTTCTCCCTGCCTCACATGAACACAATTAATATTTTCAGTTGTGGGAAAACAAATAATTTCTAAAATAAAACCCATAATGGTTGCAAATTGCTGTTCTGGCAGTGAAAGGTTCTCCCACAAGCACACCAGACTGCACAGCCTTGGGTGCCGCTGCAGGGTGCAAAGGCGGTGCGCAACCCACCAGCCTTTCTGGGCAGGCACGCTGTGTCGTGTGCCCCCGAGCAGAACAGACCAGCCCGGGGATGGAAAAAAAGTAGCGTGTTTCTCTTTGGCCTCATTGCAAGATGGATAGTAAGGGTGGCAAGCGTGATGGGACCGCTTGTCTTCCACGAAACAGCCGGGTACGTCTAATGCCTCTTGCTGATGTCATCATGGAGAAGCTGTGTCAAAGGACAGTCATTGCTAACCAGGGATGCGCGAGAGATAACGGTGCGGGGGTGGGGGGGGGGGGCGCTGTAGCCTTAGCTGAGGTGGTCAGTGCCTGTAAAAAGCTGCTTAATAACAAGTCAGTGTGCTCATGGTATTTTGCTTTGATGGCTTTTGTTGTTGATTTCTCTGTCTCTGAAGGCTTCCACATGCAGCAACTGCAGTCCTTTTAATGCCAGTTAATTTAAGGAGGTTAGCACCAGTTTGCATGGATGTGCAGAGACAGGCTCGGGGAGAGCCTGCTAACAGCACAGCTCGACCCAGCCGGCACCCTGCCCTGTGCACATTCACAGCAGGGCTCCAGCCTCAGCGACTCAGGCTGCCTGGCCATGGGGCAGCCTGTCAGAGGCATTGCTTTCTCTTTTGGGGTTGTTTGGAGGAGAACCATTTAACCCGATTTCTTAGTTTTAAATGAGCATATAAAATACTTCTGTAGCTAGCAAGAAGATGCAGAGCCTCCAGTATGGTTGTCTGCTCTGTCTCTAGTGGTCGTCAGCGTCTATCAGTCCTGCAGAGGAGAAATGTCATGGGGGTCTGACTTGCTAAAATCCATTTGTCTATGGCACAGCRAAGGACAGAGCTAGAAGTGATAGTCCCAGTTAATTCCTGTTGTCTGTAGCCATGTCTTCATGCCTGTAGCCCACCTCCCTTCTGCCTATAAGGGCAGCGTTGATCATTAGGAGAATCTTTCCCTAAAATGCTGAGGGCCTAAAGCAGTGCATAAGAGTGCCTGGCCCTGGCACAGGCTTGGTGTTTTAAAGGCCAGCAGTAGGAGAGTGGAAGCTCAGTGTGCACAGCCCAGTCCCCCCTAGACAGCTGGCAAGGACTGGAATATCCGTGGCCATGAGCTGCCATGGAGTGCAGCTGGGGACGCCTTAGCCCCTGCTGGAGCAGGACCAGCTCCTCCGGGCTGGCACAGCCATAGCGAGCATGTGACACTTCCTGGGGGCTGTGGCCTGGAGGAAGATGGGCCCGATGAAGCACCCAGCAACCTCCATGATTTCACACCATCGAACCATAGTGTGACCAGAGGACCGGAAAGATGGCCCACACTACTGCCATCAGCCCTGCAGCTTTCGTACCGGTTATTCTATTATAAGACTATGAGATGTTCAGGTTAGGGACTCTGTGACTGCCTGTATGATTAGCAGAAGCTCCCAAACTGGGTCTGCCACCCTCCCAGAGACACAGCCCTCCTCCAGAGGAGTAGGTAATGGTCAGCAGAATGATGATGTTCCAGCTGATATTTGGAGATTTGAGCTGTCAGATTGAATTTCTAGGGCAAGAACTTACACAGTCACTTTCTTACCCATCCCAGTTGTGCTCTTTTTGAGCCCTGTCCTCACTCAGCACTTCCAGACCTTCTATGATCAGCTGTGTGAGCAGTGGCAGACACAGCCGAGCTTCTGTAAAGGATATTTATTGTTGCTCCATGTGGTGCTAGCAAGTGCGCATGGCCTTGTTGGGCACCTAAGGAGCCCTTATGGGAATGCAAGGTTGAAGAATGTGTCTCTGACTCCCTCAGGATCTTTCCAGATAGATAGGTAATGTCTTCTGAGCTTGTGGCTCCAAAGGCAATGGCTGCAGGTTTAGCAGCAGGTGGTTGGCTCTGTGATGATAGATCTAAGTTGCAAATGTACAAAAGGGCAAGGAAGGCTCTGGACATAATCTGACTCCTTCATACCATCTCCTGGAACTCCATAAGCAGGCTTAAAGCATTGCCTGGGAAGAGCTTAGAGGCTATTTTGTAGATTTTTCAATATTTAGAAGGAAAAATAGCCCAACCTAGGCAGGGCCTACAGAACAGAACTTGAATAACATGGGGGGGGGGGGCGAGCAGCTTTTATAGGTTGCTGGCTCATGAAACAAATGCATTTCACCTATGAAAATGTTTGGTGCATTAATGTGGGCAGGCTATGGAAATAGATACCCTGACCCTGAGCTGCCACTGGGAAAGGGAAATTGGGGACCCAGGCTTGTGCCACAGCATAAACCCAGGGAACAGCAATGGCCCAGCTAGCAGGAGTCCAGAAAGGGTTAACAAAGGCCCTCCTCAGTACCCACAGGTGGGAGTAAGCAGCTTTTAAGGGCAGCTACTATAAGAAGGTGGGCTAGGGGCTGAGTAGTTCAGTAGGGCATCAGGAGAAGGACTAGGAGGAACTGCTAGCCCTGCAAGGGGGCTGTTGGTGTGGGGCAGTAGGTGACACCCCAGGCTGGGTCAGTGGGGCTGCTGGGTGTGTGACCTGGGGTGCTTTGCCTGGGGCTGGCGGGTGAAGGTGGCCTCTAGCCTGCGGTTAGGTGGGCCAGGGATAAGGAGCTGGAAGACTGTGTTTGGCCTGTCAGGAAAGCTGATGGGAAATATGGTGCTTCTGGATCTGCTGAGAAGAGAGGCCCATGGTGTGGGCAATGATGTGGCCCACTCCTGTGTGTGTTGTTGGCAGATGAGGCAGCCTCCGAAGAGGGTGTTTYTTAGTCTGCATCCTGTGGTGTTCTGGTTCAAGATGAGGGTGTAAACAACTGATGATGGGAGATTAAGTCCCCAGAGCTGCTGCTGCTGTTTCTGAGACTTTCTCAGAAAGTGTTGAACTGCTGAGGGCTTCTCCTGCATAGTTTCCCTCACAAAGGAGGGCAGTGGCAGCACAAGGGCTTTTCGGCCTCGGACCTCTCTGAGCTCTGGTGTTGGCACCCTCAGCCTCCAAATGTGAGATCTGGATAAGTAAGCCACAAGCTACTTCCACAAACTTTGTGGAGTCACCTGGGCTCTGTAAATGCTTTCTTGGGTGCTGTTTCAGACCTAGGCTTGCTCTTCCTGCACTGCCTTAAAAACCTTTTTTGCCCTTGGGGCTGTTGTGGTGATGTGTGCTTGAATGGGTCTATTAGTGAGCTCTCTGAGTGAAGAAGGCTCTACTTCCCTTTCCTTGAGGCAGCCCTCCCTACGTAGGCATCTGAGCTATCATCACAGAATCAATGCAGCGGGTAGACCTTGCCCAAAAACTGTGGGGAATCCACAGGGTCTATCCAAACTCTCCTGAGGTCAGAAAACAGGTTTTTAACCTTGAGCTAATCCTTTTGTTCCAAAGAGGTTTTGGGATATGGTGCTCTTGTCTCCTGGGTGCTCCACGGCAGGAGAAGGGTCATGGGGTAGGATGCTCTGCTGGGAGAGCTCTCTGCTTTCCTGAGTCTGTCAGGTAACAGCTCTGGGGCAGACCCAGTGGTCCAAACCCGGAGCCAATTGTTTGGGGTGAACCAAGGAGCGGGGCATGGTCTACCCAGTTACTGGAAATGCTGGTGAAGAAGCCTGTACCTCAACAGGAACAGAACTTGCCTCCAACAGTATACTAAAGACTAGAGGCAATACTCTGCATATGCAGGTATACYTGATCGAAGTTTTCCTTCACACAGTTGTTCTTGAAATATTTTTAAATATTGTTTCATTCTCACAGGCTTCTAATGTTTGAAACAAGTATTTTCTGTTGGATCACTGTATCATCTTGTTGGCTAGCACCTAGCTAGTAACTGGGCCTCTCAGATGCTTCCTCTCCTGACGGTAAGGTATCTTTGTTTGCTTGCTGTCCTCCAAAGTAACAAAAATATTCTAAAAGTTATGACCTATTCCTTTCTGTTTCCTGTCACTAAGGTTTCTTACAGGAAAGGTAGCCCAACATCTTCATATTCTGCCTTCTAAGGAGCCAATATTTAATGAAGGCTCTAAAAATCTCCTTGAGTCTTCTCCTCTGTGGCACTGGAGAAGCCTTGCTTTCATCACAAAGGTGTTGCTTCACATCTGTCTGTCCAACTGACTTGAAGGACAAGAGCAGTCAGAAGAATCTAGGCTGTTTTCTAGGCTGGTGTACTTGGTAATATGCTGGTACCATGTGAAACCCTCCCCCCACCCCAAGGAAGATGATTAAAAGGAAGCTGAATTAGTTTAATAATGCAAACAATCTGAAATAATACASAATGAGGTGAAACATGGTATGTTCTCATATATGTGTTGACAATAAGGATCAGTTGGCTGGTTACAAAATGAAATAAAACAGGGAGATATGTGCAAGTTGCCTGTCTTCCTATAGGAGTAAAAAGTATGTGGAGGGGGAAGGGAGACATGTTAATGAACAGAGATTACATGCCAGCTTTTACACATCTGTATGTAACAACTCACTTTAATAGAAATATAGAATATAGCGTAGAACTCGGTRATGATAAACCCACCAAAGATCTCCCTGGAGAGAGAGAGTAATAATTATCCCAGTGACATTAGAGCTGTATCTTGTCTTGACATTGCATGGTGGGTGTTTTTTCCTTATCTTCCTTTAGCAGGTCTGTATCTGAGAAGTGCGTATTTGATTTGTTTTGTCAATGCTGGGTTTGGACAGAAAAAGGGCCTCTTGGAATTCCTTGGTCACAAAATAATAGCAAATGCTATCCAGGCAGCAACTGGATGTGGCAATGCACCTCGTCACAGAAGAAAAGTTTCTCATGACCTGAATCATGGAACAGGTAACTCCAATGCTTTCCATTATGAACCTGGTAAGTACCCCAAGGTAGGCTGGGAGAAAACATATTAAAAATACAGTCATATTTGTATAAATAACGTAAATGGCTTTGTGGATTAATTTCTCCTCCAGTGAACTTGTGTTCAGCCTTCTCTTCAAGTTCCTGATGATTTCAACGGAACAAAAGGTCAAGGCTGCTAATGGAAGAGTAAAAACAAAGAAAAGTGAAAGCAGGGTCAGAATAGCTGGTGTGGCTGTATCCTTCTGAAAGCAGAAAGTGGCCTGCCTCTGCTGAAGCTGTAAGGTTGTGCTGATTATCACAGAGACCCAAAGAAGTCCACAGAGAAGTGCAGCTTTCAATGGAGACCTGAAGGCCTTAGCTTTCAGGGGGTGCTTTATAGCAATGTATCGATCAAGAGAGATAAATAAAATGGTGTAGATGCTCGCTACCATGTTGATAATATACATTGCCTCTATAAACTGGCAGAGTTCATCTCGGACTGATTTATTCCAGAGTAAATAAGCCATGAATGGCAAGGTGCAGATAACGGAGCAATCTGCAAAGACTAAATTGATTACATACACCCTAGTTTCTGTCCACTTCTTTACTTTGTAGAAGAACACCCACAGGGCAAGGGCATTAAATATTGCTCCAAAAAAGAAAATGAGGATATAAAGAGTAAATTCAAGGAGATAAACGTGGTGGTGGAGTTCTAAATTTGTGAAATTGCAGTTGTTAGATGCATTCATTATCATGATGTGTGGATGCCGTGTGATGTTCTGAGACCTGAAATGGGAAAAGACATGGTAAGACTTTCCTCCTACCTCTCAATAGATGCAGGACTCRTTATAAAAAGGTATCTAAATGAAACTTTTTACTCTGTTATAAATGTGAACTTGACTCTACAGAGATGGCTTTCTCAGTCAGCCTGTAATTGGGATGCATCAAACTCTAAACTGAGTTTGTTATTGTAAATATTTTAGGGTGTACTAGCAATAGTACATAGCAGGCACCCTCTATTAAATAGAGGAGCCTTGAATGGAGCATGGGGCAATAGCACTCATAGAAAGGATTCCTGTGCTACAGTCCCCAAAGATAGTCAAGGTATCTTCTGGCAATGTGAACACTAATTTCTTAAGTCAATCTCTGCCAGTTAGGTAAAATGAGCTCAGTTTTGAGCCAGGCAAGAATTTTGATGACACAGCACAATCAATAAGTAAAAGCTCTGATGCTAGTGATGGCTTGGGAGATATGGGAGTAGGTCCATGAAGGGCTGTGAGGGCATAGTAGATGTTACTTGGCGGACATCCTGATGCTGAGTCTAGCCAGGTGTGTTGGAGTCTCTGGGATGCCTTGGGGACCTGCTCCAAGCTGAGGAAAATGGATCTGAGCCTGAGTTCCTGTAGCCTGTTGGCATGCTCAAAATCCAAAGTAAGGGTGTGAATGAGATGTGTACTGCTCTCCAACCCCTCTGGGTGTGTGTGTATTAAACTGATTTTTAGGCCCACTATTCCAGGGCAGAGTAAGAGCTTGCAGACGTAAAGCAGAAAGACATGCCTGATAAGGGAGAACCTGTGCAAAACTAGAGCAGCCCTTAGACAGCTTCAGCTCTTGGTGATTCTTGCTCAAGAAACCATCCTACGAAACCTGTGAAATGTAAGAAGTAGGTACTGAGCCTCTGTGGTACTGGCACTAGGTGTTTCACAAGAGTTTTGGTTGTGCAAAGGGTAAAAACTTCGGGCTAGTTAAAACCAGCCTTTAAAAGGCTACGTCCTGTGGAAAGTAGCTTTATGTAACATGCATGTGGGAGAGGATTCTCTGAAGTGATGATTCTGTGCATGTATCACACTTTTTTTTTTTTGGAAAGGATTTTCTAACTTTTTAATTTAGAACAGGTTATTTACTACTCTAACGCAGTGAAGTGGTGAAGGATCTAGTAAAATCCTACAGCTTTCAGAAATGTAGAGGGGGCACCACACCAGAACAAATTAGTAAAGCACTTATCTGCCTCTACAAGCATGCAGATCTTGTAGTCAGAAGATGAGTAAACTACATACATAAGAAATAATACTTTTGTTCTGAAGTAACTGATAAACATACAAATAACTTGATTTATGGGGGAGGAGGTGGGGGAATGCAAGTGTCATGTTAATGATCTGTTCATGCTCAAAGCTCCTGTGTAGAGCCCTTGTCTGAATCCTGTGTCCACAGGACTAGACTTTCTCAGCAGAGGTCTGCTGCTTGCCTCCTTTGAGGAGGCTGATATCACCTGGATCTCTGGTACAAGAAAACCTCTGAATGACAGTAAGTAGCAGCAGGGAAATACCTTCAGCAACAGGTGGGACTGCCATGTTGTGTTATACTCCCTAATTGCGTGTAGGGCAGATGTCTCTGCTGGTGAGGTGGCTCTGTCAGCTCCTGCTTGGCAATGCTGGCAGCATCCCCAGTGTGCAAGTATGAGGCAGGTAAAGTGTGCCAGYGTACTCAGTAGTGCAAAACAGCTCTTGGCTCTGGCTGATGCCAGCTTTGGGGCCGGAGGCATGGCCCAAATCCAGTTTCCCAGCGTCAGTGATCTGCCTAGTAGTGGGGCTCTACCTGCAGCTCAGGGGTTGCAAGTGCTTCAGGACACCAGGCAGATCAAAGATYGGGGGAGGAGAAAGGAGTGGAGGGTTTTAAATCAGGCCACACTGCAAATAGGGCATGGCTGAGCCCTAAATGTCTTCAAAGAGATGCTGTTTGATAAGCTAGCATATCCTGTGGCTGCTGTAAATGCTGAAGGTGGGGCAGATGAGATGGCTGCAGAGGGGCTAGGCAGCAAAGTTAAAAGTATGAGAAAAGGATGGGAGATGGCTATGAAACAGCATCCCACTGCTTCTGGAGGAATGGGAGCAGGCAGGAGCTTGAAGGGCAAGGTCCCCAGTACTGTGGAACATGTCCTTGCCCCTGCCATAGACTGAGAAAAGCTGAGCAGCTGTCCCTCACCATGGGAAGCTGGAGCCTGCCAGCTGGATAGGAAGGTCAGGGCTATGCTTATTTTCCTCCAGCAACTCAAGATGTGGCAAGCTCCTTCCAGAACTTTAAAAGGGAGCTTAGAGTAACAGAAGTGAGACRGAGACTGAAGAGACAGCTTGGTGCTATGGCACTGTGGTGACAAATATCCAATGTGTTTCCCAGCAGGATGGTCATGGGGGAATCTGACAATCTGCATCTGCACCCATGTAGAGGGATGTGTGTGCAGCCCTGTGCCAACAGGCGAGCCTTGCCTGTAAAATCCTCCTCCTGCCTTGGAGGGAGTTCCTCAGAGGTGAGCAGGTACCAGAGGAGTGAAGGGGGAATGAGATGCATGAAACAGCCAAGGACAGCTCAGGAGCCAAGGTGGTTTGCTGGGGTGAGTCAGAAGGGACCTGGAGCTGAGTAAAGGGAGAGAAAGACTAAACACGGGAAGGAAAGAGTGCAGCATGTTATCTTCTGTGCCACTGCCCTTGTGGGAGAAGGGGATATAAACACAACTGCCTCCAGGGCAGCATTGTGCATTTGACCAACYTTCCTTATCAGCTGGATGGGTAGCTGTCAGCAGAGACTTAAAATTTCTACACARGAGTGAGTAGACATGGACAGGGCAGTAATTCTTGGGTGTGTGKGGGGGGTGTTCCTTCCTCTGGCTAGGAGTACAGTAGCCTTACAGCTGACAGTCTAGACTTTAAGCTAACATCTCTCCTCTTCGGTTAGGCTCCAGGTGGCAAGTAGAACTGAGAGAGAAGCATGTCTGGACAGAGTGGGTGGATAAGCTACTTCCCTAGAGGGAGAGCACCTAGGTGAGAGCTTAGCCACAGCACTGAAATCGGGGTCTTCTCTCTCCTTCCAGGTAGCATAAAGAAATCTGTCTGGAAACTGCCTGATCTAACCTTCTGGCTGTTCACAGCCTCTAATGGCAAGTAGCAACTCTTTCAAACACAATGTCGTAAAACACAGCACTCTTTTGTTCTAACTCTTATTCTTTCAGGCTTATTTACCACTGCATCTGTTAGTATTCAAGGGTTGGGTATGTGACTTCTACTAGTGATGGAAGAACATGCTGAAATCCATAGTTCGCTCTCCAAGAATAACCCTGCAAATAAACCTTAACTATCAGAGTATATGCATGGAGCAGCTAGCAAAAAATGCTTGCAGTAGGCAAGAAAGGCTTTATTGTCCTCTGGAAGCTTTTGTTTAATTTAGAATATTTCTGCTGCCTCCTCCGAAGGCAGAAAAATTGGTCCCCTCTTCTCCCACCCCCTTCTCTCAGTGACTGACCAGCTGGCTGTGAAAAGCCCCAATAGTCCAAAAAAAGGAAGAAGCAGAGCTGAAAGGTAAGTCAAACTAAGGAAAATGGTAATGTAGTCACCCCAAACACAGAATTTCTTTGAAAGACAGTAAAAGGGAACAGTAAGGGTTAACTTGGACAAATATAGAACCTTTTGGAATTGCTCACTTCTCACCTTGGGGTTGGCTTGGTTTCCAACTCCCAGTTTCTGTTAGAAAGTAATATGCTGTATTATTCCAAATAAGGTGTCTGGAGAATGCCTTGGAGTAAGAGTAGAAGCCGAACGCTTCGGAGCTAACAATCTAATGAATGGATATCTGTATCACTGATCCTGCTGACTTAAAGAAACAAGATGCCTAAGCCTCATCTATTTTGTTCCAGGAGTCAAAGACAGATGAGATCCATCTAAGCAGCAATCTGTGGTTAGCAAGTGAGAATGAAACAAAGTGAAGAAGTTACCTGTTTGTTTAATGCCACAAAATCAGTAGTGGATCCCACTGAAGGCAGGGCATCCAGGGAATGTGTGGCCTCGCATCCCAGTCAGGAGGCACAGGGGAATTCGGTGACAGAGCTTGTGCAGCTGGAGAAAGGGAGTGGGGTGCAGGAGCTGTGCCCCTTGTTGACAGCTCACCAGTATTTGAAACTCCTTCTATAGCACCTCCTCCTGTGCAGATGTTAAGTCAGCTTGGTCTTGGTCAGCAGATTCTGACGTGCCCAAATACTTTCCAATGAGATGTAGCGCCTCGTCAATTGGCAATATCAAAAATAGAGTGCTCCCCTGGCTAGCAGTAAAATCAGATTTGAAATGCTGTGCTGGGAACCTAAGGTAGGAAAGGCTAGGAAAATGTGATATCTGATTAGATTACCCTGTGCAGATGGAAAGAGAAAATGGCTAAGGCTCTAGGTGCAGGGGCCCTTCAGCTGGAGGCTGACTGAAACATGAAATGACTCATGTTTGCACATAGCTGGGCTGAGAGCAGCAGACAGGAGCAAAACAGGAAAGGTAGGCTCTCTGCAACCAGGCTAGCTTTCTGGGTGGGAGATGAGGTAGAAAAACCAGCCATCCCTTCTCCGATGGAAACAGCAGCACCCAAATGGCCTGTTAGTACAGACCAAGGCCCATCCAAACCCTGGTATTAGGTTTGGTGCCTTGGGCAGGGGGTGAAGCAAGAGAAGGCCACCACAGGGACAACCACAGGCCAGTGCTTGACTGTGGGACCCGCTCTCCTGCTGTTTGAGCACAGGTATAGCCAAAGCACCTGAGAGTGTCAGGCTGGCAACTGAACTGGAGACTGTGGATTTTAACCTAGGCCTTTGAGTGTTACGAGGGCAGCAGAAAGGGGGTTGTGGGGAGCTGTAAGCCCAAAGGAGGTATCAGTAGTGGGGTGTTTGATTGGTGTTCACTACTGGTGTGACGTATCTAGTGGTGAATTGTCTAGCTGTCCATTTATCCTCAGTACCTGACTGGATGTAACATTTCTTTATTCCAGTAATGCTAGTGTTGGTTTATATGCTTATAAAACATGTACCTGCCCTGGCTCTCAAAGTGAAAAGATGTGACGAGAAGCCTACTCTCTCCAAAGCTTTGGAGCAGATGCTTGAAGACATCTGTGTGCTCAATGAAAGAGCAGAGGCAAGATGCTAATGTGGACCAGATGGCCTTGGGTTGGGAGGCACCAGGGCAGCATCATACAGATGAAGCCCTGGAGTGCAGCTGTGTAGCAGAGCTGTGCTGTATATAGGTCTGAGAGGCTCTGACAGAAGATCCAGAAGAGGGAGGRAAAAAAAAATGCTTATTGAAGCCTTGTTGCAGAGCAAAATGCCTCAGAGCTGTCCTTTAACCACAAAGAGGTGCATGCTGCTCACAGCCCTTAGAGGCATCCAGGAACCCAGAGCCTGCAAGTCTGTCATGAAGAATGACACATCAGTGCCATGAGGTAGGAGCCACTTTGGATATCTGTACCTACACACTGATAACAGCTTCAGATAATATCTGTGCTTGTGAAGTGCTGCAGGGGAGGAGGGCAGGGAAGGCCTGTGATATGAAACACAGCAGTGGCTTTAGACCCAACATGAAAGAGGGAGTGGAGAAAGAAGAATGTAGTTAAGGCCAGAAAAGATGTGTGTGGGATGACCCGTAAATGGAAAGGCTGTGGGAGCTTTCTTATGGTGATAATTGCACCTGCATTCCCCAAACCAAGACTGATGCTCAAAATCTTTTTAGACTGGGAGCCCAGGACAGTGGCCTTTTTTAACAAAATCATAAGAGTTGAAGTTGGAAGGCAGCTGAGGTTGGAGGTCACCTAGTTCAACCCCACAGCTCAGAGCAGGGTCAGCTAGAGCATGTTGCTTAGGGCTGTGTCCAGTCAGGTTTTGAATGTCTCTGCRGATGGAGACTTCACAGCCTCTGGGCAAGCTGTTCCAGTGTTTGAGCATCCTCACTGTGAAGTATGTGTAACTCTTTTTTTTTTTTTCCTTATGTTTATGTGGAACTTTCTGTATTTCAGCTTGTGCCCATTGCCTCTTGTTCTTCCACCGGGCACCACTGAAGTATCTGGTTCTCTTCTTTACACCTTTCCACCAGCTATTTATACACATGGATAAGGTCCCCCTGAGACTTCTCTGTTCCAGGCTGAACAGTCCCAGTTCTCACAGCCTCTCCTTGTCTGTAAGGTGCTCTAAGCCCTTAATTACCTTCATGGCCCTTGATGGAACCTGCTTCAGTAAATCAATGTCTGTCTTGTACTGAGGAGCTCAGCACTGGGCAAAGCACTCCAGATGGGTCTCACCAATGCTAAGTAGGGGGTGAGGATCACCTCCACTGACTTGCTGGCAACACTCTTCCTAATGCAGCCCAAGATGCTGTTGGCCTTGTCTACAAGGACACACTGATGGCTCATGTTCAACTTGTTGTCCACCAGGACCCCCAGGTCCTTCTCTGCAAGATGCTCTGCAGCTCATAACCCCTGCCTGTACTGGGGCATTCCTCTCCAGGGGCAGGACTCTTGCACTTCCCCTTGTTGAACTTCAGGAGGTTCCTCTTGGCCCATTTCTCCAGCCTGTCAGGGTCCCTCTGAATGGCACAAGCTTGCTGAGGGTACACTCTGTCCCATTGACCAGGTCTTTAATGATGTTCAACAATGTTGGCCTCAGCATTGACCCCTGGGGGAGCACCACTAGTGATGGGCCTCCAGTGGGACTCCATGCTGCTGATCACAATCCTTCATGCCCAGCAGGTGAGCCAGTTTTCCATCCATTTAAYTGTCCATTTATCTAGCCCTTACTTTCTCAGTTTGTGTATGAGGATGTAGCAAGACAGTGTTGAAAGCCTTGCTAAAGAAAGACCAGCCACTGTTCTCTCCTCATCCATGGAGTCAGTTGTCTCCTTGTAGAAGGCTATCAAGTTGGTTAAGCACAATCTCCTCTTTGTAAATCCATGCTGACTACTTCTGAGCACCTTGTCCTTCACATATCACTTCCAGGAATCTTTGCTTCATTACCTTCCCAGGGATCAAGCTGATGCTAACCTGTCTGTTTCCTGGATCTTTCTTCTTGAAGATAGCAGGTTACATTGGCTTTCTTGCAGTCCTTGGGAACCTCCCCTGACCACCATGGCCTTTCAAAGATAATCGAGCACATCCTCACAATGAAATCTGCTAGCTCCCTCAGCCTCTAAGGGTGAATCCCATCAGGGCCCAGGGACTTGTACATGTCCAGTCTGTTTAAATGTTCCTTTTAACCTGATCCTTCACCACCACAGGTAAGTCTTCATTGCTCTGGACTTTGCCACTGGTCATAGTCATAGGGACTGGCGATTGCTGAAGGCTGGTCTTACCAGTAAAAACCAAGGCAAAGAAGGCATTAAGCATCTGAGCCTTTGCTATATGTCCTTTGTCACCAGGTCCCTATTCCCATTCAGCAGTAGGCCCACACTTTGCCTAGTCTACTTTCTGCTGCTGATGCATTTGCACAAACCTTTCTTGTGCTTTGTGTCTCTTGCCATATTTGGCTCCAAATGGCTTTGGCTTTCCTAACACCATGCTTTGCATGGTCATAGTTTCTCTATACTCCTCCTGGGTCACTTGACTCTGCTTCCTTTTCTTGTACGCTTCCTTTTTATGTCTGAGTCTTACCATGAACTCCTTGTTCATCCATGCAGGCCTCCTGCCACCTTTGCTTGATTTCCTGTTCATTGGGATGGACCATTCTTGAGCTTGGAGATGATCCCTGAAAATCAACCAGCTCTCTGGGACCCCCCCCCCCCCTTTTCTCTCCAGGGCCTTATGCTGTGGGATTCTTCCAAGCAGTTGCCTGAAGAGGCTGGCTGACAGCTGCTCCCCTCAAGCTCAGGGCTGTGACTTTATTTTATTTTTTTTATTTTTTTGGCAGGCAGGGGTGGGCCTGCTCCCTCCTTGCAGGATCATGAATGCCCCTATTTCATGGTTCACATCCCAAACCTTTCCTGTATGTAAATGAGGTCACTTCTCATCAGCCTTTTGATCATCTTTGTTAGGAAGTGGTCATCAATACACTCAAACTTCTTACATAGCTTGTGCCCAGCTGTCCCTCCAGCAGATGCCAGGGTAGCTGAAGTCCACCACGAGGACCAGAGCTTGTAAATGCGAGGCTTTTTTCAGTTGTTGTTTGAAGATAGCTTGTCTGCTTCTTCCTGATCAGGCTCATCAGAAAGGACACCCACCATAGTGTCACCAGTGTTGGTGTGCTATCTAATCCTGACCCATAAGTGCTCAGCTGGCTCATTGCATCCCCAGGCAGAGCTTCATGCATTCCTACTGCTCTTTCATATAAAGAACAAGTCCCCTTCTTGCTTTCCCAGCTGGTCCTTCCCAAACAGCCTGTAGCCATCCATGACAACACTCTAGTTGTGTGAGCTGTCCCACCATGTCTCTGATCACAATAAGACTGTACTCCTGCACCTGCACACAAACCTCTGTCTTCCTGTTTGGTCCTTGTGCTGTGTGTGTGTTAGTGAACAGGCACTTCAGAGGGGCACCCAAGCATGCCAGTACTCCAGAAAAAGGAAGAAGAGCTGTCCCTGTGTTGTCCTGGTCTATGAATACACTTGATGTGGTTCCTGTTTAGCCCAGTAACACTGATTATGAGGCTTCTCTTGATAACATCACCCTGCTCATGTTGCTCACCAGATAGGTCCACTACTTCCTTATTTGACAGTTGGTCTGAATTCCCACCTTCTGCAGGATTTCTAGTTGGAAGATCTCCTCAACAACTTGGCCAACCTGTTAATAAGATGCTTTTGCTCCCTGCTTAGGTGGAATCCATCCTTCCAAGCAGTCTGCAGCCCCTAAAGAGGGGCTCAGGTTCCCACGTTGCCCTTTTACACAAACTGCCAGATGAGCAAGTCAGTAGTCTTGCAGGGAAGAAGGGCGCTTAGATTAGATCAGATCTTTGGCTATGTGCTGCTGCCCCAAACTCTGGGTATAGTACAGTACTTTTGTGCCTGGGAGCAGGAGTAGTTTTGGATAGCAATACATTCAGACTGCTACAGCAACTTGAACTATCTGCAAAGTAAGCATACTGGCAAACTCGGAAAGCAGAAAGATAGAGTATCCAAGGGGGAGAAAAATCTTTGAAGTCTGAAATAAGTGTGGAGGGGAAAGATACAGGCTAGTGCCGAAGGGAACAAATACTTCTGTGGAGTTCTGTGAGGTGGTGCTTCAGGCTAGTATATAGATAACTGTCTGGAAATATGTCATGATTGGAGGAAAAAGGAGAGGAAAAAAAAAAAGGTGGTGGGAAGCAGCACAGTATGGTCATTTTCCTTCTCGAGGGAGACTTACTGATGAGTGTGTTGGTGTCCACAGAGTGTGAGAAGAAAGCATTGAGATGAGTCACCTGAGCACCAGCTCTGCAGAAACTTGGCTGCCAGCCATGGGAGCCAGACTGCGCATTCCTGAGAGCCAGACGGTGTGGGTGCTGTGCCAGCATGCAGCTGCACTGCAGGTGTGGGGGGGTGCTAAACCCCTGGGGGGGAGGGTGCTGGACACACTGCAGCAGGGAGAGGCTGCAAAGAGCAGTTTGCCCCACTGTGTATTTATACTGTGCTAGCTACTGAGGCAACCATGCTTGCTTCTGGTCATGGCCTAAGAGGTGCCCTCAATGTGAAGGTGGGCATGATCACTTTGGTTTCTTCTTTCCTTTGTGTTCCAGGGAAAGCAGAGCGGTCACCCTCCTTGTTCACAGTGCAGGTGGTACCCATGCATATCCTAATGTGTGAGCTGGGCTAGGAGCCCTGTCATGTGTGGGAGGCCTGGCATATATGGTGACCCCCCATGCTGCTCTCCCAGGGGGGCTGAGGAGTGCAGCAATCAGGAGGAAGCATGCCTGTGACCACCTACAATGGCCATACCAAGCAGTGCCTTGGATGCCCCAGTGCAGGGCTGGGACCAAAGGTGCTCCTGCAGGACACTGTGGCCCATGTCATGGGCCTCTGTCCCTGCTGCCAGTAGGGGACAGGTCTCCCTGTAGGGCCCAAGACAGTTTGGGATAGGGGTGGGGGGGTGGAAGAAACCTCATACATACCCCAAGGAATCATTTGGCAAGTGCTGATTGCAAGGCATCATCTACAAGCATGTCTTAGGAGAAGAGCTGAGTATGTGTCCATTCCTGTTCCTGTGAGGGCATGAGATGGGGATGAGGCCACAGCCCAACATCAAGCGCTGAAGGGACAGTTGCTTAGGAAAGGCCAGAACCTAGCATGCTTAAATTTCTCGTGGAACAAAAACAATCTCAGCAGATGACCACTACCACCATCTGCACTGTCCCTGAACAGCAGGCATGCCCTGCAGCATGATGAAAACAGTGGCAAGGCAATGTGACCAACACAGTTGTAGCCTGCCCTCCATTAGCTTGAGAGATGGTGGACTGCCTCACTAATGGGCCTGCTTGGGAAAATAGTGCTAAAGTAAAGACAGACCAGCCATGCCTGCAGTTAGGCATAAAAAGCACAGGTAGCACCCCCCCCCCCCCCAGGTAAGCTGGAGACTAGAGTTGGAGGTGGGGATTATAAAAGGCACCTTAGCAGAATAAGGCTGAACTCCTCTGGTGGAGAAAGGGAAGCAGCAGAACAAGAGTTTCTGGGCTGGAGGACCGGGCGGGTGCAGGTAAGAAGCTCCCAATTCTTAGCAGGTAGCCTAGTGATACGCACCAAAGCAGGATCCCCCCCCGACATGGACAGCATTGCTTCCAGAGTCTGCCATAGGGGTGAGGGGCTGAAGGGATGGAGGCAGTGGGGGGGAGGCTGTGCTGTACATCTCGGGATGATGTATGCCAAACTGTAGCAAGGCAAAAGAGGGGAAGAGGAGCAGACAATTGCACAAGCACCTTGCAGGGGAGGACCTTGCAGATAGTGACAGCTAAGAAGCCTTGCCAAACAGCTGCATGGGGGGAAAGGAAGAGTTTGGGTCAGTAAAAGTAGAGCAATCCTTCTGCAAGTGTGGTATTTGGAATAGTACAGCTAGCTGTTTTATCTCGGTGTCCAGCCCTCTGCCCCAACTGGCTGCACTTGGACAGGGACRGATGCCTTTCCAGGAGAGAGCCATGCCTGCATGTGTTGGTTCACAAGGTGCTCTGAGACTCCTTCTTGACTGAATGTGAGGAAGGTGAAGGTTCTCACTGGGACTATTTGACAGGGCTATAATGAATAGAAGATGAAGGATTAGGGAGAAAAAGGTCACTTAGTAAACATGACAACTTTTGCCTGGATATAGGTATTGATAGCTGAAAGGAAGCGAGAAGAACACTGACCACTTCTTGAAGTCAAGAAGCATGGGCTGCTAAGGTAAGACTGCAAATGCAAATGTATCAGGAAGAGTGCAAAATACATTGAACAGCACCAGAGACAAAGGCTTACACTCTGGGGGTAGAAGAGGGGAAAGAGTCAAGCAGGAGTAAGAAGAGGTAAAGCAACAGTGGGAGGCAACAATGGAAGGAAAAAAAAAAAGTGCAATTGCCTCCATCTGCATGGGGAATGAGAAACAACTTGTACAAAAAGTAATGAAGGATATTAGAAAACAGAAATCAAAAAAATAAAGCAAAAATTATGAGAACATAGAATAAAAGAGATGGTAAAAGTGTCTTTTTTCACAGAGAAAGACAAGGCTGGAATGAAGGTATGTCAAAAAGCCCCGATGCTGCCCTGACGCCACCCCAACGAAGCCCCAACGCCCCAGTTTCAATGTTAAGATGTRTCCCATTTTTTAGTGATGTATATTTGCGCAGTTCCACACTGTCTCACAGGTGTTTGTTGTTAGCATGTGATTGACTGATRGAAGCACAACACCAGTGATGGAAACTATCTCCTTCCTGTCTCACTTATCTGTGTTGACTTGATCTCCATTTCCTGAGATTTCCTTCTTGCTGTCTGCCATTTCTGTTTTTCTGTCCATTTATTATGCCTATGGCCTTTTTTTTCTGTGAGAAGGGAGGTGGGGAGTGTAGAGGACACCTCTGAARTGTGTCTCGCCCACTGACAGTCTCTATCATGCTGCTAAGGCACCTGCTCCAGAGGTGCCCTATCCCCAGGTACAGTCCCACTTTGGGGAGTAGGCCAGTACAGTGGCCAAGTGTAGCAGGCTCCCTCCTTTCTTCTGAAGCCTGCTTGAGGGGGGCACGCAGGTCCCAAACAGGGTGAGCGCTGGACTTGGACCTCCACAGGCTGTGTGGCTGTCCATCCCCAGGCCTGTGCCCCTGTGAGAAGCAGTCGGCTTCTTCCTGCATTTTTTCCCATGGTGTGCTTGTCTCCCACAGCTTGCACAGCAGCAAGTTACTCAGGCTGCCCAGTGAAGGGGACTAACCCCCACTTCAGTCACTGCTGTAGGAGGTCAGGCAGGAGAAAGGTGCTTCCTGGAGAAAACAAACACTACTTATACTTTTTTCTTGCTTAGCCTGCATGCATCTTCTTTCATCCCAGCCATGTGCACATGTACCACCTGCCCCAGGCAGTGGCAGAGGAGCAGGGCAGGGCTCCCCCAGCTGACCTTTGCAGCACATGCCAGCAGATATGGGCTCTTTTTTCTTGCCAGCCATCATCGTGGAGAACGTCTCCCAGAGCACTCCCTTCAGCAGCTGCATTCCCGGGCCAGGGCATCGTGACTCCCCCACATCCAGCTGCCAWGTCACACAGTGCCCCAGCAGCCCACGGGCTGAGCTCAGAGGCAAACTAAGCTCTAGATGCTGCTGGGCCTCCACATCGCCTGTTCTGGTTCACCTGAAAGAAAGGCTGTCACTAGGAAAAAACACACGCACATATCCCCTGCAACCCCTGACCCTCTTGTGCATTTCTCTAAGTAGCAGTACTACCTGGCAGGCATGCTGCCTGGCCCTCGGCAGTCCTGCCCAGAGCAGAACCGCAGAAGCAATTGCTGAGTTTGGAAGACACCTCTGGAGAATGCTGTGTCCAAACCCTTGCTCACAGTAGGGTCAGCTAGAGCAGGTTGCTCAGGATCATATCCCATCAGATTTTGAGTACCTCCGATATCTTCTCCAGACTGAATGGCCCAGCTCTCTCAGCCTCTCCTCGTATGAGAGATGCTCCAAGCCCTTATCATCTTTGTGGCCCTTTGCTGGAGTCACTCCAGTATGTCCCTGTACTGGGAAGCCCAGCACTGGACCCAGCACTCCAGATGGGTGTCACTGGTGCTGAGTAGAGCACCTGCTGGCAGTGCTCCTCCTAATGCAGCGCAGGATACCATTGGCTTTTTTGACCATGAGGGTGCCTTGCTGGCTTATGGTCAACTTGTCCACCAGGACCTCCTCTGTAAAGCTGCTCTGTAGCTAGTCAGCCCCCAGCCTGTACTGGTGCACCGGCTTGTTCCTCCCCAGGGGCAGGACTTGGCACTTCTCTTGGACATCATGAGATTACTGTCAGCTCATTTCTGCAGCCTGTCAAGGTCCCACTGAATGATAGTGCAACTATCTATTTTATCAACCACTCCTCCCAGTTTTGTATCATCAGCAAAACTGCTGATTGTTCATTCTGCCCCATTGTCCAGGTCATTAACTTAGATACTTAAAGTATGCTTATGGGGGAACCCCCTCCCCACAAACCCTAACCCCTAGCCTATCAGCTACCAGCCATTTGGGGAAAGGGAAGTAGTTTCACACCTTTCAGTACCACAAGCATTTCCCTACTTCCACACCAGCGCTTGACATGAGTTGCTGGTGCAGTCGGTACCTGAGCGCTTGAGCAGGCCATCAGGTCAAGGCACTGCCCCAGGAGGGAGTGTGGGAACAAGAGAGAATTCAGGGAGAAAGATAAGGGGGCACACGGGAAAAACAGTGCGTGGCAGCCAAAGCACACCACCCTTTTGCAACATGAGTAACGAACTAGCTGGTGAAGGCCAGACAGTTTGTTCCAGCTGCACGGCGGAGGAGGGAGCGATACGGAGGTATCACGGTCCGCCCCGACCACAAAGGGTTGCATCCCAAAAAATAATTGCTGCTCACAGACTAACTGTTGACCTATAGTACCCCCAGCCTCATTATCCCTGCTTACCATATTAAAAATCACACCCTTTGCTGCATAACGATATGTAAATAAGGGGGGCATACCCCCAACAACCGCGCAAATGGCAACCTGGCCAATGAAGTATGTCTGCCGCGCTTCCACATCCCACCTTCAGCAACTATAAAACAGAGGATAGCTCACTAAAGTTTTTGGAAGGGAAGAAAATTGAACCGCTGACCTGTTCACTGGAGATTGCTGACGAGCGAGCCTCCTTCTCCCTCCCCCAAACAGGGACGCCTCTTTGGTAAGACTTGCGCCTCCRACAAACGTTGGACGTTACCCGGGAAAATATATTATTATTGAAAGCRCTTAATTGTTAGTTTGAGCTCATAGAAAGAACATTTGTAGCAGCAAGTGCATTTATCAACGGCAATTCCGAACCTGTTGTATCTGTCGCTTTAATAAAATCTTRTTCTTTTTACTTTGTGAAACTGACCCAGGGAAAGTCCTCAAACAGGGGGGCTCTGGCAGGCAAACGTAAATTATAAAGATAAGGAAGGGCCTTCCGTCCCTCCCTTTCACGCGACAGGGAGTCGAGTGGGGATGAGAAGGAGCTGCTCCCCAGCCATCTGTGACGCTGTCACACAGCCACTCACAGATAGCACAATGCAACTAGCTAGTTAGTTACTGTGTTCAGTCTATGCCACAAGACCTGCAAAGTGCACCTTCCGTCAGACAGGATGGTGCCTCAACTAATGGAATAACACTGACCTAACTAACTGCTCTAGCTAGCTCATGATATCCTCACAGACGACAAAACCTGTGAAGTCTTGTGGTAAACAAAACTTCACTCAGATGGGGAACTTCTCCTGGAAATGGGGGAACTGCACACTGTAAGATAAGAACTGTGTCCTGGCTTGAGTTCCTGCCCTGGCCCTGAGACATTCATGGTGTGCCAGCTTGGCAATCCGGCCCATCAATGCCACTCCCGGCGAGGAACCCTTCAACGGATTAAAGTTAGTGTCTCTGCTGTCCACAGATAGCTTTCCACCCTCAACTTCTTAGCCATTTCCAAATTAAAGTGTTCCTATTGACATTGCTTTGGGGGGATTTTTGCCTGAAGAGCAGGGCCTTTGATTCTGCCTCTATTTCTGGAGGATAATAGGCAAGATGTGCTACTGCCAGCAATAGCCTCCTTCCTCATACAGAGAGGAACCTCTCTACAAAGCCCAGTATTTTCTGCTATTGGAAAGCTCTCTAAAAAGGAAGATGCCAACCATGAAGAGTTAATTTACTGCAAAACCCTTTAACTGGAGTGATGTTTCCCTTGCCAGCAGCAATGGCCCTTCTTGACTGATGTCTGCATGCACAAATTAGGCTGGAGGCATTATGGKCTCGGTTCAACCAAGACCCTCCAGCTGCCCTGTTGTAAAGTAAGTGTGCAGATGTTCCACAGCTAGTAGTTTTTTGTAGCAAGAAAAGCACTGTATCTGCGTCTTCTAGTACTACATTGTTTTTGTAGGGCAAGACATCGGTCATCCAGCAAAAGGACGTATGTGCAACTAGGCTGTGCTCTCAAAACATCAGTTCCCGTGCCAGGAAGCTGCCCCTTGAAGGCTGTTGAAGATGAACAGGGGGTTGTAATAAGGTCCCCAAAAGCACATGTGGTACCAGAGGCCCCAAGGCCAGAAGCAGCTCTCCAACAGTCCATCACTGCTGACTAAAGAACTACAAACTTGGGAGCAGGTGAAACCATTTGGAGGGACAATAGAGATGACAAAGAACAAGTATTCAATATCTGCAAAACACATGGTATAGTAACACTTGGACATGATGTGCAACTGCAAAACAGCTGGGAAAGGGTAATTTAGCAGACAGCATAACATAAAAATGACCCCAAGCAGACCCAAGAGCAAAGTGGAAGAAACCATCAACATCGCGCTCCTCCAGACGAAGAAGTCATCACGAGGCTGACTCGCCATAACCTCCGCCCTCAGCCGTTTCTTTTTGAGGAAACCAGTACCATCGACAATGGGGCCAGAGGAGCACAAGCGGGGTGAGGGTAACGACAGAGAGAATACGGCCGGCCATGGCTCCAGTTTCCTACCACACACAGGTCATCAGTGAGACCAAAGCACACAGGAGCAGCCACTGCTCTCTGGAAGAGGCAGGCTGAGGACCAGGCTCCTTCCTGCCTCCCCTTGCAGGAGCAAGCCTTTCCAGCAGGCCATGCCCGGCTTGCTGCAGCTTTCCGAGTGCTGAGCTGACCAACCCCAAGCCCGAGCCAGTCTGCTGGCCAGGCTGGCCAAGGCACATGCTGGTGCTCGGCTGCCAGTGGGCAGGCTCCTAGGGGAGCAGCCTGCCTGCTACCAAAGACAAGTGACTTTGATTCATTTCTTTATATTTCCCTGGCATTCTTTACCAGTTTCCTACAAAATCCCTGTGATGGAGGAAGCTAAGATACACAAATTACATCTGTTTTTTTGTTGCTAAAAGCTGTAGTATGCTGAGCAGGACTAGACAGTGTGGTTTTGGTTGTGATATGAAACAGGGGGAATGCCTACGTGGGCAGCTGCAAGCCTCTGCATGACAGTCACAGTGATCTTTGAGGGTACCACCTTCAGCATGGCARCAAGGCAAAAGCCTCTTAACCTTGTTTTCTTTCCCTCCCACCATTCAACTATGAATGTTTCACACCTACATTTACAATTTGAAAGGTCACTTTGCTGTGTAACCATTTGGGAATGGAAGGACTTCATGTTATTCTTTTAAATTCCAAATTCAAAGCTTAATTTATTTACAATTTGAGTTCACATGTCCAAGGAGGAGGAAAACAAAAAAGGTTTCATCTTATTTACCTTACTTTTTCCTACCTGACAAGGCCAAATTCTTTCTCAGCATCAGATGCTAATCACCGACACTGCTAGCAGAGGACTTGGTCGAGGGCAAGGTGTTCTCCAGCTGCCCAAGTTTATTAACTGCTTCCAGACCCGCCATGTGCCTGGACTGACCTTTGTTAGATAAAATTTGGAGTTAAAAATTTGCTTCTTTTAGAAACTTCTCAGGCCCAATAATTAGGCAGCTGCTGTTGGAATATTGACCTGGAAAGAAGAAAATTATCTCCTCATTTAAGAATTAGTAATGAATCTGCAGAAGAGAAGTGATGAATTAGATTCAAATCTGTCTCCCATCATTCTCAAAAGGTGATGACACATCTATACTAAAAAGGCACTGTTCCATCACAAATCTCATAAAGATTTGTGAGCAAACGTTTCCTCTGACAACAGCTATTATCCTAAAATGCAACAGAAATTTAGGAATACAGTTTAATAAAAAGTTTAGTAAAGGAAAGTTTAGGAATGACTTATTCACCCTTGGATTCAATATTCTCAGAAGACCCAATGAGCTAATTGATTCTAGAGAGGGAGATTCAACAGAGCTGCTGTAACTCACTAGAGCTTTATTTTGGTCTCTTCTTCATTACTGTGTACCAGAAAACATATGTTTCCATTGGAGAGGTGGATGATGCACAGGAAGGTAAGAGAGAAGCAAAAAATTGCAGGCGCAGCAAGAAAAAGTGCAGTGCAGCTGGGGAGGCTTGCTAGGGCTACAGGTGGTGACAGCAGCCAAAGTGGCTGTTGTTGCTGTCACGCAGGTCCTGCCCACACGCGTGGACTGAACGCCCACACGAGCAAAGGTGCTGCCAGCTGACCATCCCTGCCTCCAGCGAGCCCTGTTCACAAGGGCCAGAAGTCAACATCTGAGCTAGTTTCCACAAAAGAAAAGCTGGCCTGCTCCCCACACAACACCACGGCCGTCCCTTGTAACAATTTCCTTTAGCCATCTTCATAAGTCAACAGCCACAGTCATGTCACAACTACGGGAGAACATGTCTGCTATCAGACGGCTCCATAAATCACTCTCTCTCTGACCTCTGCCAGACCTACCTACCAGGGTCACTGCAAGAGTGAACTCATGAAACCCTGTTTGGGGCTGTCATGGTCCAGCACACCATCGATTTCAAAGCAGCACTTGGGCATAAACTCTGCCTGTCCAACCAAGGTTGGTGTTACATGAAACTGGACGTTGCAGGATGGTGCTGAAGGATTTTGAGATGTTGTTAATCTTTCTTCCATTGATGGGGGGGGTAATGTTATAACGCACAAGTGCTGGGAGCAGCTATCCCTGCTCAAATAAAGATCAATGTCTCATCGAGGATTAAGTGGCTGAATACTCTTCCTACAAGAGATGCATCAGATATGTCAATAACATTATCTAGTTCCAAAGTACAGGTGCCTGAGGGCACACAAGCTAATGAGTACAAATGTTTTCTCCCTTCCTTTGTATGCTATCAAGTGTTCAACGTAACTGAACTGTGCAATAGGAGTAACGTAATTTACAGGGAATGATGCTACCTGGAGCCTGCTGGGTCAGCTGCGTGTGAGCTACACATCTGTGTGGGTGCATATTTACATGAAATGTAATACGTCATTCATCAGCTTGACTAGTAACCTTTGCAGGATTGCCTTTTATATTCAAAGATTAAGTTGTTTGTGTTTACTTTGCTTTTCAGGATAGGAGAGCATATTAGCATGTGTACCTTATAAATGTCAGCCTTCCCTTTTCTAGAGCAGTGTTGACATATCCCACTGCAAAAATAGAATAGCAAAGAACATGAACCCCACAGAAAAGCACAAACTCTGGGAGATGGACATGATTTCCCCTGGTACAGACACAAAACAAGGAAAACTTGATTGGGAAGTTCTACTCCAGACTCTGCCAGTGGAATTTAATTTTGAGCTTGGACATTTTGGCTTTCAGGTCTTGGCTAAAACCTGTGCAGGTGACACGCGCTACGTGCTCAGAACCTGAGAATGACGCACCCTCAAAGAATGCCCTGATTTTCAGCAAGGGACTTTCAGTCTGGTTTAATTACTCATTCATGCTTTGTCATCCAGCTACTTGTCACCAGTGAGAACTCATCTCAGCCCTACTCTTGAATCACTGAACTTCTGCCACAGACAGCCTTTTGTCCCAAGTCTTTCAGTCCCTGAAAACCTCAAAATTTGCCAACATACACATGCCCTTCATAAGTCTTCCTACTTGAACATTTCCATGCTTTCTAGAAAAAGGAAACAAAACTTAGGCAGGAAGTCAGACCAGAAAGAAGTTATTCAGCTCCTACTGGCTGCTTTCCTTCCCGGCATGAGCTAGCGTCAGGTTGATCAGAACACTGAGTTCCTGGAATTAGCTAGAGCAGGCAAAAATGAGAAAACCATAAATTTGCTGCATCCCATTTAACTATGAACTTCATTTGCTGGCTGGGGTTTCATTTGCTGTGTTCTATGACGTTTCATTTATGTGAGAGTCTTTTACCACAACTTCCTACTCAAGAAAACAGCAAATTTCCCCCCAGCTCCCTTGCGAAAAAATGTGACCACAATGCATTTTCTAGATGCTTGTGATATGGACCCTGAGCCTATAAATAAGCACTTTCTTACAAGTTCAATAGCATTTCCTGCCTAAGGGCAGGGTTTTACTTAGGCTTATTTAAGTGACTTCTAGGCCTGTACCTTTCCAGGTGAGCGTTAGGTTAGAGCATTTACTCAGGGGAGACAGGTGAGCACTGTATAATACTGAAGTGCCTGACTCCCTCTGATCGATGCTGGCCTTGCATTACTGCAGCAAAAATCAGAGATGATGACAAATCTCTKCCAGTGGAATATGTTAGTTGAAATTCACGTCTTTAAACCCAACCAATAATTGCAAGGTGGTGTAATGTCGTGTTCTGCACCTGACAACTGCCCTTGTGCCACTGAGTTCATTAGACCTCACAGCTGACCACYGTAAAATGTCCAGGTTCCACTGTTGTAATAGTCACAACAGCCTTGTATTTTGGGCTTCCCCCCACTGCCCCCCTCACACTTTCTCTCTCCAAATGTTAATGGTTTAAAATACTCATTTATCACAGCATTGGTGTTTCTGGACAAGGCCTCCTGTCGGAGGCTGGAGCCCTGTGGCTGCATGGAGCCCCGTTCCTGCGTGGGGCGGCAGGAGCACGGGCCACGGCTGCCCCATGTGATGGCCTGCTGGGCTGACCGTGAGCAACCATACAGCTGTGACCCTGCCCGTGACCATCCCTGCCGCAGGCGATGCAGTAATGAGGGATGGCGGAACCAGACTGCAAAGGGAGCTGGAGAAACCCAAGCCCCAACTAATCCCTGGGTAAGTCTGATGCAACCCACCTCCTTCCTTCACCTCCCGCTGCCTGAGGACTTTCCAAAGCCCCTAACAAGTAATGAAGGGATGGATGCTGTTCTTCAGTGATGGACTTGAGCAGCGAGACCCAAAATTGTTATYATCTCATGCCGCAATGCAGCAATGATCCAGGTGTGGCCAATTCCTCAGCTCTCTCAGTGACTGGATGCTTAGAGTACCTTTGGCATGATTTGAGTGAGCCTTACTCCCCTTTTCAAGGGTCGCCTTTTTCTAGAGAGCTGTGCAAGAGTCTGAGTTCAGTTTTTCTCAAACTGTCTTCCTCTAACCCAGAGCATGATGGAAGCAACTGACATCTCATCTTTAGCAAAAACTCCATAGAGAAGACCCAGTCATCTCTACAGTCTCTTCAGATGACCTAAGTTGTGCTACAGATTACATAATTTTACTCCAAGTTTGTGAACAATTTATAGTTCCTAATTCACAAGGCTTAACTGCATTGTGCCTTCTGCCCAGGGAGCTGCTCCCTCTTCAATTTCATATATGGTGATTCATATACATGGTAACATTCAAACTTCAGTCCTACATAATACGTGGGGCAAACAAACAAAACCCTGTGCACCCTTGTGTTACTCCATACATACAAAAGGCTTTGCAATAGTATACAGTCATACATGGCAGATGCAGCTGAAAGATGAAGGAAGTGAAGAGAGGGTCCAGACACCCAAACTGGACAGTAATGTTTAGCTCTCAGAATTTGCCCTTGAACGCAATACTTTATACAGAGCAAACGTGAACCCCTGGGTCAAGCTGCAGTAGGAAACACTACGAATGTGTATGCTGATGCAGGGCCACACTTTGGACAACTGCTTCTTTCCTTTGGGCAGTAGTCCCTAAGACATGCCTTTATTATTATTTCATTGTATCAATGTCTTTTTGGCATTTTGGCTAAGATTAGTAGTGCAGTCAGTCTACTCGCTATGTCTTTGAGCACAGTACAGTCTGCCTTGCATACTGATGAGATCTCTGCTGTAGTAGTTCTCTTCTCCTCTCTGAACTAAAAGGTCAAAGAACAATCAATCTCTTCTTCTGGTATTACCGGAAGCGATACAACACTCTTCAGGTGTGGTATTTACTTTGCACCCTAGACCCTTAGGTTTAAAAATCTGTGGGTACAGGAAATAAGTTCTCTCTCCACAAATTACATTAATTTTTAAAGCAATTTTCTACCTTACTCAAGGGTGGCAGTGTCATAAATTTGTTTTACTGAAGCTTTGGGGTGCCAGAACACAATTACCATTAGCATGCCCAGAGCCCCTTGTCACTGTAGGAAGAAGGACGTTGATTCTCTGTAACTGTGCGTGCATAACTGACCATCTTAGTCACGGCTACGCAGAGCTGTGTATATTCAGGGAACCTTTCTCCCTCGGTAGTGGCACAATGGCATGTTCTGCTACAGGGACTCAGATTTTTTTTTTTTCTCCTTCACACAGGAGAGGTCTCTGATCCAGCCCAAATGCACAGAGCGCCTTCCCGCACACATCACAACACACCTTGCAAAAATCTGTTTCAAGCACCAAAGACATTTCTCATATCCGTCCACACAGAAGAAAGCCTACTCTGCTTTTTTCACTTAGACGTGTAAAATAAATCTCGATTGTGTCCATGTCGCCTAGACAACAGCCTCATCCAAATCACAACATGCTGCCGAAAGGAAAGAAAGCCACCAGACCATGGTCACGGTGGAAGAGCCTGAACAGTCACAGCTATGGCCCGAGAAGTACATCGGGTACTTGTACAGAGACCGAGGCAAGGCCGGCCCTGCTAGAGCCATGCTTTGTAACACCGCTGACGGGCCTGGCAAAGCGTAAAAGGGTTATGAACCATTTCTTCTGCATAACAAGCACAAACAAGCTTTCCTTTAGCGCTAGCTCTCTGGAGCGATGCCATCCCTCCACCAAGGACCCACAAGCAGCGAATAACCTGGGCTGGGATGGAGGGGAGCTCTGGGTGCACCGGTGCAAGAAAGCCCTGGCAAGCTCCTCCACAACCGACCCTGCCCAAACCCTCCCAGTTGAGCGCCCCACATTGCCGGGACCTGCTGTCTCACGTCCCCTACGTCCTTGCAGCTCCCAGCTACAGCCCTCACCCCAGTGTCTGGTCCCACGTGGGGAACCGTGAGTGGGGCAGGCCAGCGCGCTCGCCTTTAGGATGAGAGGTTTCCTGTGCTGATTCTCAATTACTCTAGAAATTATGAACCGTGCACATTAATATTTGGCAACAGAACAAAGGTTAATGTACAGATACGGCCCCGCGAGCTGCCTCTGAATAGCAGAGGGCTGTTTTTCCCTAATAGAAATCACAGCTCCAAGAAAAGGCACTTTCTTCAGGATTATTCCGTGTGCTGTTTTTCCTTTCACCTTTCAAAATTCATACACCTTGCATCAAATGCAGGCTGCGTGCTGCTCCCATTTACATCCGTACAGGTCCAGAGTGTCACTTTAACAGCTAGACACACTCAGGTTGTCATACATATATAATTTGTGCCAGGAAATCCAAGCAAAAATGTGTTGTATGCCTGAGTAGGAAAGAAATGATTTGCTCAACTTGGTTATGTGTTTAATTCCAAAAGTCCTTGCTCCTCCTTTCCTTTCCAGTCAATTACATTTCTTTGCATATTTTTTGTCACAAGAAATCGCTGCTTCCTTTGGTTTACTGATTTCTAGTAGTTGCATTGCTCTTCCTCTAAACAGCTATTGATCTTAATTTTGCTTTCAGTATATTTTGGAGTAGCTTTGTGTGGGATTATTACTGCTATTTCTCTAACTATTCTGTTGGACGCTAACAAGTTCACAAAAAAGCTATATTCAGAGGAAAATAACCTCTGAATTAGATGCTTAAAGGTCATTTTTAAACTTTGTGTCATCATTTGCAGCTGAGACCAGTTTTTAAGCAAGAGAGTTTACATCCTTTCCAAAGTTAGGATGAGCCCCCCGAGCGCGTGGGCAGATACTTGTCAGAACGACGTTTCCTCTTGACATTTGGGTGCTCACCACTGCTGTGGCTGAAAGGCCCTGCTCGGGAAAAGAGCCAGTCGCACGCTCGGGACAGATGTGTTTAGTCTTGTCAACACAGGAACGCTGCAAGTCCTAAACCGTGTTGGGGGTATTCTTAGGCACTACAGGTATGCAGTAAATGCCACGCCTGCCCCAAATAATTCAGAGTTTAATATCTCCAGTGCTGAAAACGGACTCATTGATTTCACTGATATTAGTGAAAACACGGCACGACAACCACTACCAGCCTCTGCTGATGCCCTGAGAGCTTTCGGAGGCTGACAAACATACTGACACCTTTCACTGCAAGAAAAACACCGACTCTGGGATTGCTCCATTTTGTACTTTCTACAGGCCCCCAAATTGTAACAACAACAAAACCAGCTCTGTGCATCRAGTCAACGCTTCCCTGCAATTCGCCATATCTGAAAAAGGACCACTGAACTTTTTCCCTACGAGGAAAACGAAGGTGTCCCAGCAAGCTCAGATCACTGTACGTTTGCATTATACAACATTTCCCAGTCCGCTGTCTTAAAGCGCGCCCCCCGCCAAAACTCACTGCTTTCCTCTGAGCCTGCAGGGTTTCATCATTCCAGGATCTCCTTGCACGACATCTCCCCGTCCCGCGGTGCCGCTGGGGATGAGCCTGGATGGCAGTGCTCCCACGTCACTAATAACCGCCCAGGTCACAAAACGTGTCCCTCAGCATGGGGGGCTCCGGCTTTCCGAGCAGCATGGGATAGTACAGTCACTTGAAGCACTGTAAAAACAAGAGAAAGAAAAAGAAAACGTGAAGTCACTCTACGTTTCCTTCGGCATGCTCTTTTAAAAAAAAATTAAAAATATTTTTGTATATCTGTTCTATACATATCTATATATGTATTTTTATATATTACATATATACTGCGTGCAGCGGGGTTGCTTTGGAAATGCTGGCTGGAGGGACAGCCGTGGAGCCAGCCCAAACGCGCGGGATGGCCACAGCGTCTGCCTCCGAACCGCACCAGCCTGAGGCGGAGGCTTCCCAGTAACCCCCGCAGCGCTTCCATCCGAGCCTAACCGCGCGGGCACCGGGGAAGAGGCAGGGGAGACCTTCTCCCCCTCCGAGACCCTGGCTTTTCTCCTGGACGGACAGAGCTCCCGGCATAGCCCTCGCCCCAGCGTTCCTGATGGCATTCCCATGGGATGCGCGGTCCCTGCGGGGGCATGGAGCCGCGGGGGTTCGGGCCACCGGCCCAGCCCTGTCGCCTGCACCCACCGCCACCCGCGAGCTGAGGCTCCGCAGGTGAGTCACGAAGCCTCGTCGCCTGCAGCAACGCCACCTCGCACCTTCCCTGGAAAATCGCCTGGTTTTAGCGCTTTTTGCTGCTGTTCGGCCTGGCCACCTCTTGAGCCGCTCTCGGCAAGCTCAGCACCCGGAGCACCAACTGTGTCCGCTGCGCACATCCCTGCCCCTGTCCCTGCGCCCGTCCCTGCCCCGGGCAGGTAGGGACATTCGGTCACCTTCCCCCAACAGAGCTGTGACAGCTTCCCTACAGCAACGGGGAGGCAGCATCCCCGTCGCTTTTATCTTCCCTGTCTTTTTCCCGACCTCTGACAAAGCCCCCGTTCCCCCCTTCGCACCGGGACACGCAGCCCTAGCAAACCGTGTGTCTCTGCCTTCGCTTCTGCCCACCTGCCCACCCGCCTCGTCTGGCTGAGAGCCCTTCCTCTCCCCTCACAGCCCTTCCCCTTTGCCACAGAAATCCTCGGCTCCACGCCGAGGCTGATCTTGCCCTTTGCTTTCACGCATCGGAAAGAAGAGCCACAGCTGCCCACCTTCCCCCAGGTCCCCGCCGCTGCCTGCGAACGCTTTCGCTGTCCCTTGGTACCGGGGTACGCCCCGCGGTGCAAATCAAAGCCCTGCCGGCTGTTTACCTTTGTCCCGGGGGTTTTACCCGAATCTGTGCAACCAGCAAGAGCAGCCCCCTTTGAAGGGCTATTTGTGCCGCTTTGCACACGCGCAAGCCAGGCTGAAGCTGGCCTCCTGCCGTGTTGAGGAAGATGTTCCCCACTGCTACAACGCTGTACGGGCCAGACCTCCGAAAAATAAGCCAGAGGGTTTGCCATTTTTTCCTAAATCCCCGGAATGGGGTACTACTGGCAGAGAGGAAGAGGAGGTTTTACAGTCCAGGTGCAAGGCAGCACCTGCAAGTGTCAGCCCGTTAAAATCGACCCAAGCGCCTCCCTGGGGGCGAGGAGCTGCAAGCCGGGGTGGCGAGGAGCTGCGCGAGCTGCCCCAGGAAGGGCTTCGCCAGCCCGTCCCTGCTCGGGACGGGACACGGTCTCTTCACAAGCAAACGCCTGGGGAAAGGGCTGCTGCTCTGTCGACAAAACGTAATCTCCCATCTGGTGGCTTGGCTCCTCTCTAGAAGGAAACGACTGGTGCTGATCTGATTGCGCCGGTACGCCTCCGGCATGCATCGCCTGTGGGAGCGCGATAACATCTGCCAGAGATAGGACGCAGCTAGCACCAAACCTGCTGAGAAAGGTTTTCGAGCCCTTTTTGTTCAGCTTGCAGCTGCTTCTGCTTACGCTGGCCTCCCAGGCTGCGAAATAAGTGCGCCCGTGCGCGGCTGCAGCGAGGGCAGACAAGCTACCGGCAGCTCTCCGCGCGGCTTCGGTCGCAGCCAGGGTTGTGCACGGCGCGGCGAGGGGGTGCCGACCCCCGCCTGCCCCCTCAGAAAACCTGCAAACTAACCCCAAAGCTGCTCCTGAGCTCCCGCAGCTAAATAGAGGCCCTAGATCATCCCTAAAGCGACGGTGCGTCAGCAGCTTTGCACCTTCACCACTTCACAGCCGCGCTGGAGGCCCCGAGCCGTGGCCTGGGACGTACGCACGCGAAGCGTGACGGCACGCCGCTAGAGCTGCCCCGGTGACGGCAGCCCGGCTGCCCGCTGTGCGGCGCCTGGGGGAGCCGCACCGCCCGGCCCCTCCTTCGCGCCGGCGCTTGCAAGCCCGCAAGGCAAACCGACGAGCCAAACAGGCCTGCGCCAAAGTTTTGCCTTAAAAGTTACAGTCTTCAGAACATCTCTTTTGGTTTATTTTTTTGGTGCTTCAGGACGGGTCTTTTGCGACCAGCGTTCTGTACTTATGCAGTTAGAAATGCCCTCGTTTACTGCCCTGGGTCTTCTTATATTAAATTAATATCCATAGAGTCTCTGTAACCCGGCTGGAGTCCACTGCAGTATTCGCAGTACGTGAACCTTATTATTTATCTCCTCTTTACAGGGGACATGCAAAAATTAATAAAGCCTTGCAGTCTTTTCTCATAGCCCACCTCTGGCTGCAACCTTGGTCCGCTCGTGCTAACGAAGGCCGGCAGGGAGAATTTCAGAGCGTAGCTAGAGCTGATTCTCCGGCGAGGGCAGCCCGTACTGAGGAAAAGCAAGAGAGCAGACTCATTCCTCTGCCTAGTGCTTTGTAACGGCTCAACTGTTGTAAAACTTGCGCCTGTGCCTTTACACCAGCGGCGGGTATAGTGCTGGCTGACACAGAATCTACTCCATCTCCCCTCTGTTTAGTAGGGGGTCTGGAAGAACGGCGTCTTTGCCCCGCATACAAATCTCATTGCTTTTTTACCCTATCCCCCTCTGTCCCCGCGGTTCCTGCTTCAGAAGGTAAGGTTTTTGCATGACGCAGCTACAAAAGGAGTAACAGAGAAAAGAAACGGGTCCTTTTTAGAGCAGGTGCAGGGCCGGTCTCCTCCGCCAGCAATGAGGGCACGTGGGTGCCCGTCTTGCTGCTTGGCCCTTTCCCCAGGGTCGCTGCCCGTGCCGGCCAGGCCCATGCCGCTGCCAGCCCGGCAGGATCCAGCCCCTCTGGAAGCAGCGTGTGCCGCAGCCCCATGGCTCTGCTTGATCCGTGTTCCAGCCCTGTCACATTGCTTTTCATGTCAGCCCCAGAAAGCTCCTTCTCCTGTGCCCAGGTCCTTGTGCACAGACATATCCTCTCTCCCAAATGTGCAAATAAGAGCTCTCAAATCAGTAGCTGTCTGTATACCTACATGTCTATACAACGTCTAATCACTGCATACTCTTATCGCCACAGTCCCCCAAGCTCAAGTAACCATACACGTGATTCCAGAACAGTATAAACGGGGGAAATGAAACAGCAGTCTCTAGAGCGTGGAAGGTATCACGGAACGGGATACACTTACGTATTCCAGGTTATACAGCGAGGCTTTTTGGTTTGAAAGGGTGGGACTCGCAGAACACTGAAACCCAGTATCCGATTTCACATCAGACCTGGGCTGCTCTGACAGCCAGAAATCCATGGCTTCCTCCAGCAAGGGCCACATGCCGCTGGCGTATGCACCAAACACTTGTTCTCCTAAAATTCAAGTCCAGTGCCTGATACCTGGCTTTCTGGTAGCACCGGGAGGGCACCCAAGGCTCTCCACAAGACCTGTGGGGACCTAAAACGGAGCTAGGAGGCGAATTCTGTAGAAGAGCCTCTCCGAATCACGCCTTGCCGGTGTGCGCACCAGGAAAGCTGGGCAGAGCCGGCCTTCGGCTGCTCCCGCGAGGAGCCTTGGCCAGCTGCTCGCGGCCCGCTGAGGCAAGGGAAATGCTCGCTACGAGCACGGTTTCACATCACTTCACCCTGCCAGCTGCACGGACGGTTCTCCTAAGAGCTCTTGCTTTAAATACGCTTCACATCGCTTCCCGTTTACCCAGCAGGAAGCTTTATCCACAGTGCACTGCAGAGACAGACGGGAAGGATTTAATGCATTAATCTGCTCCTGAGAGGGGATTAAAGCACAACAAGACATCTGTTTCAGACACTGATTCGTGCTGCTTGATTCAAGACATCCAGCTCAATCCCTTAAAGGTGTGTCTGGTAGACGTTCCCACTGATACCATAAATGTCAGAGGTGAATAACACTAGACCCTGGGGAAATTAACACTTTTATTTCTATTTATTTCAGCTGGTCATTTATCAGAGCAGCAAATGTCAYGTCTTGAAAACGAGGCTCATCTTCTACAAGTGATAAGAGACGCACTCAGATCAGCAGGAGAAGGTGTGAAATTGTGTCATTTAACTGTAAGAAAAATACCTAATCCAAAACAGGAAATGGAGAGGAAGAGCTATATATATAGTTTTAATGTGTATGATGCCCATTTTACAAATATTTCCTAGCCTGCAGTACTTGCAGCAATATTACTGATTTCTAGTAAAGTGTATTATCCACTAGACATTTTACAGTTATAAGACCTTAAATGGACTTTGTCTGACAGAGACTTATAGATGATAACACACACAACCTTCCTCAATGTCCATAGACTTGTACCTTGTAAATGCAATAGGCTAAGCTCAGTGTACGGTTCCTATTTACTCAGAAGTGTTTTCCCTCAAAGAATTGGCACAGGGGACCATTTGGAATAAATACAAACCATGCACAATAATATTAGGAAAACAAATAGCCCTATTTCTCTCTCTTGACATACAGTAACTTTCTATACAACTTAGATAGATTGCGAGGAGTGACAGATGATTGACAGCCCGGAAGAGCTGAGGAGCAGACTTGGATCCTTAAGCATAGGGTTTCATCATGTCACGTCCTGTCCTACAGAGCTGACTGGGCTCTTAAAGCCTCTGACAAACTTATACGTATCTTCTGACCCCGCAGCCCCAGAGTGGCAGGATCCACACGGGGAACTTGCAGCTCAGCCCTTCCTGACTCCTGCCTCTTCTGCAGGATCTCCCACCGAACCAGGCCACTACGTGGTTCGACAAAGCTCCGAGGCCAGGCAGCACCACAGAAACACGCATCTTCAGAGCAAGCACCACTTACTAAGGAGGGCGAGGAGCTCAGAGAGGACTAAGGAGATCCCTAGGACCGTTCCCCATTGGAGCTCCTAATCCTGACACCCCTTGAATCCCGTAACGAGGAGCACAGTTCTGGCAAGTGAGCACTCACAGGGTCTTTCCTAAACATGACGCAGACTTTCCCCATTTTGCCGCAGTGGGAAATCCAGCACGTCATTCAGAAGCCCAGGGCAAGTGTTTGCGAAGGGGGAACAGCCTCACATCAGATGTTTGCAACTAGTGCCACAACCTTGGCCACATCTCCAAGGTGCCTTTCATGCCAGGCAAAAGAGAACAACAACCATATTGCCTGTCTCTGTGATCAGCTGAAAATGCAATGGCAAAACAGCCTTCTAGGCTTGTAGGTACAACACACTAGTTACAGAGCTGTGGGAGACAAATCACCAGTCCTTACTAATTTCCTTTCCTAGCTCTAGTGTTACTCCTGAGAATATCTATATATCTAGCCCCATAATTTCAGGAAATACAATCACATGGAGCTACATGCAGTCACACTAGTGTGTTTCCAGAGACTCATCTCTACCGGGCCATCTCTAATACCCTGATGATTTCTGAGCCCCCGGGAAACTCAGTCCTACAGAAATCAGGTCAGGAGTTGCACACTTTCCAAGCAAGCCTTGCTGGAAAACCCGCAATGTGACACTGAGGCCAGCTGTGCAAGGGCAAGGTCCTACGATCCTGCAGCAAAGCGTAGCAAAGTGTCTAAGGAGAACAAGATAGAACCACTGGTGATATTTTAAAATAGAGAGAAAGGAGCTAGAGGGAAGACTCTTCAGCTTTTATATGGATTAGCTTGGGAATAAAACTCATACTTGATAACAACAAACAGCACATTTTCTAGTGTCTGCCTTCCTTTCCATTTTCTTTGCTTCGGTGTTTCTGACCTCTCAGGCCACTGTCGTCCTACCTTCTCACCCCCTTCAGGCAACAGAGTTCCTCAGACTCGCACAGCTCTGCCTGTACCCTGCTTTTCAGAAGAGTAATTTTTTTTCACTGCCTGTTTTTTGCCGAAGGAACAATGCGAAGCGGCTGAGCTTGTGCGGAGGGGTGCCCTGGGTGGGTGCTTGCTGAAGAAGGCTGAGGAACCTGCTCAGAGAAGAAGSATCTAATCCAGTTTCCAGAAGGGGCTGAGAATGAAAACTCCTGAGGCTACAAATTGCAATTCTCTCCCTCACGTCCCTCGAATTACAGTGGCTGGTCTGGCCCCCTCCTCCCCACCGGCATTGCTCTCACACCACGGCCTCCTCTAAGGGGCTGCACATCTCCCTTGTTCTCCTCACTCCAGACTTGCGAGAGAAAGCTCTGCTTCCCCCCGAGCAGCAGATACGATGAATACTGTTTCCGATCCCATTCTCAAAGAAAACCATGCGCCTTCAGCGTGCACTCAGTAAATGCTTTGGGAACCTGCTGTTGCYTTCCCAGCACTTGCAGCATCCCCTCCTGCTTGACAGCAGCCGATCGAGCCTTACTCTAACGATGGCATTAGTGTCACCACGCAGATAATATTGATGCGTGGCTAGGACAGACCATTGCTCAGCTGCTAACCTGCGCCGTGTTGACTTCGTACAACTACTTTTTACAACCTAGTGACTGCTGCTAAGTTTTGAAGCTCAGGTCAAGAATTATTTTGGGGTCCTGCTGTGTGCAGTTAAACTGCCCTAACAAGCCCTGCAYCTTGGCCACCTACACCCCTGAAGCTTCACTTAGGGCAGTGTCCCTGGCATGTGTGCATCCTCTGTAAGCAGACAGAGACAGCCCTGCCTACCTCTCCGGTGGGAGTTTTTGAGCCAGTCCCATCCACAGTCACTGCTTCCTAGAGCGCATAGCAACACCCTGCAGGGACCCAGTAAAAAAGGGTCTGGACATTCGACACTGAGGATGCCCGCAGACTAGGGAGCTGGGTGGCTTCGTGTGTAAGTGTCAGCATCAAACAGCCAAGAGGGAGACACTCCCTKTTTGCACTTTCCCAGTTCCAAATAAAATGATTTCTGTAAAGGTCTGTAATATTCTGAGTGCACAGGCTTCTTTGGCTTTTAGCACACTTAGAGAAGCCTTAATAGGCTTTCAAAGAAAGGGAGAAGAAAAATCCATTAAGCTTTTTCTTTGTTTTTCTGCAGCCTATTATCTACCCTGTTCTTTGATGCTCTATTCAGTGACCTGTCATAGAGCAACTAATGCAATAAACTACCTTAAATGACAATAATCTTCTGGCACTGCCTGATGCTGTGCTGCTCTGCTACTACCCCAGTGGGGCTGCCTGTGAATCCAATTTAGCAAGCTAATTAAGGTGGTGACTCTCATCCCTCCAACGAGGAAGTATTGATGCCTTCTGCATCCTGAAACAGATGCAACTGCCATTGTGAAGACCAGATTTGTGACTCAAAGGCAAGCAAATACTTTGTTACGTGGAGTCCTACTGGAGCAATGTGGGAGAGGACAGAAAGGGGGGGTCTCTCTGGGGACCTCATGGCATGAAGGCTGGTGGCAGATCTGAATTTTTCTTTTCGGAGCATGACTTTTCTACTACTGCGTAAAAAGACAGGCATATAAAAACCAAAACAAGAGAATCTGGGAGAAAGCAGGATTTAACGCTTTGTACATTTGAGACTAACATTCGTGAAATCTATGCATCACTGACAAATTTTGCAGGATACAATTTTTGCAACAGTGCATCTTAGGGATCTCTTGTGCCTCAAGGGCTCTGCTCTGGCCTTTGAGCAGTGCAGGGAAAGGCTCCCCCTGATGTGAACCCATCTACTTGGGCCAAAGATCACAGGAAAAGGTGAGTTCAGTTAGTCAAAGCACTTCACTGATTTCACATCAAGGTTTCTGCATGGGGAACATTTTGTTACTGTACTAGGTTCTCTTTCAGACAGATGATACTGGCTTAAAGATCTCAAGCAATGAACAATTTATTTTGCCTTTTCTTAGTCTTTTTGGTGTCTAAATACCCTCAGTGTTAAATTAACACCTTCCAGTTTGATTGATATCAGTTTTAATTTCCAGTCTCCCTTGCACATGCCCTTCCCAAATCCTTGCCCCTCCACAGCGTGTTATCTATAGGTTCTGCTGGCTCCATAAAGATGATAGCTCTGTGCTCACTAGATAAACTGCAAACTAGACAACCTCTGCATGTGTGTGTGTGTGTACATGCATGCACATATGCTCCTGGGGCAATAGGATGGCTGCGACAGGGCTTGGTGCAAGACATGGTTAGCTGGGGACCTTCAGGGCAGGAACAGATGCTTGYTCCTGCCCTCCCACATCTTCATCTGCCAGTACTGAAACCTCTCCACAGACACACGTGGTAGTAGCATCCACCACAGCAGCATCCTAGAACAGCACTACTGCAAGCAAAGCGTGTCCTGAGAGCCTAATTACATCTCCGCTGTCTATAAATGTTTTCAGTTACACTGCAAACCATTCTGGATAACTTGGGGGGAATTGGCTGCTAGTTAATATGGTTCCTAAAGATGTCATTACTATTTATGGCTACTGCTGCTTGTGTTTTAGTGAAAATCACTCTAATTCAATAACTATTCATTACTGGCTGCAAAAAGGTGACTAGACCAAAGCTCCTACACTCACAGTAGCCACCAGGTTGGGGACAAAGTTCTCTTGAGAGGATCAGCAAAACACATTTGGAGAAGGCCGATAGTTGATCCAACAACTGGAGGGGATCCCATGGGAAGCATTCTGGCGCTTACAGAGAACGGGTCATTCTAGGCACTCAGCACCTAACTAAAATCCCACCAAAAGTCTAGTAGAGCTGTCACTGAAGAGTGCTCCCTAATAGCAATCGCTAATATTTACCACAATCTATACCAAAATAAAGAGATGACACTAACCCATTGCAGGCCTAACTGCTGTTCAAACATACCAAGTCCCATTAAGACATTCTGGGGCTAACAGCCTTAAAAGTAGATAGTGATCTATAAAGAATAAAAAAAAGGTTCTTAAGAAGATCTATCTAAACAAAAAATCCAAATCCAAAATTCAAAATGAGAATAATAAGGACCAACCAGGAAAGCTAGTGCAAAGTCTGCTCATTTATAGCACATAGCAGCAATTATTCACACAGGAATTTTTCACACAATCATTAGGAAACTCATTAGCTGACGTTCTTTCTTTCAGGGAATACAGATGAGATATCATCAGGGACTGCTATTACAAAAGGACAGATAATATCCTTCAGAGATCATTCATACACATAACAAATGCTTAACTACAAGCGATTAGAGGGAGTGGCTTTTGGACGAACTTAGAGGGGCTGATCAACCAGCAAAAACATGTATTCATTACCATCTGTGACCATACTCAAAGGACGGAGGGCAGGAAATGCTGGATTTGGGCACAGTATTTGGAATTGCAGAGTCCTGGCATCCAGGACTGGGCAAATTCATGGTAAGAGGAGTTCATCATGACACATCACTGGTAGCCAACCACATGCAGTTCTCAGCAAGTGAAATACTGGCTGGTGCTATTATTACTGACCGCAGCACACACAGCAGCGATAATCTTCTAGGAGATACCTCAGCCCAACTTCCACCCGCTTGGTTGAACCTCACCAACATTTCCCAAGTAAGGAGGAACAGGGAGAGCCCCTCTGCCTTCCCCATTGTTCCCAACATTTGTCCCAAAGAACTGGGGTGCAATCTGCAAATCCACACTGCACCCAGCTAAGCAATGCCATGGAGACACCCAGAAAACAGTCAGACTGATAAACCTTTGGGGAAATTACATTAATTTCCAATAGCAGCAGGAAAGCTAGAGGATCAATTGCCACAGGTCTGGTTTTCAGCTGTAAAGATGAGCACCCAAATGCTGTCAAGAATCTGCATGCAGATTCCTAGGGAATTCTGAGAGACTTTTTAGGCACCTATTGCATCTTTTGCTTCTTGACTATCTGAAGAACACACCTGGGTCCTTCACAGTCATTATCATTCGGGAGGAGATCTCCACCGGTCTGAGGAGACTGTTCTGTTCTTCACTATCTGCACATTTCTCATGCAAATGAGTCCAATGTCCAATCAGACAGATTTATTAGGTAGGAAGCAGACTAGGCAATGTGCTCTTTGAGATAGATAGCCCAGGTTTATTTAAAGTCAAAACCAACCAGTTTTGCTTTTGCATAATTTCCCATTCCTTTCCCTGCAGCATTTAATCTTCTATGATTAATTACAGTGAGATTTTCTGAGATCACAATCGATGGGACAAGAGAGGGCCATGTACAAAATAATAATCGCTATTCACATAAGTCTCTTTTTTTTGTAAACTGTGACTCTCCAAACATTGGCAATCAGAGTTGATTTTCATTACCATATTTTCATTGGCTGTAATTAGTGCTATAGGGGGATTATTACCTCTCTTATTATTAACAAGAGAGAAAAGATAATTGCCACAATGTTCCTGTGTTTGGTGCCCTTGGGAATTACTGGGATTAAAACTGTCTCTCTTCGCCTTAGGCTCTGAAAGCCGTGAGCAGTGGAAGGGAAAGTGAAGATGACACTGGAATAAAAAGTACCACCAAGAACAGGTATCGGAGCTTCCCCAGTTAATACCTGGCCCAACGGCTGCTGCATCCAGGAGTTATTTCAGCCTGGAAGAGTGAACACTAGCGGGAAGTATAAACTGTGCCGTGGTGAAATGCGGTAGGAACTCGCTGAATCCCTTTCCTGCCCCTTTCCAGACACTGTATCACAATCTTTGTGTAGGAAATGCATCTGCAGATACTAGTTGGACTTTGATATTCAATATTCAACATAGCGGCATGACAACACAGTTGCCTGTGGTGACAACAACCCAACACCCTTATACATGATGCCTGCACAAAATGAAGCTGTTAATGCCTCATTTTCAGAAGCAGTGCATTCAGCTGCGCATTCATCGACAAAAATGTGAACTTCCTGCTTCAGTCTGCGGAATGCTACCCTTGAGTCAGTGCCAAAATCACATCCCTTTTCTGAGGCCCCTCAAAACTCCGTTACTTTTTTTCCCAAGAGATGAAATGTCTTGTGCTTCCTTAATCTGTCTGATTAGACACGAACACTGCCACAGGGAAATCACGTGTCTTAAAATCAGCATATGGTGCCCAGTATCCAAGCGTACGCTGATTAAGACATCTGCATGAGCCAGTTTGCTAAAATAAATACAAGTAAGCATCTCTCAACGTCATGAAGAAACATCCATATTTATAACCCTCAGTGGGACAAAACCCCTCAAAATGAGACAGTGACCCGGAAACCATTTCCACTCCTCCAAAGAGCCTTGCTGCAGCAGATGCTGCGCGCAGACCTGCCCCACTGCCCGCATCGCCCTCGAGCCTTCGAAACGGGGCCGGTCTGCACAGGCACAGGCGAGATGCTGGTGCAAGRTTTACTCTGTACCTAAGCTGCCACGACCCACAAACATCTTGAAGCTCAAGTCTCCTGAGTGCCACATRCCTGTACTTTATTTCTGGGCAGCCTCAGCACAGCCTGGATTCAGGCTACCTAAAAAATCCATTTGTCCTGTGATCACATTTTGATCAGACTAGGAAAGGCCCTGTGCCATCTTGTGGCCACTCTTAAAATATAGGTAAATGAACCAGGAAGGCAACGAGTGAAGTCGGGGGAAAGTGAAGACTACCTAACAACCCCAAAGTGCCATGACCATAGCCTTCCTTTCCCCCGTCTGGATGTGTCCGTGCCACTCTCCAACCTCCTCAGCTCCAGGAAAGTGAAGCAAAGCCAAAGCACGGGTATTCTGCCCAAAGCAGCCAGCGCCAGCCCCACCAGCCGAAAACGGACACTCTGTGGAGGGGATTCCTCTAACCATCACAACGCCCGTCAGAGACCCCCCGATATTCCCGTAAACGCCGCAGTATAAGATACTATGAGGAAATAGCTGATTCGCCCCTGTTCARCTGAACACAGCTGTACCTTCAGTCAGTGTGAGGAACCATGCAGACACCCTCATGTTCCTCGTTCAGGAGGAACAAATCCATCTCCAGTCCTGCCACCGATGCGTCACCACAGCCTAAAAATAGATCTTTTTAATAAAAAGGAAAAGAGAACTAAAGTGAAATCAAATGAACTTCTTCCTGAACTAACCTGAAAATGTGTCCTAAATTTACCCCCGATTTACCGTAGATGATGTACCTCAAACACCATACATGCAAGAAGGTTTGCGCCTTCCCCTTGCAGTGGCTGGATGGGCCCCAGGCAGAGCCAGCCCAGCCTGCGCCCTGCTCCTGGCTGTCCCCAGTGCTCCCGGCCAGCAAAGCCCTTCATAGGGCAGGAATGAAAGGTGGCATCTGGTCAAAGGCAGCGGGGTCATTGCATGGGAAGGGGTTTCCCACAGCCCACAGGGCGCTGGCCCAAACTGGTGACACAGAAGCATTGTGGGTTAGTTCCCAAGTAACCTGCCACAAAACCATTTAATCTTCACAATCAGGGAAACTGGCAAACATCACAATATCAAATTTGCAGCAGCTCAGCTCAAAAGCCTTCTGCAACGTAAATATGCATTATCAGGGCAGAAGCACGCTGCTGGTCACCCTGGAGCGGGGATATGAAGGCAAGCACCAGTAAGTCAGGCTGTTTTCAATGCTGCATTGCCCTCCATGCACACATGTGCTGGGTTGTCACCTTTTATTCCTGCTCTGCAAGTTGTTTTTTAGAAGGACCCATGCTTTGGTCAGAGCCCAGGAGAAGCCTGCTGTAGGTACAGGATGGGGTTAAACACCGCTGTCAAGAAATGAGCCTGCTACAGACAATTTTAGCAAAGCAACTTAAAACTGGGAAAGGCCAGAAAATTGAAATATTGGGCAGGCCCCTGCCTCGCCCCACGCAGCCTTGGAGGAGCCATGCCGCCCCACGCCATCCCGCCCTTGGTGGCCTGGGACCTCTTTGTGCCCCTGTGGATGGCCCCATAGGGACGTTATTCCTGCATGGTCTTCTGAAGAGCTGCTGCTGCCCCAGCGCTGAGAAATCCCTGTGTTTTACTGAACGTACCACTGTAAAAGTTAATGCAACCAGCTTTTTCAACCTGCAGCCCATCCTTCTTGCCTTGAGAGGTGAAACTCCTCTGTTAAGCGAGATGCAGAAGCTGTTTTTCAGAACAAATGGCATTTCCCTCTTGACTGTTCTTATTGCACTTTTTTTTAGTAGAATTTGCCCTTTCTGAAATATCCCCAAAGAGCTGTCATTGAGATAAAAACATTTAACATTGTTAATGCTTTTCTCTGACTTAGACACCCAAGTCCTGCTCTTCAAAGCAGCTTCAGCACCTTGCTATTTTCATCCCACTTAAAATCAATAAGACGTAGAATCCCAAGAGGCATAACTAATAGATTTCTAAATTGTGCTATTAAGACTAAGACAATGACGAGAACAGAATTTAGGAACCTTAGTCCCCCTGGATGTTCTGAAACTTGTATCCAAAGTGATTTAAAGAATAAAGCCCTCTTTTCCATAGTGAAGAGGTGCTTGTGGGTTTTCAAAAAGGCACCTAAATACACAGTGCACGCCAGAGTCAAATTGCTAAGGGCAGAATTGTGTCCCCTTCACAAGACCATGTATCGAGCATTTCAGCACCCGCGAGCTTCTGCCATGCATTCTGCCATGGAAAGCAGCTGTACCCATGCAGATGCCTACACAAGTATATCCCTTCTTGTACCTGCCAGGAAAACCAAATAGCCAGGGGCACAGACTGTGCCCCAAAATGAGAGCTACCAAGGATGCTCAACCATGTGGTCCTCCAGGTACTACACACTCAGCGCAGGTTTCCGTCTCTGCAAAGTGCAAAATGCTCSCATTTTGTTGCAAGCACCTTAATTCCTCTTTGCCAGGTGTAAATGATTTGATATCTCTCAGATCGGCTAGTGGTTCTCCTACTGCAGACTAGGGCTGAACTGTTTTGCACCTGGCAGTAGGAATATCCAAGTAGAAAAGAAATATTGCCCCAGACCCAAATTCCTCCTCCTCTTGGGCAAGGAACTAACCCAAAGCAGCCAAACTGGGACTTCTACTAGCAGTCTGGATTTGCTTTGAGAAAACTCTACTCTCCCCTCTTCTCTCTCTTCTACCCCTTTGGGTGATCTCTCGTAATTTCTCGATCTCTTTTTCTATCTTCCTGCCTTTCCTAAATCTCCCATTCACTTGCTTTCTTGTTCACTTATTGTTTAACACAGCAAAGGGACTTGGCACCTAATTTGTATGAAAGATGCTACTCAGCAGCATATTCATTTATTTGATCATCTGGAAAATCAGGTGAATTTGCACRGCTGCTGGTTAAAATAGTTTTTCCTTTGAAAAATGGATAGGAATTACCAAGAAATAAATGCAAAATCTCAATATATGTTTTTAATAGATCTACTTTCAGAATATAATTTCACATCAAACATATTCTCTTCAGGAAAGTGTTGGGTTTTGTTTTAGAAAGTAGTGAAAACTCCTACTCCACAGTATTCACACATAAAATTTTTTTCAAAGCACTTCAAATGAAGTGATCAGTTCAAAGCAGTTTTGCATTATTAAAATGATTATTTTATATATTTTTACTGGATGGTCAGAAACTCTTCAGACTAGGGGAAGAATCTTATTAGCTTTATTGTCACTGGAGGATGCAGTCTCTTTTCGTCTCTAAGCAAAGTTCTATTACTTTTTAGGAAACACATTAGTGCTGAATTTTACTTACATTCGTATATATTTATAATTATATTACAGTTTCCAAGCTGTTCATGCACATTTTCTAATGCTCTTGAGCATCCAACGATCAGGCTAYGTGTGAACGCTCCCTATCTCATTTCGTTTTTGCTTACAAAGCTCTTTGCCTACAGACTGCCGTGTGTGAGAAACCAGCCATGAGCACTTCGCCTTATCTACGCAGATAGCCATACGCAAATACTGGAATGAATCAGACATCACTTATGAAAATAGACAGAAACTTATTTCCTATAGGCCAAAAACCCCCAAACAAACAAACAAACAGTGATCATTGTTGAATTGTTATCTGAAGTAAGTTTGCAGGATTGTATCGCCCTATTTCCTTTAGCACAGCTGTTCCCAAGCATAAGCCTTTGCGAGGCTGGGTCCTTAGTGAACAGAGGCAAATATTATAGACAATATTATCTTTTCCTAATCAAGACTTAGCTTTGCCTACTTTGCCCTCTTCTGTTTGATGTAACAGCTAGRGTTTTACAAATGTGTGTAAGCAGGATAAGAAGAGATTTCTTTTTTCAGTTACAGCTGAGGATGAAACTCTTATATAAACTTATTTAGATAAAGAATACATATTCTTAGGAAGCTCAGCTAACTGCTACTGATACCCACCTCCTTACACTCATATTCTTCAAAAACGCTGAACAGAAGATGACATGCTTGACCCATGTTCATCTTTCAGCCAATAAACCATTAGCACCCCAGAGGGAAGTCAAAAGGCAGAAGGCTTTCCCAAAGTTCAGAATTTTGCATTTTTTAAAAACAACTTTAAAAATCATTACAAGCACAGAGATACTGAACTGTTTCCTCCCCACCATAAACAAAGTCCAGTAAAGAGGAAAAAAAAGAGAAATAAATAATCACYTTTCAGATCCTCCTTTTCATTACCAACTATTCCTAGACACTGAGCTGCAGGAAATTAGACAACTACTTTTTCTTTTGGAAACACAGAGAATACCCCCTTATAGGTAAAATAAAGTTATAYTCCTCCAGGATAGCACATTAGCACACGAGTCTACACTCTCCTTTCTGAGGGATGGACTATGGAGAGGACCCAGCTAGTCGTTTGGAGGGGCCCTGTAGATTTTAAGAGATTTTAATGGATAARAAAAGATTTATTCTGTGTCCATTAGGCAGTTTAAGCTTTACCCTTTCTGCTTAGTGCCAACAACTYCTTGAGCAACCAGCGCTCTTCACAACTTTACTCCGCTTCTCTCAAACGTTATTTTTTCAAAGCTGAGAAATACTTTATACGGTCAGCGCTATAGTCGGGTGCGTTTTCCATTTCACAGCCGGGCGCGTAGCTTTGTTGGTGCCTAAACCCCGCAGAGTTTTCATTCAGATTTCTGCCCGATTCGTGGGTTGGTGGCACCTCGCTGGGGAGCAGGACCCGCGGCGGGCAGGAGCTCACGCGAGGAGCCGTGCGTGCGTGCCCAGGGAAGCCCGGCGACCGTGTCCCTCCTTTGGGCCCGGCCGCCGTCCCGACCCACGTCCCGACCGGGGGTCTGCTCCGCGCTGGGCACCTCGGAGGAGCCAGCTCCGAACGGCCACAGGGTGGAGCGTCGGCGAAACAAATCCCTCCCGCGATTGCCTCCGCAGCGCTCGCTTTGCTTAAGTGGAAAGCGCTCGCCCTATGCGTTATTTCACGCATACGCACAGCGGAGGCTTTATCGCCCTGCACGCGCAGCCGGGGTTGCGCAGAAGCTCGTCTCCATGCGGCCGCGATGCCAAGCCGGGCAGCGGGAGCGGTGCACCCCGAGGCAGCGACCGTGCCCAGCGTCACCCCCAGGGCGCCCGCTGCGGGGGCGACCCCCGGCCTGGCCCCGATCAGAGCCTAGGTCCCGCYGGCCACCTGGCGACCGCCGTCCACCCGGGGCCATCGGCAGCCTGGGCTTCCTCAACAGCCTCCTGGTCCTGGTCCTCTTCTGCCGCAGCAAGGCGCTGCGCTCGCCCGTCAGCCTGCTGCTGAGGAACATCCCCCCGAGCGGCCAGACGGCGTGCGCCCTGGGCACCCCCTTCGGCTTTGCCATCGGCGCCCGCTGGCTCGTCGGCTGCGTCTGGCACGGCTTCGCCAACGCCCTCTTCGGTAGGGCCAAAAGCCACGAGAGCGCGCGTGCGCGGGTGCATGCGGGAGCACAGACGGCATGGCACGGCACGGCACAGCACGGCGCACGTGCGAGTGAGCGGGGCGGGCAGAAAGGCCTYGAGCGTGCCAAAGGTACTTCTTCGTTTATGTTTTTTAAACTTTCCCAGCCTCACCTGGTATGTTGCTTAGAGCTCATAACGCTCCAGGCAGAGTTAAATCCGGAGCCTCGTTCTGGTGGCAAAGCACACGTTTCCAGCCGCTGCCGCAGAGCTCTGCACGCCGCAAAGAGCCCAGGCCAAAGAGGCTGTCCAGAACGCCAACGCGTGCCATTTCTTTGTGGTCCCGCGACTGAGACCTGCGCCACGCGCCCTAGCTTTGCACCCCGGGTCGGCGGGGACAGCGCCGCCTGTCCCGACCGCGAGCCGGGGCAAAGGACGGGGCCGCAGGCAAGGGAGGAAGCAGGGGGCGAGGAAGGGGCCGGGGCTCCTGGCCGGGCAGAGCTCGTCCCCGCGTCGGGCAACCCCYGCCCACGCCGACGGCGCGGGGGGACGGGCTCCTCCGCCGGCCGCAGGGCCCGAGCGCTGCACCGCCCGGGCGCAGAGCTGCAGAAAGCAGCGCCGCCCGCGGGGAGGGGGCTCGGCCCAAACGGCCCCCGCAGCGGGACGCTGCCCGGCCCCCTCGGCCACGGAGGGTCGCCCCGCACGCCCGCTCCTCCCTCCGCCAAACGCGCAGCTACTGAAGGGCTCCAGCGCTCGCGTCGGCCGCCTTCCCCGCAGACCACGCAAGCAAGCGGTGCTGAAMGCCCAAAACTTTATTGGCTGCTTTCCCGGGCAGAGCTTTGCCCCAGAGCCCCTCAGAAAAAGCCCTCCCAGGCTTTGGGGGCACCAGCAGGGCCCCTTCCCCGGCACCCGTGGGGACACCCCCCGCCAGCACCACAGCCCCAAAGCCCCAGCCCACGCCAGCCACGCCAACGGAGCAAAAAGCAAAACCCGGGGGATGCTACAAACTGCTTTTTCCCCCCCAAACAGTTGCCAGCCCCCTGCCTTCYGTGGTCACGAAGGCACCCCTATTGCTACTGAAAGAATCGAGAAACTTTTCCGAGCTTCAGAGCAAGAGTAACTGGAAACTACGTGGTGGGAAACGCAGCGCACAGGGACTCGCGGTATGAAACCCTGCTCAGGCGGCTCCCGCGCCTTGCGCTCTGGYGAGTCTCTGAGCTGAGGCAGTTTTGCGTGTGTATAGCAGCCGTCAGCAGACGGTATAGAGAGAATATCTGGCTAAAGACGACTAGTGCAAAGTGAATATTTGAGAGCGAGACTGGCTCCTGTGCGCCCAGAGACCAGGCAGGCCCTCAGGGACTCTCATGCGGATTAGCAAAAAGGAAATTCAGGCTAAGAKTTGCCTTTCACCGACCAAGAGGAACAGGTTTCTGCTTGCTGAATACAGCTGTTACCTGGCGAGTGTCAGTGCCTAAGATACACGACTCTTATTCCTGCACTCAGAAGTAGAAGTGCTCATCAAGGGAGCAAAACTTGGTCTCCTAAAATAAATTTAGGACCTTTACAAGCTCGCAGCACAAACTACTAGTTTTCCAGTATAACGGATTTCTCCCTTCTCACCAACCCCTCCAATACATATTTATTCTTAAAGAAACACCTCATACCTGAATTTGGCAGAACCTGCATTTGTGTGTATTCTTTAACTATCAGGCTGTGTTTCAAAACAGTATTAAGTAAATCAGACAAGCTGCTTCTGAGATGTAGCTGAACAACATAGAAGCTATTTAATCTTCAAAGCTTCTTCCAAAGCTATTTGTTGTACCCATTTTAGGCACACCTTTGCCTAAAAGCTTCCAGCTGGTTTTGCTTGCATGGGCACAAGACCCTTCAGGCACGACCCTCCGAAGGAGGCAGGACGCGGCACTGCTGGGCGGTAGCACGGCAATTGGGGATGCTGGTACAGACACCGCAAGCTTGCGGAGCCGTGAGTACRCAGGCGCGTAGGGAGGGGAGGGCAGAGCTCCTCTACAGGGGGAATTGGGGAGCCGGTGCAGCTGCAGGCGAGGCGAACACGCTTGCAAAGCGGAGAAGGCAGTAAGCGGGACGCACCGCCAGCCGGCGCCTTTCCTTGTACCCGGCCCCGTCCTTGTCTGCAAGCTCTGCACACAGAGGGAAACTTGGGCCACGGTGGCACATGCGAGGGGCTGGGGGGACAACAGGTATGCAGACATACCCGTATGCCATCTTCATGCTTCTTCAGTGTTTCCTAAGCTAAAGAAAGGGAGGTTTAGTACAAAGCCCCTTTGAGCTAAGTAAGTTTTGCAGTATCTTGTATTTCCAAGCTTCTCAGTGTCAAAATTCTCTCCTCGCCTGTGTTAAAACTACAGACAGTGACACAAATCMGTGCAACTCTGCCCCAGCTAGCACTGCTAATGGTGAAGAACTTTGCTAACAGTCACCACTGTGTCCTTTGGAAGGGACCAGAACAACTCAGCAATCAACCTGGCATCGCAGGCAGATTGCAGACCTTCACTTTCGGAGATGTTCCCAAGGGGAACATCAGTTACACCCTTCCTAAAGATACAAAACTGGCATCTGCTGTTGCAGTTTAGATGTTTGCTGTAGCCTCTCTCAYTGAAAAAATTATACAGGGTAGCAAGCTGGACTTTGTGTAGGTAATAATCTTTTAAGACCATGGAAAGTTTAAATACAGGAGTACTGAGAGATGTCAACATTAACTAACAGCTCCAGATACACTGCTGTACCTGCCAGCATCACTTCTAAAATGCCTGGAGGGGTAGGGGGAAGAGGCCTAACATTAGCATTAAAAATGCTTGTTTCCCTCCATAACATTACTATATGCAGTGAGATCCAGCCAGCCATCAAAGCCTTAATTTGCTGTTAAGTTGTTCTTCAGTCCCATTTGTATCCACTGACAGCACCCCAACCACAAGAGACCAGTAAAGGTCTCCGCAAGGGCTAAAGAGTTCCCAGCACCTCCGTGTGCCTGCACTGAAGCACACTAGTACATTTGCTGGCACAGCAAGCTTCATGACACTGCTTTTTTCTRCATTTCTTTTTGTTACTGCACAGCAAGAAGTTTTTACAAAGAGCCTGGGTTGCTGTGCTTCCTCAAGGGGACTCTCAGACTTCTGCACTTTCCAGCTGGCAGAGCAGGACCTCTCGTTATCTACATCTCAAAAGAGGGACTGACTTATTCTCTAAAGAGAATTTTGATTTTGCTGGATATTAAGATGTCTTCATGCTTTAGGTAGGAAAAGCATCGGTGCAATAAGCTGCAATTCTTGTCTTTGGAATTGCAAGTTGGGTTTCACTTGAGCAAYGAGGCTATGGTGTTTCTTAGGCTCTTTCTATTTTTTTCTGGTCTAACACCTAAAGACATAGGCCTCGATTTTGACTCCAAGGTTTCATTCAGGTTGACAGGCATCCCACAGGCCATTGGCAAAGCTCTCCTGGCTCTATTAAGTGTTTTATTTAAGCAACTCCTTCTGTGATAYGCACCCTCTTCCCATTCTCACACCAGAAGTCCACAGAACAGTCCCTTCTCTAACAGCCAAAGTTTCATAAGTGAGTAACATTACTTGATTTTCCAGAAGTTCTACTTTAATAAGTAGCATTGCTTCATTCATGCTCTGGTATATAGTTCTGCATCTTCCTTCCTGGGTGAAGATAGCCTGTAGAGCTTGTCTAATCTCCCCATGGCTTTCAGGTCACTTTTCTTCCTGTACAGTTCATGTACATCCTTTTTCATTCAAGGTCCTGCATGGGCCTTTTGCACTTCCCAGGAGTTTGCCTTCYGCTTATAAGCCATTGCACCCAACTTCGAGAACAAAGCACAGCTACTGTGAAACTGGAAAGGAGGTGGTGTTTGCTGTTCAGCATTAGGGCAGACAGTCCTCAGTGGTCATCCTTTCAGCAGYATTAGTCAAGAGCATAACAGAGTTTTTGGAACGCCTTAGTTACCATACTACCAGGTTGAYGAGYGAGCGAAGAGTTAACAGGACTGAAGAAGTCTGCCGCCTGATATGTGCAAGGACTGATATGCTCAAGGCTGCAGAATAGAAGAGTTAACAGGACTAAAGAACTCTGCCGCCTGATAAGGCYGAGGAACCTGCATGGACCCACAGGGAGGGGAGAAGCGATACGGAGGTGTTGTGGTCTTGCCTCACTAGCAGGGTCCTTCCAAGCAGGCAGACAAATAGTCCTGTGATTGTGAAACTCAGAGGTCAGCAAAAGCAGCGTTTGCCCAGAGTCCCAGCCATATAAGAAGAGACTTGGAAGCTAAGAAAATTTGAGCAGGGATGGGAACATGACCTGATCATCCTCTCCAGCTGGACTGTGAGCATTTCCCCCCTCCCCTTTTCCTGGGACACSGGGTTAAGGCAACTCCTCRAGGTTGAGAGCCCTCTCACTAAGAGATTGAACAAGAAAGCTTTCAAGTAGGGATAAGCAGTGCTTCCAATTAATAGCGCAGTAATTGACGGGTTTGGGTTATCCTTTCTAAATTAGTAATTGCATTATTTTAATGGATGTTACTAACCCAAGAGCTTGCGTGAGGAAATAAACATTTTTTTTATTACGTTACTGTCTCAGTTGCTGCTGCTATYGAACCTTCATAGCGTGACACAGGTTTTGTGGGTTTGGTGTCGAGTCTCCAGGAGGAGCTTCCAGCTGTGTGAAAAACACTTGAGAATTGTCTGGAGACTGTAACAACTGGAGAGGGTGCCAGGAGGGGTAGCTTTTTCCTGCATCCTTCACTCTGCATTTCAACATCTTTCTGTACACCAGAAGTGATGGGCAAAGTTCTGTAAAGAGATCAGAGAATGGGCGTGCACATTTTATTGTTTCTAACCTCTTTCCTGGAGGAAAAAGAGATACTCGGGAGAAAACCCAAATCCCAGGAAGCAAACGGCCAATGTCATCATTTCAGCCAGTATCAGTGATGCTTAAAGAAGTCTGTGAAGCTTGGATATGTCCTGAAATTTGGGCAAATATGGCTATTAACCTTCAATCCTTAAGTCTTTTAGAAGGGCCAAACTCCAAACCCAATAAAGAAACCATTAGATTTGTTGGTTTTAAAAGACGACAGCTAAGCTTCTCTAGCAGTTTCTGGAAAGAGAATAAACTGATGGACAAAATGGTGCAGCCAAGGTGATACTTCACATTTTCAGAGATCAGCCATTTGCTTCTCTTTCCTGGAGACTGTTTGTTAGAAGAAGTCCAGTCAGGACTGTATGAATGCAGGTTACTGGAAGATGCCAAGAAGGGTTGCCACCATTTCCTAGAACAGTTTAGCAGAGCATCCACCCTCCAGCTGGAGAGGCCCCCATGCACATATTACCGCCAGGCCATTAGATAAGAGTTTACAGAAAAGGTTCTCACAATTTGGCTCCCCTGAGGTTGCTCTCCAGCTCAAAAACCACAGCAGCCTGTCTGCTCCCAAAACATTACACAGTCATCTTGAATACAGTTTCTCTTGCACTCCTCCCTATGGCCTTAAGTCCATTCTAGGTATCTTCTGTCCTGTTTTTTGTTTCTCACTGGCACAAGAACTTTTATTTTTTCTTCAAGCTGACCCCCATTTCTGTTCATGGGGGATCACAGTTTAGACAAGCTGATGTTGAATATCCTCAGAATTCATTGCCAGGATTCTCACAACTTTTCCTTAACTGTTCATAGGCCTTTTTACCTGCCTACCTTCAAATATATTGTTAYTATAACACAACAAAATAGTGTTTCTCCAGTTTGTTCTTATAAGCTATGCAAGTGCAGTTTAAGATRATAGGATCTTATCCCACATAGTAAGATGTTAGAGCACCCAGAGAGAGGACTGCATTGAAGTCTGGCAGGGAATCTGAACCAAAAAAGCCTTTCTTTGTAGATAAGAAGCTCTTGCAGTCATCAGGAGYAGGGTTAGCATTTGGGAAATCCTCATCTACGCAGGCACACACGTTCTCTGTTCATATCTATTCTCCAAAGGTTTTATCCTAGCTGCTTGAATTGTTTCTTTCTTTAGGCGCTTCCCAATTCTGTGTTGACCAATAGTTATTAGGAAGAACTGAAGTGAGAAAGTTGCATCTTTTCTTGTTTCTGTGCTTATTTTTCTTTCGTTTCTTGCAGTTCAGTCCTACAAACCATGCTATAAGTTGTGTCCCCAGAAGCTGAGGACAGTAGTGTATCTGTACACACAGAGGAAGCTAACCATTGCAGGAATAGCCCCAGGTGCCACAGCTGGCCATAGCATGGCATTTCAAGCCTGACTCCAGCATTCACAAATTTAGCATGAGGACAAGGTTTTATCTCCACTACCACTGTTTGAGATTGCACAAAGAGATRGACAAGAGTCAAAGTTTTCCATTCATTTGGGCAGCAACTCATAACGCTCATTTTGCTCAGGCAGATGTCACTAATGCAAGGGGCAAAGCAGTCCAGAGCCAGGCCCTGAGGGAGTTTCAGAACAAAGTTCAGTTGTCTTCCTCCTCAGCTCAGATATTGGTCCTAAAAAGCAGCTTGGCACAATATGTACCATGTGGTGCACATTACATACCTCTTCAGAGAATTACAAACCAACAACTAGCCATTCTTGTTTGTAATCAAATAGACAAGAACAGTGTTCTGAGCATATAAAATAAGGCATATTAGTGAAAGATCTGAAGTAAACAGCCAATTTTTTATTCCCAGAAATCCATAAAAAGCAGTCTTTTTTATGCATATATAACCAGAGAAAAACCTCCTTAGACTGGCATTCAATAAAACAAGAGAACATTTTTGTCTTGCTTTTGTACCTTGAGCTATTATGTTCAGYGCTTTTTATAATTCTGCATTTTACTTCACCTCTAAAACATGTCTACAGAGGTACTTGCTCTACATCCCAAGCTCTTACCCAACTCTTAAATCAGTGATACTTTCTAGCCAGGATTTTGCTGCAAGCCACACACACACTTGAAAATATATACACACATATATATACACACATAGATAGTACTTAGTTATTAAATCAGTGTTTATAATAGACTTGCTTTAGCTAGATAGATGTTTAAACACTCTCAGGGCTTCGGTGACTGAGGTCAGGCTCTCATTACCGCAGGTGGTTATCACTCTGAGGGGGACAAAGTCCAACCTGCAATCCTTGCCCAATAGGGTTCCCAMGGCTACTGCAATCAGTCTCATCTTTAGTTTGAAATATTGCTTTGGGAGAAAGATCAATGTTAATTTAGCCATTTCTGGTAATAAAAATGTATGTTTTAATACAGGCACTGTCTTGCTCATCTTCCTGGCTGTACTTTCTTATGAACGTTACTGCACCATGATGGGAACAACAGAAGTGGACACYACAAACTATAGGAAAATATGGATAGAAATTGTCCTGTCATGGACATACTCATTGTTCTGGACTGTACCACCCCTTTTTGGCAGGAATAGTTATGGGCCAGAAGGACCAGGAACAACGTGCTCAGTAAACTGGCATTCAAAGGATGCTAACAACGTCTCCTACATCATAYGTCTTTTCATCTTTTGCCTTGTAATCCCTTTTTTCATTACTGTTTATTTGTATGGGAAGCTGCTGTGTCTTATACGGTAGGCAAGTAGATTCTTAAACTACCTTTTTATTGTAACCCAAAAATCAAGCAGAAAACAATAACCATCACTTCCATCTTTATAAGTTCTCTGTTGTCAGATGTGTCACTGTCACAACTATCTGCTACTTGGAAAATGGGTCTCCTGTGACTGTTTTGGTGACAAGCTCTAGTCTATTAGAGCATTGAAAGTCCTGCTTCAGTGTGAACTGAAGTCCCTGTGACTGCTGCTTCACAGAAGAGGACGTTTGCCAGAGAGTAGGAGCTTCTACCTGAAGCATTTCATTATCATCTCTCCTCCCCCAGCCCCCAGCTTTTAAGCCTTAGTTTAAATTRAAGTTTCATGTATAGCACCTTTGGCTCACTTAAGAGGTGGGGAATAACTCTGCATAGAGGAGAGGAGGGAAATCATGTTGCCACTCGCATGCACTGCTGCATATCAGTAGTTAGCCATAGGCAGAACACGAGAGGCTTCTGATTTACAGATATGTTGTGGGAAGTTGTGGCCTCCATTGCAGGAGGTCTCTAGAGCACAYGTTAAACAGTCACGTGAGACATGGGGTGGGACTACGGAGTCTCATCACTGCCCCAGAACTGGCTTCAGCACAGCTCATGCAAACGCTACTTTGGAGAGCCACCAAACCAGCACATGGTGGAGGCTGGGCTGCAAAAGCTACATCAGAAGCTGGGTAGACACTTGGGCAAGTCCATGCAGTGTGCTACAACACTGCCGCCATACCRCTAGCAGTACCCAAGCTACCTGGGTTTAAATGTACATGGTACATCCACAGAGGCAGCATTCCCAAGACTCTGCTTCATTTGAAAGGTCCAGAATAAGAGACACTTCCTCAGAGCAAGGAGATCCTTAGATATCCTCAGCCAGTATTTCAGTATAGTGCCATGCCTGCCCATTGCAGCAAAATGAACACTTCAGTGGGAGAATGCAAGTCACAACAGAAGCTGTCTAGTGTTCAGACCAAGGGAGATTAACAGCGATTCCCTCTGCAGATGATTTTCTTCTTGCCATCCCTACCCTAATGAGAATTCCCAGGCAGTTTCTTCAGGCCTGTTGCCAAGGCTCATTGGAAGAAGCTAATGATCACAGCCACTCTGTTGAACAAAAAGTTTCAGGTGACTCTCAAACTGAATCAGGATGAAGCTGTGCCTGTCCATATGCTGSAGAGTGGAAGGCTCGTAATCAGAGCCTGACAGGGTTTCTGCAGTTTGAGACATACCTCATCCATGAGGAGTTGAGGCAGCTACTGCTTCAGGGGAACTTGACAATTATGTTTTCCAAGCCAGTGAATCTCCTCAGGAGATTCACATATTACATGTAGATAATTCTAGAGGTAAGATGCTTTCATGCTAGTCCTGAAGTATAGTCATTAGCTATCTGTTTCTAAGCAATATACTTTAAATGCCAAGACAAAGTCATACTGCAGAAGATAGATTGGAAGAAACTTAATTACACAGCCTGCTCTGCCAGGAAGTTCTGCACAGAAGCATCCCAGTGCAAGAGAGCAAGGATTCAGAATAAGTCTCAGACTCCAAAAAAGCAGTCAAATTGCTTAGCAGTTTCAAATATTATGTGGATGCTGAATTTCTACCACAGGATTGTAGAGCACCAGATATTAATGTGTCTATGTACTTAGGGTTTCCATAGAGAGCGCTAGTCTGCTGTGGCTATGGATTCCCAATGGACCAGCTCCCTGCAAAGCACACGCCTGGCCCTGCCAGACACTTTGTGCTAGTGCTCTGCTCCTTCCTTGCCCAGTCATCTCCGCTTTCACCTCCATTTTTCAGGTGGAAGATACAGGCCTTTTTCTGTGATAACAATACCTAACAGAATGCTATTTCCATAGCATATGTATTTTTCCTCAATTGCACATTTTAACTGCCTCCACATACATGTGGATCACTTTGCATTTATTAGCCCCCACATACGATAGATATTACATCAAATTCTAGTGCGCACATTCAAGTTTTTGCCATCATGAGAGTAAACAGGACAAAGTTACAGAGACTTCCTCTAGTGCTAGGAAGCTGACAAAATGCAGTTGGAGCATCCTCACCAAAAGCACAGCAGTGGTATCTAAGAGTTAGAAAATGTTCAGAGATTCTCTCTGCCATCAGGTAAGGAGACCACTAAGTGTGGAGACAGACACACAGGAGACTCRTCTTGTTGATTTGTCTCCATGATCATGTAATTCTGAAACTACTTTGGCAGATGAGGGCAAGAAACTAAAATGTTGTCAYACCACCCTTGGTGGGGAAGGTGACTGCCTGCTCCCACCCCACAACTAGCTCCTTGTCCCAGCTTGTCCTGGCATTTCTGCTAGAAGCAGGCTTGCATCCCATTTGCTGTCACGCTTTGGGCAGACTGTTTTTCCCCCCCCCAAGCTGACTGGAGCATAACCACCCTGCTCACTGAYGCATTGTACTATTCAAACCATTAAACTGCCATTTTTTTTTAAATCCTTTCCAACACCTCTTACAGCAGTTCCATTCCTAGCTTGAAAATAACCAAGCTAGCAATGGGTTATTCTCTCCTCAGTTGCACAAGGAGAAGCAACTGTTGTTAGTACTCTAATATCACCATGACCTGAAGCCTCAGTGGCCACAGAAGCAGCAAAAAAAGTCCTTTTGAACTCCGTTTCTAGTTACTTTCTCAACTGAAGGGAAGAAAAACACTGTTGGTAACAGAAGCACTTTTGTCTTACCAAAATGTACTATATAAGTATTTGATAAGTCTTGCAAAACAAGTACTTTGAACAACTATTGATTGGATGAGGAAACCTTAGATCTTTGGATTGTTTGCAACACTTATCTTGTGTTTTCACATGTGTTAGCAAAGGCTCATTAGCTTCACTCATAAACCATATTATTGTTCTTATTCATGACAGCTGGGTGGTGTCTTTCAGCTGACATTTCACCATGAGCAGTGTAAAAMTTTGTTTCTTGTAAAGTGCAGTGAGCACCACAACTGTTTGTTTGCAAGAATCAGTAAAAAGAAATAAACCACTCTTCTACTTATCTAGGAAAGGGCAGTTTCTTAGCATTTTAGGTGGCGTATGCTGACTTGAAGGAATGAAAGTCACAGTCACTTCCACAAACCAGGCAAGGATGCAAGTCCAAATACTAAGAAAAACTGCAWGCCCTTAGATTCCAGTCTACATCTGCTTTGCATCTCTTCACTTGTCCAGGAGATCTCAGATACAAGTACCAAGATGTACAACTATTAGATACAACCACCTGTAATTATCAAGAAATGGATTACATACAGTATTTCTGGCTGCCATTTTCAGATGGATTATAGTGCTTCTAGAAAAATTCTAGATTTAGCTTTTTGCTTGACAGATCAAGTTCACTTGTGTGAAGTTCATTAAGAACTGCAGGATATTTTGGTTATAGACGTGCTGCATTAAAGTGAACAATTACTGTTTGAGGTCAGACACAGGTCTCCATCTTAGAAMAGCAAAGTTGGGTTGGGGAAATGAGACGGCCACCAGCAACTCCCTCCAGGAGAGCAATACATCTGGCAGTCGTTCCTTGAGGAGTCCAACTAGAGCAAGGCAGAGAAGCACGTAGAAACGAAGGAGTCTCTTCCCCAAGGTGGGTTGTTTTTTTTCAGAGAAAGGAGTGCAGGGGAAAAATAGGGAGAGAGATGAACAGAAGTTTTCATTCATTTTTGCTTTCAAAACTGCCACCTGCATGAACAAGGTTTCTACCTAGCACCATCTACCTAGCAGCAGTTTGCCACCACGCTCCAAGAACCGCACTGCGACCAAGACACTTCCCAGGACATCTTCCAGCCAAGTTCTTCACCAAACCAAGGCGGACACGAGCAGTTGCACTGCTTTGTGGGTCCTTCAGAGGTCCGACTGCTGCATGAACTAGGGGAAAATGAATAAGATGAGGGTATCTGAAATAAGGAACAGATGGCCACCCTTCAGGAAAGCTCAAGTGAGAGATCATCCTTGTAATGAAAGGATGCTTTGAAGAAAGGGAGGAGAATTCAGGTCATATTGGGAATGCCAAGGGRAGAATACACTATTCAGGTGGACATTCAAGTCCTTTAGGACTGAAAATACTAACTTCCAACAGCAATAAAACACCTTTAAAACAGCTCCCCCCCCCCAAGCTCCTTTTTCAGTAGTGCTATGCAGATGCTAAAGCCCTAGGGATTCAAGCYGTCAGGCGCAGACACTTTAGCCCTGAAGCTTCCTGAGATTTTCGTTCAAGTCTCCCTAGCCAAGTTATTATAGTCTTAAAGCAGTCCAGAAATAATGAGCAATATTTCTACACCATCACGTACCATAAACAGAAAGTTTCTGGGCACCATAGTTACAGCAACAGCTACATTTTACCGGGGTCCATACAAAGCCACGATGTAGCCTCTGGGAAAAAAAATCTCATAACTGATCATTCTGTACCATGATAGTCTTCCATTTTTGTGGAAAAACCTGCATATTTCAGGGGGATGGACTTCTTTCAGTGAAGTACTGGAAACACCTGCTTACGTACAACAGCTGTTGTTCTACTCAAGTTTGAGAACTAGGTCACATTTGAACTGGTCACRTTTGTTCCCTCTGCAGTGCTTTCCTAGGATCCTGCCAGAAACTGTTCCTAGTTCTCTTCCCATCGACAAAGCGAGCATCTTACAGGCTTTTTCTTAATCTAGATTTTGATCACTGATATGATATTTCTGGAAAACCACTCGCCAACTGAAAGTKATTTTTACAGCTGTCAAACTTTAAAGTAAGCAAGCAAGCTTTATTATATTCTAGGTTTTTTTTTTTTTTTTTAAAGGATGAAGATTTTCTTTAAGTAACTACAGCCAGAATACCTGTCCATAGAGATGGAAGAAATCTAGTGAAATACTGCCACTGTACCAGTAAGAATTTCAGAAGTTTCAGATATACATCAAAACCCCCAACCCCAGCATTTGCATTTAAGTCATCCCTAACCAGTCAGGGAAAAATAAGATAACAAAATAATTTGCTTAGTTGAGTGGCCTTTGAATAAAGGCCACAAGTAAAAAGACTGATGGGAAATGCTTTAGCACAGTTGCTTAAGAGAAGGGATGGTCTGTGGGGAGAAGGCTGATGGTGCATCGTCCATGGCTTAGGAGTGGGATGAGCAGCTCATTACTGAAAGCCTTGAAGTGCTRCAGAGCAGCGTCAGGAGCTTGGCAGCAGCCCCGGGGTGCTCAGCTCCTTAAGCAGAGAGAAGGGAGCTGGGAGGACGGAGAAGAGGGACACACAGAGGTACGGGCAGAGACCAGCAAGTCTCCCAGRGTAGTGGGTGGCAGGAACAGGCTGCTCGTTTTGCAACGAGCAAATAACCCTTGAATAGCCTTCAAAGTGCTCTAATGACCTGAAACTATGCTAATCTAATCTGGAAGGTATACGTAAGCTATCATCTCCATTTGTCCCAAGACACATCCCAAAATATACAAGTGTCTGCTACTCTGTCCGTGGCGCTAGATGTTTGGCAGAGTGCAGAGAAGGGTTCAGGCAACATCCTCTGCAGGTGGCACTGCTCAATACCATCGTAGCTCATTAGGGCAAGGACCAGAGGGGTGGCTGGAAGCTACCCAGAAGGTGCTGCACACATCCTTCCCCAGCAGGCTGGGGGGAGACACCGCCACTTGTTCAGGAGCAAAGGGAAGGGCTGTGCCTCCTGCCATCAGAGTATTTTTGTGACGCAGAGGTTAGGGATTTCAGAGATAAAAATAGCAATGACAAAAAACCACGCACAACCACACCACACTCCATTCTCAGATCCCAGAAAAGGCTTGGCAAGAGGTGGGAAAGGGAGAAATAGCAGCAGTAGCCAAAGCTAGAGCAGGACTGATTCCCGTGGGAAGGGATTGCATGCAGCCACCTCCCTGGCCCCTGACCCACACTCGACTGCAGCTCCAGGAAAACTGCACMCCTCATCCGAGACCCATCTTTTCAAAAGCACTTTCATCTTGCTGCCCCAGGCAGGGGCACTTCTTCACGGTCTGGATTTTGTACTGGTTATTTCTCACAGCTACGAGGCAACTGCGACATTCATGGCAGGGAGCTATGTAAGGAGAGGGCACAGACCCCCTCTTCCCCCCCCAAACCAAACCCCAGTAAGTACTGGCCACAGCCAGGAGTTGGGGACTTTTTTCCACACAAAGGAACACCATTAGCCAGGGAGGTGATCAGCTGTTCTTGAGGCAAAGATACAGCCCTTGCAACAGAAGTCACTTGTCATTAGACGAGCACTCCGGTACAGCCTGCTGCAGCAAGACGAACAGTCATCCTGCACCCTACAGATGAAAACCCACRCTAGCAATGGTGAACCCTCAAACCCTCTCCAACAAGGGTGGGGTGTGCAGAAATGAGGGCAACAGCTTCCACTTCCCTCCTCCCTGGGAGGGAAAGGGCATTACCTATACCCAACCAGAAACGGTTATAGCAGGAGCTTATTTATATCTTTGAACCACTGTGCTCTGCTTGAAGCAATAGCTGTGGAGGATGTTTGTGTATGTATACAAACATCTACATGTTCCTTGTCCCTCCACGGGGGACCAAGCACCTTGCTGCTTGCGACCAGCCACCCAGACCACGCTGGGGGCAGCGCTGCGTCCGCTGCAGCAACACTGCACTGCGCAGGCAAACAGCTCTGCTTCTTCTGCTGGGGAAGGAGCGTGTGGAGGGAAAAATTGAAGGAAAAAAAAACCCAAAAAACCCAGCTTACAGATGCATTTTACAACAGCTTTCTATTGCCAGTGAACAACCCTTCAAAAAGCCATATACAATCTGTTATTAACAGCAAGGTCACAGCTGAACAGACCAAGCAGCTTGAAAGCATGTCTCTTCCCTCAGGCACGGTCTTCATTATCAGAAGCCTTGATGATACAGCAAAGATCACCTAAACAGTGCGACCTGCTAAAAGGACGCTACTCTAACCTGATGTTAGAGACTCGGAGCAGGAGGGGGGGAATCTGGATGGAGGAAGAGCAGCAGTGGAGAACACCATCCGATAGCAAACACCACGTACATTGCTAATGCAGACGATCCAGTCCCAGAATTTTGCTGCCCAACTAATTGCTTCAGTTTATTAGTGTTTCCACAGATCACTGGCATTTTAAGACCCCAGGTACCAATGAGCCTCTAACATAACACGCAAGCAGAGGAAGTTCAAGCTTCAGGAGACAGCTTTAGCAACCAGAAGACAGCCACTAAACCCACCCCAGGGGCAAGGCTCACAGGACGCGTCCCTTCATAGGGCAGGAAAGGAAGYGAGACCTGGGAGCCCGAGCACCCACCCCTTCATGAGAGGCTTCACCCTGCCGCCCCAGCAGACTCGCTCTGGGGCAGCCTGGGGCAAGGCTCCAGGCCCCCAGTTCACATAGAACACCACATGTGTTAGAGCATTGTTAATTAACTAGAGAGCAACGTTAAGGAAGAGATTCGCAGCAGCTCAGCACGGCCTGGCGTCCAAGCGGCTCCCCTAACACGCACGGTCACTGGTGCCCAGAAGCTAATACAGCATTTTTTCTACTGTGTTTTTTCTGCTTTCCAAAGCAAAAATAAGAAAAAGCAGTGCTTTTTTTTTGGGGGGGGGAGGGGGTTGTGTGTGTGTGGCTAGATTTTTCAGAGTCACTCAGGTTTGAACCAAGTCACCTGCAGAGAGAGCAGAAAATGAGATCTGCAGTGCCAGCACTTCCAGCTACTTCCTCATGTCACCTCCTTCCCATCCTGCCTTCACTTCCGCTTTGGCAGGGCACGGGAGGAGTCTACTTTTTGGCTGTTATCTCTCCTTATCATATGCAGCCATAACCACACACCCCCCAAACCAAGCAAAACCACAAGCCTTGATGTCGAGGCTACCGGGGAAGAAGGTGCTCTAAGCAGYAGTGCAAAGCTGCAGAGAGGCTACAGGGAGGCTCCCCGTAAGTCATCKCTATCGCATGGCCACAGCCAAAGGTGTCCCTCTTCATTCCAGCTGGGGAACAGACACCATCTCTTTCCCGTCCAAGCCCTTCCAGGTGCAGCCATCAGCTCCGCACATCCTCTGCCTTTGATGTCCGACAGAGAAAGAGCAGAGGCCGAGCTGGGATTTGGGCAGCCTGCTCCTGCCCCTCAGCACGCACCTCCCCRGAGCGGCTCCCTTCCCACCTCCGCAGCTCGGCAGCTTTCGCTAGGCGGRGAAAGCGGCCTGTGAGAACAGGGCCGTTCCCTAGGCCAGCTCCCCTTCGAGCAGCGGCACCTCGCATGCAGCGTGACGCGCAGGCCTCTGCGGCCAGGGCGGAGGGCGCGGAGGCACGGAGCCAGCCCTCCCAGCCACCAGCCCTTCCCTCGGACGGCGGGACAGGGAGCCCCGAGGGTCACGCGCAGGGTGCCGCAGCTCCTTACACGCACGGCTTCGTGCGGCACGACCCACCCCCTCGGTCCCCGCAGCAATCGGGACGACGCTGCGGCCTACGCTTCAGGCAGCGACCACGACCACGACCACCGTTCCTCAGCTCGGCACACAGCTGAGGAGCTGGAGGTCCCACCCGGGACCCCAGCCCTGCTCCAGGGTCCTACAGCTGGGGCAGCCCCTCTCCGAGGCGCAGACTGGGCACAGCACGCCAAGGAAAACGCTTCACCACCGTGACGGGCTCCGCAGAGCAGGGGCAGAGRAGAAGCTCACCGGTGCAGCAGCTCCGCACGCCAGCCTTGTCGCCGCCTGCCAGGAGCTTCCCAYGGCTCTCAGCCTCCGGCTCTGCACTGAGAGCATCCCCGCGCGAGACCACGCGTGCGCTCAGCAGCGCTCGCACATCGGAGCAAGAGCGGGGAAGGGCTCGGGCCCCCCAGCCTCAGAGGAGGGCAGTTAGCAGACTGAGGAGTCTGAGCTTCCTCCTGCTGCTCCAGAAGCTCCCAATTACCCCYAATTAGCACTGGGAGGGACTTTTCTAGGGCCTCACTTAAAGCGACGGCAGGCCTAYGGGGACGTGAGCAGCAGCTGCGGACTGAGAGCCCCTGAGGTCAGGGAAGGGCATGGGAGCTGCGATTCCCAAGCAAGGTCCAGCACCTCTCCTCCAAAAGCATGACAGCCAAGGTTGCAAAAAGGTGCTAAAAGGAAGAGTCCTACATGAGCCTTCTGCTGGCAGGATCCAGGCCAGGCAACAAGCAGTTTAGCAAATGCAAACTGGAATCCAACCCAATGGCATGACAGCTTAGCCCTTAAACACAAAACAATGCTGATCCATAAGTGATCATGAGCTATTAATTTATCCCATGGCTAAGGGATATTTGCTTTTAATCTTGCTGATCCGCCCAGTGCAGAGATAACAAGGCCGTGTTACTGAGTCATGTATTCAGGCTAGGATGATTARACACAGCAGAAAGCTGTTATCTCGTTCACATCAACCTACCTACACTGTGACCCCACAACTATTCCCCAAGAATGTCATCATCAGGTAAGMAGCACAGCAACACTGAACACGTGAAGAAATCTTTAGAAGACTCTAGGAGAYGCTACTCTCAGCATCTTGGGTCTAACAATAAGGTTTTTTCATGCTCTGTGTTGCTGTTAGAGCATAAGGTAACACGGGCARATAGTCTCCTGCAATCTGAAGAGAGCAACAGTTCCTCTCYTTTGTTCCCTTTTGGACATCTTCTCATGAATTCCTTGAAAAATGTGCATCAGCTGTAMTACTGATGGGAAGGGCATTTTCAATAATCAAGAGCTAACTCCTCACCACATCTTTGCTCTCTGAGGAAGCATGACTTCTCGCTGAGTGCACAGCTGGTGACGCTGCTGATAAGCCCCAGAAGAAGAACATAGGGATCACCTAGATCCGTAACAGAGTGCAGCATCCATCTCGCAGGGGCATCTGCTTATGTCCTCCTATCTGGCCAAGCTAATTCTAGTGCCTGTAAGATATCTGCCCACTGTCTAATGGCATTTCTAAATGCTCTTTAAGGCAGGCCAGATGGGAGGAATTCAGCTTTGGTTAGCAGGAGACTTATTGCCATTTGCTACATGCTAACATGAAGCATGACCCTGAGCTTCAGAGTCTGGAATTCATCTGGAAGAGGCATTACTTTGCAGGAACTAACTCTTTTTTGAGCATCATGGCTTGCTTTGCTCAAGACACACACTTGATCTTTCAAGTGGAGGAAACTCCTTCAGTAAAAGTATTTCTATAAAAAATATACAGTWGTCATCCTGAGGCAGCAATTAAAAAAAAGCTAATTAATAAAAAGTTAATCAGGTCCTAGCTTGAGGAGAAGTCTCTTACTGTACAACAATAATGGTAAATAAGTAAGTGGTTACTGAACTTTAAGATCTTGATTGATCTCTTACCATCAGTACTCTCAGATGCTGCAGAGTTTTACAGCGTGCAGCATGCCGACCTCTATGTTACGCAGTGATCTCTGGTCTATATCAGMATTACCTACTAGAAAAGCACAGTCAGAACTGGGGATAAAAAARCTTTAAAAACATTTGAGGCCCGTCTCTTCAGCTAGGGAGCTAGCAGTCACTACAGGCAGCCAGCGGGGCTGGGGCAGGGGAAGTCGTCCCCGGGCTGAGCAGCAGACCCTTAGGCCATTGCAGAGGCTCAGTTTTCTATAAAAAAGGAGCAAGAAGGGCGCGTTTATTTAAAAGCGGGATTCCTCCGACACCCGTTCTCCCTACACCACCGCAGCTGTTCCCAGTGCTGCCTCCGTCCCCGCGCCAGGCGCTGCGGCCGGCCCCGCAGCCCCAACCTGGGGGCAGTGTGGGGAGGGCAATGCTGTCCCCGGGGCATCGCTGTCGCGCGCTGCCCAGGGCCAGCCCCCAGCTCCCGTCAGCCGGATGTGGTCAGCGAGTCTCCGAAAGATAAGAGGGAATTGGACTAAATTGCTCTATGAACAACATTTACAGACTTAAACATTTAACTTAAATTTGTTATTGCTCCRGGCAGAATTAAATCAAACAAGTGGAAATGTTTGAATGAATCCCCTGCAGCCTTTTCCATCCCGTTGCAAATGTCTCCTGTTCCCCGTAATACACAGATCAGTTATCTCTGATAACCCTTTCGTTGCTACTGTTTGTGAAGTGTCCCGCTGCCCACGGGGATGCGGCGCGTGCAGCAGCCCCGACCAGACCTTCCCAGGAGCCCAGGTGGCACGAGCAGTTTTTCCATCCTTTGAAGTTACAGAAATAGTTTAGATGTGCTACTTGTTGCAAACCATTCACAGCAGCCGTGACACACAAAGTCAGAGGCTTTTGTTTCGCTGACCTTGTCCAGCGATGGCGGTTTTTCCTCCCTTCGTTTCCCATGGTCACGTTCACAGGGAGGAGTGCACCTCCTCTTTGCACATGTGTTTTACTGGCCAAACGCTGCCTTGGCTGCAAGAGCCTTCRTTGCTTCTAACTTTAGGCCCGGGAGAGCTGTGTTGCTTCAGGAGAGTTTTTGACRCTCTCATCAGTACGAGCATTGGTCCGTCAACATTTAAGTCAGCAACATGAGTCGCAGAAGCTCTAAAAGCAACCCTCTTTGGAAWCCTAGTGTTTTCATTAGTAATGGGACCCCTTTAGTGATATCRACTAAAATCTTTTGATTAAGATGAAAATCGCTTTGTGTCGCAGCAGCAGGGAGGGAGCATCGTTGTTGTGATGGAGGGAGAAGTGAGAGCACAGCAGAGGGCTCATGTCTGCAAACAGCACRACRTGAAACCAGTTTTAGGCAGGCACCCATCTAAGGCTGGTCGCCTGGCTGAATTTACTTCTGTTTATAGCCAAGAACRATATCTCCTCTTATGAGACAGCACRCAGAAACATGCCTCCYCRACCCCACTTGYAGGAAGTGCCATTTTAACCGTGCAGCAGAGCTAGTCTGAGGGGAAAAAAGGGACTGCAAAAGCAGTAGGGAGGAGGCAGAGAAAATCAAGCTTCAAATTATAGTTTTGCAAAGGCGCGAGAGTGGTGTAACACAAGGGGTGTGTGAACTGGAGGTCCAGGGAGGGTTTCAACCATGCAGAAGCTCTGGAAGAGAGAACAGACTGCATCTCCCATGCCCCAGAGCCAGCCCATCTCACTCCCGCCTGGCACTGCCGGGGCTGGCAGCAGCCCGTGGCTGTCGGAGGATTGTTGAGATGCTGCTTGGGAATTTGGGTGGCTGTTGGGGTGTTGGTGCTGTGGTGATCACTGTGGCATGGAAGAGCGACTGGGCACAGAGGCTATCGCAGCCCCCGCTGACCTCAGCTACATGCAGAAAGGACAACGCCTGCCCTGCCTGSGCCATCTGCTCCTGGGAGAGACATCGCTCTCACGGTGGCTGGGTCCCCATAGAGTGACGGGACAGAGAGGAAAATGAGTGACGATGGTGGGGCAGTGGGAGGAACAGCCCAGCTCCTGGAGCTGAGGTCAGGAGCGGTCAGCAGAGAAGTTCACTGTGGCTCAGAGAGGGTGTTGTACTCACCGTACGTCCTGGACACTTCTCAGGGCTTCGCTCAGGACCCCCAAGGTTTCCCCCACACCCTGACCGAAAGCATGGCAAGCGTACTGGGACWTTACTGACAATACAAAAATTATTCTCAGAACTGGAGGAGCCATTTTTCCATAGTCTGCGTAAAGTACGCACATGTTATGTGTTATACACATGTGTACATGACCCTCCAGGATGTGACTTCTGAAGACCCAGCATAGAGAACAGTCTCATCTGAGGTTCAGCCTTTACACATATGACCTGCCAAACATGCATCTCTTCCTGGAGCTGAGGTTCCTCTTCCTCATGCCAGTCTCACCTCTCCCACACTCCRATGTTGAATCCTTTCAGTCTGTAATGCTCTTGATCCAAATCCAGCAATGRTATTAGCCAGTGAAGTCACCCTCAAACCATTTAATATCTCCTAGGTKTCAGGTCAGGAGGTGGTGATCACAGTGCAGACGTGAAGCCCCATGAGGGAGGAACACATCCAGCATCTTCAAAAATGTAGGTGAGAGATAGAGTATGCCCGTGCAAGAGGAAGTAGGGAGGGAAGGATGAAGAAGACAAAAACATGGTATTGCCTCATACTGTAGAGCAGGAAAACCCCCCCAAGCAAACGAGATACAGAGAGAACCACTGAGCTGATGGGAAACTTTTGGCAAGGTARCCTGGGCATAGGTCTTTCCACCAAGAGGAAAAAGTCAAAACTGGCTGGTGCTGCYGGACATGTTGGGACCACTCAGACACAGAGGGCTGGGCGCAGCAGAGCTTGTYTGGAAAGCCCAAAGAGGTAGGATGGGAGGCAAAGACCTACAGAGGTGGTGTTCTTCCATCAGAGGTGAGCCCCAAAGCCTCTCTCCTGCTCCAAATTTAGGCAATATGCACATTGCCGGCAAGKCTTCTACTGGAAAGTTACCTCCCTTTCAGGTTCCCCTGTGGCAGGCTTCTCACTGGGCTTGCCACCACCCTTCTAGCTCGATTAAACCTTCCACCYAACATGGGCGTTTTCAGCCCTCCACCATGCACACCCACCACCCACGGCCCAGACAAGGGCCGTCCCTCCTCTTCCCTCGGCTTGCCTGGCAGCACAGCTATGCTTGCCACTGCTTGGGCCAGGGTGCAGGGATTTGTATGGCCTGSGCCATTTTATAAAGCCTGGGAATATGCAAACCRARCCAAATCTTTGTGTCATAGGGAGTYGAGCAAAACTTGGYRAGGGAAGGTAACTTAACCAGCAAGCAATGGAATAACCAAGCATAAGTCTGATTCAAGCTTTCCTTGTATTTTAAGACTGTTAGCAAGCTGATCTAGTAATACTGGCTTCAGAGAGCAGCCTTTATTCTCACTGGCATGATCTTATGAAATAAGGCCAAGAAGAAAGTTGTGCTTACCAAAGAGCAACAGTTTCAACTTCTTGAAAGAAGCAGCTTATACCATACCATCATACAGCCGTGGATTTCAAACTGTAAATTTGTGGATTTCACTCAGGGAACAGTGGATTGGCTGCTCTCTGCTCATGCATCATATGCATTGCATCCACCAGATGGGGGAAAATCATGTGCATTTTTGATGCATTGTTTTGCTCTAAAGCAATGAATCTGTGAGCACAGAAGGAGCTTCATGATTTCTTCCAGCTGTTATTAGACAGCTAGTATGAAAATCTTCAAGTGCTCCTGTATTAAACAGCAGGTGCTTCTCCTCATATGCAAAAGATGTATTAATCTAACATAAATAAGTTTAATTAGGAATGATCACCCATCACCCGTTCCAGAAATTCTTAGTTTTTTTACCCCTCTTTTTCAAAGGCTTCAAGTAGGATGGTAACAGCACATCTTGCAGCAAGCAAGGCAAAGTAATTTTAGGGATTTCCTTCTTTTCTTTTCTCCTTCTCATGCTCTTTCTTTTCTCCTTCTCATCAAAAAAAAGTTGAAGAGGTTCACAAGTGAGGATGCTGCTCCTCAGACTCTCCCCAGCTCTTCCCACGTGCTGTCTTTGGAGACAAAGCCCCATGAGTGGGAACACCATCAGATTTCATGAGCCAGGCTTTTAAAAGGCCTCCATGGAGCTTGCTCTGCCTTAGTGACACACGCAAACCCACTTGTTTGCAGGTGGAAACGGATGAGTGCTGGATGCAATCTTCTGCAACCCCACAAGTGAGGCTTGCTGTAGGAGTTTCCAGTGTTGTACCCGACCATGAGAGCATCCCATCCCAGTGTGGGTTTCAAACTAGTCCTTAATATTGTTGTTTACTTGTCCTGTACTTACAACTGAGGGCATCACACAGTGAGAACTTCAGGAAAAAGGTACARAAGCAGCAAAATCCTTGGCGCGCGTGAGAGGGAAAAAAAAAACCCGAAAAACAATCTGAATGAAACAAACTTCACATGCAAGCTAAACATTAAAAACAACTGAATGATAAACATTTGTGCTTTTAGAAGATTCAAAATTACAGGCAATATCCTGCATGCCTTTTAGCATGTTTCCAACTCCTATTGTGAATAGCTGCCCATAATTGAGGTCATCTGTACTGCTGATAGAAGTAAAATTGTACTTCAGGGTGCRGGAGATCAGGGCGTTTGATTTCAGCCAGCCATGAAAAATTATATTCTTTCGCTTGACWTTTGTACTTTCATGCTCTGGTTTCTGGCATGATTGCCATCAGAGGAGATACCCAGGGATGCTCAAAAACTTGTAAATTAATCCTCATCTTGTATTCTTTGGTACTGTTTGCAAGCAGAYGACAAATCATAATGTCTTGTTTCAAGCTTACAGTTTCCCTAAACCTGATGAAAATTGTCACCACTAAGAGAGGACCCATTATTGCCTCAAAGTCTCATTTCAGTTTGGCAGATGATGTCCTGAGGGAAAGTGTTAAGTCTGAGTCATTCCAAACGAGTATCAAAGGAGCTTGAACATATTAGATTGCACTACTGACAATAATTCTTTGCTAGCTAGTGAATATTGAAAACAAACATTWGAAAATGAGTGGTATTTAGGTATCCGAACATACTGTGCTTTCCTCTTGATTATGCTCTTTCTGGGAAGCGTTTCTGTTTACATACTAATTCCCTACCTCCCCTGGGAATTGAGGCACGGTGCTCCAGACACAAGCAAAGGTCCCTGGGGGAAGCCTGGTATGCTGCAATAGGCACAATTAAGTTGTGCAGTTGTGAACATTCGGTTGTGAGGATTTAGCTATACTTTATCAGCTCCTGCACACCGGCTTCACCACAGCTCCTGCGCAGGACGACAAGTCCTGCTAGTTGTACCTCACATGGTTGGTCTCATTTCCCTGACAGAGCCTCTAGCAGAAATCAGCTGACTGGGGTTTGTTGTAAAATTCAAGGATGCTTTATAATTGCCTTTGTTTAGTTAGCAGAGTCTTGAGGACGTGTTATTTCCCCTATAACTGGAATATGTAGCTATAGATGATCTCATCCAATTACATGCCACATCAGGGAAGTTGTAATCCTTCAGATCTGGTTGAATTAGAAGTTCAATAACAAAAACGATAGAAGYGAAATGTGCATCCTGCACATATTTACTAACATTAATTCATTRATTCTTGATTGGCCAGGGAGATGACCCTGTCCTGAAGCACTGCCTTGCTGCGGTAGTAAAGTAACAGCATTAACCTGCTGCTGCAGTTCAAGACCTCAAGATCTTATGGAACCAGCAGAGCCTACGGAAGAAAAAATTGGGCCTCGTGCTATTTCTGTCACCTTCCTTTATTTCAGCTTCTTAGTGATGCTATCTGTGCTTGGGCTTTCTTCTAGTACAAATACTTCAGAGTCAGTTTCAGGTTCACTGTGGACTCTGGGATGTCCTGGAGAAGCRAGACATCTTTTTGACCATTCCTGTGTGTTTCACCAGCCTGTCAAACCCAAGGCATGGGTGTAATATGACACCAAGCACGCACCTCCTTAGGTAAACTGTCTCATCCAGTGTGGTCTGTACCCTAAATCCACTGTAGTAAATAATCCACTGTAGTGAATAGTCTGCTGCTGCTGCTCTCATTACAGAGCTGAAGCAGCTTCTTGAGGCAGTTGGACATTAGATGTTACAAAGCARTATTTTTCTTTTTACAGCCAAATTGAGAAGTTCAGTTAATAGGAGAAAAGACAAACAGAGTTTTCCCATTAATGAACATGTGTAAGAGAAGAGCTATTAATTATGGTGGCTGCCCTGTGCTCCTTGTCTGCTACCTTGTCTGCTCACTAGAACAGACACTCAGGCAGTGCTCTACCCCTTGCGTTCACAAAACCTGCAGGAGACAACCACTCTGCTACCAAGTTTTGAAATCATTGTAGTCAGCTCGGGAGACCTTAAAAATGCTTGCCTGAGATAGATAAATGATATGCTGAACACAGGGGTGAGAAAGTCATCATCTAGCCTCTTTGATAGTTTGGCAGATTCTTCTTACGTGAATGGTCAAATTGCAAATGTAATTTATTCCAGCTTTTATGTAACTGTATTACAATTGTTTTAAATTCTTGTTTCTTTTTCCTTAATTCACTGACAGGCTACTCTTCTGTCATCTCCTTGACAAATTAATCTCRAGTCCTGCGTCCAAATTACTGACTGTGGTTCACCCTGGTAAATTAGTGCTTGGGCATATTATTCCGTGTCTTTCAGCACAGACTTCTGCACTGGGTTGAGTTACATCAGCATAAAACTAGCAGAAGTGCCATGACACAAAGCTCCAGGTTCGAGGGAGGTTTCACGGCTCTTCAGTCTCAGACTCCACATCTGATCAGCCCCAGGACTTGCAGTTCCCCTTCTTGTCCCACCCTGCAGGAGCACCCTTTCTCCTAGGGACAAAAGGAGAAGGAGCAAAACCAAGGCCCTTACAGAGGCCAGGTCTTGCGGCAGGGTCACAGGCTGATCTGTTCTCCAGCAAGGAGACATGTTCCCTGCACAAGCATTGAATACCAGCAGCCCAAGGAAAACTCTGTGTGTGCCCAAGTCTGGGGCATACATGCTAACCCATGTGCCAGCCAGCTGGCATGGTGAAGGCAAGAGTGCAGAGCTCGGCCTCGAGCAAGGCCTCCTTTTCCTAGCACCTCACAGGCAGGCCGGCTACGTGCATCAAAGGCATGTCAGGAATAATGCCAAGGAAATAACCACATCTGGGTTAACAACATCTGTCCAGGCTTGCATGGTACTCACCACTGCTCTGGGGTGCTCTGAGCCCCCTCCCTCCAGGGATAATCACACAGAAGTCAGGAAAAGCTGGGATCTCAGCATGGTTTCCATTAGAYCTCTCCCCTCTTGGTCTCTCAAGTGTTAAGGAAAGGAAAAAAATGCAGGAAGTCATTTGATATGTCACATATTAACTTCATTATGTTGATTAGTGAGTCCAACAGTTTTGAGCGTTGGGCAATAGCTTCCTAGAGCTTGTGCATGGGAAATCTGGAAACACAACACTGTTTTCCAATACTTCCTTTTCACTGGCAGTAAAGGGGAAACTGTAATTACACTTGTCCTCAAGCACTTGTCTAAATAATTATTAATGTTACTCCAGTACTTACCCAGAACAAATTTARCCTGAACTGGCGAAGTGTGACAAACCATTCCCAAAGGCAGGAAGCATTAAGACTTAAGTACTGAAACACATTAGAGGACAAAAAAGAGAAATCAGCCTTAAGACAGTTGAACACATAAGAGCCTGCAGTAAGAGTTCAACCTAGATGATCAAAGACAGCATTCACCTTTAAAAACAAAAGCCTCCCCCCACCCCCACCCACCCACAAAATAATGAACTCCTTGGTTTTCTTTGCTTCTTTTAACTTCAATTCCAGTGAAAATGAAATGGTGGGATGCTTTTATATTTTCCTACTCGAATAGTAGCAAGACCTCTGCTCATTAGCAGTTGCACAAACTTGTCTGGCTGAAGGCTACCCAAAGCGCTCCCTTTTGGGGCCAGAGAAACACTCCCATTAGCAGCTATAACCTTGGGCAGCAGGAAGATCTTCTGTCTATGCGAATATACAAAATACATGTAAAATCAGAGCCACGGGCCCCATGGTGGCTCTGAAGCAGGGGGCAACACTTGCAACTCCAGTGACCCCGCTTCCACGCGTGAATCGGCTTTGAAGGCAGGGCACAGTGATGGTCCCTGGCTTCTGCAAAGAGCTGGAGGGTGCGTGTTTTGTCTTCTACTATTGTATTTTGTGCACAATACACAGTTATCAAACAACAGACTACTGAGATTTTTTCCAGCAGTAGTCACTTACCTGATTAATACACTAAGGATTTTTCTGGCTGAAAACAAAGCAAATGGGATCTTTTCCTTTTCTCTCTAGCTCAACTGGTTTTTGGCATTTGCTTCAAAAATTCAGAAGCGAAGCATTCAGGCACTTACAGTTATGCAAGATGAGTGTAACACAGTTCCCTTTCAGCCTACAGGACAGCAGAGAGCACCCGTTCTCCGCAGGCAGAGCTGCTTTCATTATGAGTGCTTTCCTCCTTCTAAGAGTCCAGTTATTGGCCAGTGCCAGAAACCACTTTTTCCTCCCTTCATTGGCTCTTTTGCRTTACAGTACTCTGAGGCCAAGCAAAGTTCCCTTTCCTTGCTGTGCTGCCTCTCACACAGGCACAGCAATTGCTCCAGAGCAAGATTTACTGTTRAGGGTTTTTGTAGAATTACAGATGACTCCTGTGCATCCTAATCCCTGCTCCTATCGTTGTTCTTGGTTTCACCCACAACCAGTGAAGCCAGAAGGAAAGTGTGCCCTGGGACAGAGAAAGGAGAAACCTGCCCCTGTGATTAAGCCCTTTTAGCACATGGCAAAAATGAACGAGGAGACTCAATGAATGAGCAAATCCCATCTATTTCTTTATATAGAAGAATCTCTCACAGCAGTCCTTGAAGCACTGGTCAAATTTCCCCTAAATCAGCAAACCAAATTCAAGACTATCTTCCATTAGCAGTTGCCTTTAGGGAACACCCTCTCACCCATCAATACTATCTCCCGCGTTAGCATAACCGGTCTTTTAGGCTTGGCAAAGGAAAGGATTACAAAAAAATGCAATGAACATTAGAAGAAAGAGCATGCTTCTGCTCCAGGAGCCATCTCTTCCTCCTCCTTTGATACACCCATTACAGCCAGAGTCCCCAGAAACACCAGGGCTGAAGCACTTATGCTAGGAAGAGAAGCTAGTAGCAAGGGTCACCCATTAAAGATCTCACATTTAGAGACACAGTTTCCCTTTTGGAAAACAAAACAAAACAACCAGCTGAAGGGAGCTGGACTCCACAGATCTTTTCTTTGGGGAAACCTGCAGGTTTAATCACCTCTCTAGATACACAGAGACAACAATCAGCTCATTCTTCCCTTAGAGAAGAGGTTTATTATTGCAAATACTCCCACTTAGAGGAGCCCAAGAGTCATCTTTGAGACATCCTACACTTGCAAAGGTCCCACTTGGGTCTTTGCACAGCAGTGTAGAGCTTGTCAACCAATATTATGCAGAAATACTTGGATGTTGTCACGCTCACTAACACTAATTAATTAATTTGCTTTCCACAATGTACCCATTTTGGAGCACAGTTAATAGCTGGAAGACCAGTGCAGGGTCTCTCATTTGCCTGGGGAGGGAAGGCACTAGGAAACCCTTCCTCATGGCCAGCAGCAGCCAGAAGGTCAAGGCTTTGCTGTGTGCCAGGAGTGCCCCACTGCCCATGCCCACCTGGCGTCGGTTCCTTTGGACACCTCAGGATAAAGCACTCTGCACAACTTTGGGTGAACATGTCCTAGGGGCTCTATTTTGCCAGTGTTTGATTTTACATCTAGAAATCACATAATGAGCACGTGCCAGAAACTAGCTTGTTATGAGCCCTTTCATAGCTGGAAAGTTTGCCGTGTTCATGTGCCACTGCTTAGCTCTGCAGAGTGGCACKAGAGTGATTTCTGATGACAGCTGGGTCTTGGACATATTTAACTCGGGCCAGGCACAGCTATCCTGGCACACGGCAGTGCTTCATGCCACAGGCTGTTCCCGTGGGTTCCCAGAACATCCGAGAGTCACAGTGAACCCCAGCAACAGGTCCAAGTTCCCGTCTCACAACAACACCCACGCTTAGGCAAGAGCATGCTCTAAGTCCTTGTGCAGATGTTATTTGAGAACTTAAAACTTTAGAAATGTAAGATGAAAACTGAGGTTGGAATTTTTAGAAGAACCTGAAAGAACCAGTTCCTCAGACTGGCTGACTACACATTTAAATACTCCAGTCTAAATGAGAATAATGTGCTATAATCACAGTCATTGCCAATTAAAGTATATAACAAACAAGCAGGAGGAGGGGAATCAAACCAGTGCAAACATAAGTAATGCTGAAGTATTTTAATATTCAGTCTCACTGACAAATGTGTTATGCAGATTAATAACTCCAAAGGACACGGTTCCTTTGAACAGTTAATATTTTCTCCTTTGTACAGTTAAGCACCCCAAAGCATAAAAGCACACCTGCTGTTTTACAGAAAATTAAATAGGAGAAGGAAGAGGCAACACTTAGAATCCAGAAACCTCACACAATGCTGCATCGCACATGTACTTGTTACTAGATCTTTGGGAAATATCAACCATAATGAATTATTTTAACATTTTGATATTTTAAATTGATCAGAATCCCCTTTTGGTTATTACAAGACCTCTATTTACTATTATGAAACCCTTTATTTTTCTAAAGACTAATTTTAATTTTCATCTTAAATCACATGGCCTATCCTTATGAGGGCTGAGGCGAGGGGAGAGGTGAGTGCAAGAGCATGTTGTAAACAGCTTCGAGGGTATAAACAACTTCATGGATGTTGTAACGAACTTCAACTTCTAGCTGGAGAGCGCTCTCCCCCACACAGCACAAGGCCCCACCAGGTTTCCTATTACTCATCTGGCACCTTCTGAGACCTCTCAGAGCTGAGAAAAATTACTGCAGCAGAGGTGAAAGACATAACCACGGAAGTTAGAAATGTTTCCTCTCTTCACCTTTGCCTCCCTAAGCTTCAGCAGAKATCTGCATTAATATTGGAAACCGTTGCTTCCCGAAAGCAGTCAGTACAGCAGGGCCAGGCTCCTATTGGCCCTGCGAATTTAGGGACCCCGCAGTGGTCAAGAGTTTCCTGCTCTGTTGTGAAAGAGCTGGTGACTGACCACCTTCTTTTACTACAGCCTGCTCTAAATGCATTTTGGCCAAATTTCCATACTGTGTGTGTTATCAGTACGCTTACCACGGGTGATTTTCCACCGTCATCTTCTATTGGAARAAAGATGGTTTGTAGAGTCAAATCTTCACGTGTTCCTTAGAACCAGCCAGTGCTGAGGGCACTACAGGAGGTTCAGGTCTCACCTGGATCCACTCAGAGGCAGTTGTTAGTTTCCCCTCTGAATGAGCAGGCAAACTTGGGATGGGCTGGAATAAACCCAACTCATTAAGGTATACGAACACATGCTACACTTAAAGTTATCTAAAGTTTCTGGTTTGTTTGTTTTTTAAACAAAAACTCCTTGCACATCTGCACATCACAAATGCTCATAACATTTGTCATCTGGTCCCCTTCCTCCCATAGAACAGTTGAGTGATTTGGAAGTCACTAAAGCATTTCAAAAGCAACAAGATGCTCAAGTCAGCAAGAACTGTGCCCTTTGAGAACTGAGAGAGCGACAGATACTGCAGCACAATTCCACAGCAGAAAAAGGGAAACAATAAACTTTATAGCTGAAAATGGCTGGATAAAGATAGAAAATCACTTATGTGGACTATTATCAAGCTTAAACAACAAAAATCTATTAATCTGTTTTAAGATTTCTTTGTATTTTCACATGCACTTAGAAGAGAGGGTACAATCTTTTAGAAGAGATGGTAGATGGGTCATTCATCAACAGTCTCTTCTGAATCTCTACTTGGGCAAGAAGTGAATAAATGGACACTTTATATAATGGAATATAAATCTTCAGAATGGAGAACAGATTACCTCATCAGTGGAATTCCAAATACAAAGTTCAGTTCCCTTCAGGCTACAACTCTTATAAGAAATGGATGGAATTCTGATTGCAGCTGATTAGTAGTTTGAGAACAAAAGCAAATTTCTTACAGATGTTTTATTTCTTCCTGCACATAAGGTGTTCCACTATGCATAAAATTGCACTTAGTCAAAGGTAAGAAACCAACCGCCAAGAATTTTGTGATCATGGAAGAAGTGTGCAACTACTTTTGTTGGAGTGTTTATAGCCCTTTCTGTCCCGGGACCGTGCTTGCTTCTTGCCAGTATCTTGAGAAAGGTTTTCTAATCTTGAGAATATTTGCATGTTTTGCTCCTGAAATTAATACAGAACTATTTTAAATCAGTTTCCATTTCTGCTAGCTCAGTTTTGCTCTGACTGCAGCAAAAAACAGAAGAGCCTCCCAATTTCACTGAATGCAGAGAGAGTGAGCAAACTCTATTTATGCCTTTGCAAAAATGTGGTGTACAAGTTGGTGCATCTTCTATGACTTTTGCAGAACTGATAAAGCTTGGTGTGACCTGGAAAGTTCTTCTATTTCATAACTTCTACAAGTATTCACACCCACCCACTGTGGGATACTCAAAAATATCATAATTCAGAGGGGGTTAGTAACTGCAATAATGTAAATAGAAAAGACCTGGCCCCAACAAGCCTGACCAGCTAGGAACTTGGTTAGCTAGCATCAAGCAAGAGGCAGTAGAAGAGATTTGCCTTTGACACAGAAGAAGGAATTTGGGCTTCTGTTATCAGTAAAATGAGGCTGCCAAGCCTCATGATATGTTAATTTACTAAATTTAGACCAGGCAAGCAACACTAAGAAATCTAAGAGGCAGAAGTTTCTAAATGGCAAACTAGCACCATCACTGCTTTTCACCTCAAGTTGCCAACTGTCGTTTTAAGTCCTGTCCCACATTTTGTCCTTCACCATCTCTTCTTCTGTTGTACTTGAAATCCAGCCCACTGGGTTCAAAGGTGTAACACTGGTATAAAATTTATTTTGTGGAGTATGAGACAAGGCCTGCTAGGAGCAAAGCACTCATGCCACAGATGAGAATTAAAACTGAACTATAACATAAAGTTGGCAACTTCTTTTTCTCACTCTTATTTTTATTGCAAAGCTTTGAATGCATGGGAATTTAAAAAATCCTAAGCTCTAAGTTAATTATCATAGGAAAATGTTTTGTTTATGAATGCAGGTAATATGTTTCCAGGTCTTACAGTTGCAGTGATAAGCTTTTAAGCATGATACAAAGACTCACATGTTAGGAGGGATAGAAAAACTTCCCTAAAAATAAAATCTAAGTTGACCTTGCAACATTTCTCAATGGTAGGATCAGCAATTTATTTATTTTTTTTGATAAACATCAGTATTTCCTCTCCCAGCAAAAGGGTTTTTATTATTAGGAGAGACCATGAGCTACTGTTAAACTGACCACCCTGTCATTGTCCACTGGTTAGCAGCTTCAAGGAAGCTCTCATTAAGCCACAAAATTGTGCCTCAGGCCAAGAGCTACCTTCATTCTTAGCAGACCAATTTCTCACACCAGCACCTTGCAGCTCAGTTTTCCCTGCTCTGAAAAAACAATACTATAGCGACTGTTATTTTACTAGCAACTACCTACTCTATGAAAGTGGGTATTGTGGAACCTACGAGCTCTTCACAACTACATTATCAGTCTCTGCAGTCATTTATCCTCAGATCACCTCCTAAGGGGAAAGCAGGTCTGCTGGTCTCTCCACAAATCTATGACTCAATGCTCTTAAGTTCAGAAACCATTGAAGATAATGAAATAAAAAGGTACCTTTGGCTTCCTAGGTCCGCTTGTTGCACCTTCAGATAATAGGCAACACTGACCACAGCAAGGAACTTATTTTCCTTCATGCCTTTCTGAGACTACTGTCTACGCTGGACCAAGCTTTCATACCAGAACCACATCTCTGTCCAGATGCCTYCATTTGGGCTCTATTGCCATTTCACATGGGCCAGAAGATCTTCCCCAGATGAAAAGGCAGTGGTCTGCCCATCCCATCAAGAATGACTGATCATTTCTGTTCAAGAGAAAGTAGGAGAAAATTAGTGTTGCAAGACATACTGCCTTCTGTAAATTGTTAAATGTGAATAAGAACTGTAAATTTTATTAGGCGAGTGGGACACAGTGACAGTGTGGTAACAGTAGGTGAAGCCTTTTAGATCAAAATCCGTTCTCCTTTATTCAATTTATGTAGATCAATCACATTTAAATAGCAGCACTCTTCTGCTTTAAAAAGTGGCTTACTGAATTTGTTCTCTCATCTTTCCTGGACTCATCATGGAATGAGAACTCACAAAACTGACAAACAGAAACGTGACTAATAGAGGGGAAAAAAACCACCCAGATCTCATCAGTAATTTATGAAAAAGTGGTTTCCCCAGTCTGCTTCTCTAACCACTGGTCTTCTGTAAGCTCAACTTTCCCCTTGTCTACTCGTATTTACACACCATATCCATCACCTGGGTATCCCACAGCATATCCCATCTGTTTTGTCCCCTCACAGTAACAGGGCTAGCTCTCTAAAATGGTCTCTAAAATCTCCTATTCCCATAACACATACCAYTGTTGCTCTCGAAATAGTATCTCCCCGGTGCAGTCGGGCCCTCTGCCCCTGCACGGCCAGCAGCGGGCGGTGGGTGAAGGCCAGGGTGGAAGAGYTGTCTGTGTGCCAGCCCCGAGCCGCTCGCCTGGGAGCAGGGTGAGGCGCCCACCCACCACAGTGCACAGCTTGCTTCGGCCCAGAAGGCTTTTTTGCATTCAGTTCAAAATTGACAAGTAAAAAAAATACTAATGTACTGCAGATCAAAAGTATTTGAAAAAAGGTCATGGAAACCATACTTCTTTCATGAGGTCTTCTCTAGGAAAAATAAGGAAAGGAAGCTGAGGACTTACTTATTGCCTCAGTATTGAGTGATGCCTCAAAACAAACTTGACTGCTTCATCACTCAGGCTTGCAAACACTTACTCATGAACGTACATCGAGCCGCTCCTGCGGAGGYGGCTTCCAAGGATCTCCAGTGGAAGCAGATGTTGCACGCAGATTTCATAACAGACTTTATGGAGTGCTAGGTCATTCCAACAAGATTTATGACCTTCTTTYAGTATTCTTATGATGTAAGCCACTGGTTTACAGGGATCCTTARGAGTTCTGCCTGAGTAACTTGGACATAAATAGGATCTTGAAGGTATGCCAGGTTTTCCTGTAGTGTAAGCTGGCATAGCTCCATGCAATTTGAAAGAGCTTTTCTGATTTACAACAGCTGACTATCAGAGCCATGGTATTTACTATGCTTTACAAGGAATATAACTGCAGGGAAAATTGCTCCAGACTGTGTTTCTACAGTACCTGCTGCTGGCCATCTGTGCTGTATTCAAGAGATATTAGGCCCCAGTCTCATCTCACATGTACCCACTGCTGACTTCTGTGCRTTACTGCTGGTCTGGACTCGCTGGGGCCGGAAAAGAATGAAGTTCACTGTATGGACCATTTATAAATGAAATGCTTCAGCCAGCTGCCTTGCCAGCACTCTGTAGGAGCAAGTCTCAGGGCTCCTAACTACCCTTTGGCACTTGCACATTCACACAGCCCTTTCATCAGGCAGCTTACAGATCCAGACAGGTGCCTTAGTTGCCCATGCTTAATTAAATACCCTGAGGGTCCAGCTCTGCAAGAAACCATGCTCGTTATCCCTCCATAAAAATACACTTATCCTCAGTAAAGTATTGCCATTATATATTTTCAGAATAGAGGACAATATAAGAAGGCAGAAAATATTAGTCACATTATTTGTAATGGTATTTATAAAACCATAAAGTTCACTAAACCAGCTGTCRCCAACATCACACCAGGTCAAAATCATTTAGGTTTTACTCGGTGGTGCTGCTGAGGGCATAGGCAAAGAGGGAGCAACCTGAAATGCTATTCAAGCRTGTATCTGAGCCTACAGAGGTAACAGCAAATCACTTTTCAGGAATAACCGTCTTCCTCRGCTGGAGGCACAAGGTCTTCCCCAGCACGGCCTTACCTCAGAGGAAAAACCAGGAGGTCCAGTCCAGTCACAGGACATACTGGAAAAGAACTGGGGAGGGCAGAGGRTGCAGCGTGAGAGAGAAGTGGAGATGATTCAAACTCTTATCCTGATTTCCAAAATATTTGCTGGTAACGTTGTGTTGGAGGAACAAAATTCCAGATTAGCTCCCCGAGGTGGAAAAGCGAATGCCACCCTCCTGTGCGGTGGGCATTTTTTGAGAGGTTCCAATGACCCTACGAAACGGACTGCGGTTTGTGTTGGCAGATTCTGAGCGGGTTTTTTGGAGCATTTTGCTCCTCTGGTGATTAAACAYGTGGAGACCACAGAGCGCTGAAGCCTGGAAATGCTGCCAAAAACTGGACACCTGAGGAGAGAGAGAGAGGATAATAGCWGCAGCATTGCCTCATTTTTATACAAGTTACACGCTTGTTTATATTTCCAAAGCCAGCGCTTCCTGTAATCTGTCTGGAGAAGTCTCTGGGAAGAAGCAAACCGACAGCAAAATCRGCAGCAAACCCCTCACGCTCAGCAAACTGCGAGTCCTGAGGGAGCAGGCAAAGGAGGGGTTTGTCTGGGCCAGAGGAGAGCGAAAGAATCAAAAGCCCAGTCTGGGAATAAAGCAAGCTTAATTGTCGGTCTGCTGTTAAAAGGAGATGTGAGAAAGATGCATAATAACAGTAAAGCCAATTAGCTTTCTTTTCTACCTGCAGCAGGGAGAAAACTCATCAACCAGTTTTTGACATGCAACTTCCATCTAGCAAAGGCTGCACAGGAACAAGCCTGTTACTTTCTCATACTAGCAAATCACAGTGACAAAAAGCACCACGGGCTCCTTAGGCAGCTGTGCGCTTGCTATCTGGGTTAGCGTAGGGATGAGCATAGGGATGAGTTAACAGCTCCACGTCTGCCACAAGCTGGAACTTCTTCCTTATTTTTAATATGAGTGCCTGTAATATGTGGATCCCTGGAAAACGAGAGCAAATGCATTTGGGCTTGGTACGTTTGATGCCTCTCAGCAGCTGAGCACAGCAGCTTGCCTCCGTGCAAGCCAGAGGATACTCGGCACAGGCAGACTATGAAGGCTCTGACCCTCACTCACAGCGGGAGTCTCCACATCCTACCTACCTACAGGCTGATGTGAACGCAAGTGCTCCTGTTTTCGCCTTTTTTCTCTGTCCTGTGATGTAAAGGGACCTTGTGTAAACAGCAAYGTCTCACCTGGAGACACAGGGTGAGCATTAGCATGCGAGAGCATGGAGCTCGAGCTCCTCTGCAGACCCGCAGCAGACACCGGTGAGGTGAGCGAGTAAGGCATACGGCCTGGCAAAGARACTTTGGTAGAGGCCAGCCATCCTTTACTTGCTCCGCTTTCCTTCCCCAGGTTCACTTAAATCCTACAGGTGCAATTCGCAGAGTAAGGAAAAAGCCAAGGCAAGCAACGTTCCCTCAGCGGTATGTTAGATGGCCCCAGGAGTTAGGCTCTCGACAGCCATTTCATAACTGGCATAAAACCATTGTGAAGGAAAGGTCAAAAGCAGCCTGAGTAAAATCATCATAAAGAATATTAGTAACTTTCAGCAGTCTGGATCAGCAAGCTCTCCATGTGGGGTTAGGATGTATAACCCAATTAACACAGTCAGGATGCTAATACTGCGACCTGCATCTGTAGAGAAACACCCTGGCCTGATAGAAAGTAACACATTTTTATAATGCCAAGAAAGGTGATTTTCTGTTTTATAAAAATTTCCGTGTTTATAATAGGTGCATAAGTTCTTGGTCCAGGAAAAAAAGGTAGAGAGGTGATCACGTGTCTGGGCAGAGATGAGAACGGAAGCAACCCAAGTGGTTTCCCATATCAGTAAAACATTTCTTAAGAGCTTCCTGACATGTTCCACTCACCTGCCTTCCCTTCATGCCGCTTCTCCAAGGTCGGACGGGGAACGTGATATGATGTAAAGACTCTCTTACAGCCTTCCTTTAATCACACTGTTGTCTTACTGGTTGAAGCTTTCTGCCRGATCCTTTTCTTCTTTTTGCTCACCCTTTGCTGCGCGAGCCTGTGTCGGCAGAGGTGGGCTGTTTTTGTGCCGAGAGGCTGCAGGGCCTCTGAGCCCCCTCTGGCCACTTGGCAGGTTCCCTTGACACCCTGCCTGGTGTGGAGCGTGCGCCTGATGCCATTTTAGGCACCTCACAGCTCTTTTCAAGCAATGCACAGACATGTTCATGTGCATTCCCACGGATCTGCCGACRGGCTAGGAGCATCAAACGAGATGAACGTATGGCATAGTAACGCTTCGAAGTCAAGAGTTTCCCCTGAAGCATCTGATGTATCTACTGCAAAACCATTATCAGTTCTTAAAACCAGGGCATAAGCCAATGTGCACAGACCACAGGGAAGTCTCTTATTGACTTCAGAGGGAATTGTATTGACCTTTAATGCAMAGGCAACACAATTTAATTACAACTTTATTAAATTATAGTCTGGTTCTCTAGTATTTATTCAAGTAGCTGCAAGCTATTAATTCACCAGGGCTGAGTATAACTGGGTATATTTGATTTCATATCCCTCAGGTACATTTTCTRGATGAACAGAATTAAGACAGTGATGTTTGAAGGCGGTTCGGTTGCTGCCACAGCCAAGGGGCTGCCTGCGCTGCCTGTTGTAGAGAAGCGCCGCAGCTTTGCTCATGTAAACAGCAGGTCTGAGCTGGTGTGCTTAGGGCACTGTATATCCAGCTTGGCTGAGCTTTTTCTCTGTCTTTCTTTTTTTCAAACTTTTCGCCAGGGTCATCATCCTAATCTCATTAGGGTATTTGCCAGTCCTCCAAGCGCTAAGTGTTGTAGTGGTTTCAAAACAAACAAGGGAAAATACCGTCAGCCTAGTCACTCACTTGGCTGAGATTCTCGGCTCAACCTGGGCTTTAGCTATGAATTTCAATGGGAGCTTTGTGGCTAAATCTCCCAGGCAAACACGGGCACACTCCACTGCGCTCCCCGCTTCAGTACCGCACAATTACCATATCCCTTATTGAAAATACAGATTTTACTTTCATAGTAATGCAATGACTATGGTAYTTCTGCACAGGACATGTAAACACTATCAGCCAGGGATTAGCTGTGTACTCAGTAACCACTATTTAAACATGTTCTTACTGCTTGTTGCATTTGTCTCTCTTCCATGTCCTTCTGCCCGTGACGTCCACTGCCACTTCACACGAACACTGTATTTGTAAGCACTTCAGCCCAAATCATTCCCCCTGCTTCGGAGGATGGACATGTATGTTCCCAATTACAGACAATGCAAAAAAACCACGCAAATTAAACTCTTCCGTGGGCTGAATCACCATCTGGAAGTGCCTCTCGGGATTAGAAAAACCTAAAGGAATTAAGCTACAAAATTACGCACCGCAGCACAGGGACTGTCCTCCTCCTATGCTCACCTGGCACAGTCACCTCCACTGTGGACCCTCAGCTCTCAGACAAACGGGCCRGCTTACGTGCAGGATGCACAACAACATTTCCAGTCCTTCAGCCTTCTCTCTGCTCACAGAAATTGTCATGGGGTGTGACTTCAGCTTGCTACTAAACCATCTCCTCATTACTCAGCACTGGTTCCCAGCATGATCTCTTCTTCTCCTAGACACTCACTTGGCAGGGACTCACCAGGCACCAACAGAGGCAGGAGAAACGTGGTCAGGACCTTAACTGGGTACGGCTCATGTTTGAAGAGATTCCCAAACATTCCTGAGCTTATTATTTTTATTTCCAGATAAAAATTAACACCAGTGAGATGCACATGAAAAAGTCACTGTAAGAATAACCAACAGCTAGAGCAGATACAATCACAGCCTCCAGCGGCACTGGAGATAAAACCTCCACTCCTGCTAACTCAGCACAAAGCTCTGAAGTTGGTATTACAGCAAGACAGGAATACCGGTAACACGGATTCGTCGGCTCAGTGTTCTGGTTTTGGCCACAGGTTGTGCCTAAAAAGAGACAAACAAGAGCACATCTGACTGCATGTGCAACATATGGAATGAGTGATAGAGATGCATCATAAAAAGGGCACTTTCAGGAGAAACTTATTCAACTTCCAGCAAAGAAAACATAAAGATAACAAAAGCCTCTTTTCTGGGGCTCTTTTGTATGTCAAACCCTGCAGAAATGGCAAGGTTTTTTTTTACTTCCTGCACAGCAGATTCAGATTTAGATTTCTAACAAACAAACAAAMAAAGTAGATTACACTGCATATCTGCTCAGTGGATTGTCAGTGTAACCCCGCGCTAAACTGCTGCAGCAGCACCACTACGACTGCTTCTACAGCAGAAAGACTCTAGATTGACTTTCAAATCTCTACGGGCCCTGCAACGAGAAAGAAGCCAACTGGACCAGGCTTGTATTCTTATTTACCTTGGAAGTTAGCAAGACCAAATTAACATTTAAGGGCATAGTGCCAGGTCTCAGCATCATGCAGGTCTTTTCTTTTGCTGATCTACAGCATTTGATCCGATGACCTAAGCCTCGGGGATGGCTCAGGAAATCAGTGCTGTATCCAAGTCCACATAAGCTGATGATTTGTCAGCAGCATTTCATGGTTGCTGAGTTTGGACAGGTTTGCAAAAGTTTTCCGTATTTACCTTGAATACTAACATCTCTCCATCAGGCATCAGGTTTCCTTGACTGGAGCCTCATAACTGAGAACAAAAATGTTCCACAGAAAATTGTAAAAATGGGAGGATATTCAAACTTGCCAGCTTTTTAGGGTGAAAATAACCATTTCCTGCTGCTGGCAATGGGATTAAAGTCTTAGCTTGCTTGCCAGTGAAGCCAGCCCCTGGAACGCAGTTTGAAAACTGCAAGCTCCTTTTGGGAAGAGAGAAAATACTTAGAAGATAAATTTGGTTTAAGAACAAGATAGTTATTACACAWTATCAGTTTGCCTGACAAGGGTGCTTTGAGCTGACAGAACAGGTACCATCAGAAATACTCTACTAACTTTATGTCRGCGTTTAGTAGAGTGACAAAAAGGAGCTGTTTTTTCCCTGTTTAGCTTTGTACCACATTGCATCAGGATGTTCAGAAAGAGATGTGGGGTCAAATCGCAACCACTGTGTGATTCGTGGTCTGTCAGAGCCTGCTGAGTGATAGATACCTCCAGATTCCTCAGTTTCCCACATGTGGTCTCAGACCAGGCTGGTTTTCATCTGGAAAACATCCAGAAAACTGTCTGAAAAGACAAAAAAAATCATCTCTTCTGCCCTTACCTGAAGCAAGAGGAAAGGGTCGTACAGGTTTCCTTCTCTCAAACCTGTACAGGCATTATTCTGAGTTTCGTTGACTTGAAAGTAGGAAAAGGAGCTGTGGTTTCAGTCCGGAGGAGAGGAGACTCCCAGGAAGGCACACGGACACAGCAGGGCCGGGGTTCTGCGGGCGGATTGAGGACCTTGGCAGGCAGCTGCCAGCGCCTCTTCTCGAGAGCCTGGAGATCCAGCCCCCAGGACACAAAATGCCGTTCTTTCCCCTTTGTGTCTCCGCACGAGTGCGCCCCAATCCTTAGCCAAAWCCAACTGCTTCTGCCTCATCACATAGCCTGAGCACCTTCTAAAATTTTGTACTGGGTTGTGGTGGATTTTTAAAAAATCTGAACAGAGGGAAGATACCATGAAAAATCCATATCAACGGCACAAAATACAATATAAAAAGATAAACATGTGAACTTTCTCTAAAACATGGCTGCATATAAATCTGAGTTACTGATGCCTGTGGGTGTATTTGAGTGAAATGTTTTCCACTACTAATGGAAATATTTTGATTAACAAATTTATTTGCCTTRTGGCAAATACTACTTTGTTTCTTAAACACAGGCAAGTGTCATAAAAGATTTAATTTGAACATAAACAAAGTTTTTATAAAGTACTTTGTACTATGTTCCCACAGCACACAGTTACGGATATGTTCTACTTTCAGAATAGTTTCTATTGGTTTTTAATTAGTCTCAAGGTGACTTCCAGCATGCAAATACATCCTGCTGTATTCCCCGTAAAACTTTTTGCAATGATTTCTAGTGCTTGCTGCGGCACTTTGCAGCAGAGGGATTACACAACAACCTGTACAAGGTCCATTTTTCAAAATATATTCATAAGAAATCAGGAGAGAAGGTGAGGTATAAGGCATCAAGTGTTTATATATGGTACAATTTACTTAGGAATATAACATGAGCCCCAGTCAAGAGARAGAGGCATATGCACATCAGTTGAATTCAATGGCAGCAGCTCTCCACACACTGAAAACTCCCTTTTTTCCACGTTTCCTTCTCCTTTTAGACTTTGAAAAGTTAATACAAGATGTTTAAAGAACAAATGTCTTAGCTAAATCCAAATTAACTCTCTAAAGGGTTACATGTTTCCGCCCAAATGCCTGTTGATTTTAATAGCACAGAAACTGGCTGAAATGCTGCGTYGAACAGCTCCTGCCGCAGGTGCTGGCTCAGCGGCAATTGCCCTTCCTCCTCGTCTCAACAAAATTCGGAATCGCCATTGCACAGARAAGTCACGCATTTCGACCCCTGCTCCACATCAGCAACGCTCAAATACTGAAATGCTGGAAAGAACAAAATTTCCTAAAAAATGTCAGTTCAGAGATGACAAAACGTCTGAGCAAAACCTGGCATTTTTTTTATTCCCGAATTATAAATTGCAACACTTGCAACCCTTTCCTGCTCTGGCTAGGAGCTCAGTTTCTGGTATTTGCTGCTTCCTCTGGGCTTAGGCCCCTGGCCTGAGTATATCCTGAGAATATTACTTTTCAAAGCCTTTTAAGAATGCACTTTGAACAAAGATATACACTTACTTCATTTAACTCTTGAAGATTAAGAAATTTAAGGTACAATATGACATTTTTTTATTTTCATTATTTGAACTTTTCTTGTTCTGTCACCATTTCAGAACATCAAATGCATGGCATTTTTCTATTTTATTTTTGCGCAAACTAAAAATGATCTTTTAAACTGTGATTTACTTCTCTTTCCTCTGCTCTCCGATTCCCCCCTCCCCCACTTCCCCTTTAAGCTATGATTTAGCCTCCTTCCTCTGTCTGGGATCATCTTCTACAAATATTTGTGAGCAATCAGACCTTTCCTCTTGTACCTATGAACAAGTTCAGAAGTTCAGGGGTGCACTGGCAATAAGAGCGAAGGGAAGCTAGCTGTCTCCAGGGGACAGGTTGTGGAAGTGTTCACTTAYCCAAAACACAGATTAGCAGTCAGACAAAGTCTCTTTATAGAGAAAATTACCCTTTAATGTCTATGCTGCGGCTGCTGTGTCAGGACTGTAACTCAAAGCCAGAGCAGTCAGGGAGCTGTGCGCGTCCTTTCTGGATTGCAGCTCCTCTGTCTCAAGCAGCTTGGAGACGCAGCTCTCCCAGACTCGGTCCTACAGGATGGCTGGGTGGGGAGGAAAGCACTTTTTGGGTGCTCGCGCTTGGCTGCTAGYGGCCAGCAGGCAAAGGAGTTCACACGCAGCAAAGAGGATTTGGCAGAAGAGGCAAACTCGTCCAAGCCCTTCTTGGCTTATTTGTCCAGGTGCTGAAGGAGAAAGGTGCTGGATGAGCTCCCGGAGTCAATGAACTCCTAAACTTTATCACTTGTTTTATTTGGTCTTTTTTGCCAGGAAAGAGTGAGGCAACTCTGCCAAGAATCCAGATTTCCACGTCAAATGCAGCTAGTCAAGGGACTGCACTGTGACTTTTCTCTCAGTTTAACGCTAGCAGGAGCTCTGGAGAACGTGACTGTCAGCCTTCCCGACTGCCAAGTTTTGCAAATCACTTACCATACCCTGATTAATAAATACAATAAGGAGACCTGGCACTGAAGTACTCTACGTTGTAAAAATTAGCACTTATAAATTACAGTGTGACCTTGTAACTGTGGTAAATCAAGTTAATGAGTACTAYGCATCCTAAAAGTAACATCCATCATAGTCATTAGTCATTCAAGTCAAAATGAAGTTTTACACTGCTGCTAAAATAAATTTAATCTAATTCCAGTTTCAGAAACCAGCTGCATGTCATAAAATTAGATTTATAAGAGTGCATGAGGAAAAACAGATCAGTTTCCTACCTCGCTTAGTTGAAGTAGTTTATACATGTTCATATAAACATTGYCACAGTACTTAATTTCTCAGTCAAGTTCTTTTTCTTGGAAAGAAAGTTATTAGCAAAGCAATCAATGACTTTCTGGAAAGAATGAAGTCAGACTGAGGGGGGGTGTAAATTCACATCATAGTGTGAACTGCCACAGTGCAGCCGAGCGTGGTGGCAGGGCTAATGGCAGGGTCCGTCCTGCAGAAAGGAGCGGGATCTGTATGGCTCTTATCTCYGCAGTTCCTATTGTCAGCACAAGTTGCATAGGTAAATCACATGCATCGTTATACAAAATTAAGTAGCTAAATACAATAATTCAACTGAGTAGATGGCAGAAAAGGAAGAAATGCATCAGAAAAGTAAGTCCAAGAGGGACTTGATGGTTTCCTTCCCACTCCCTATCCCTCCAGGCTCTCCTGAATGTCATATAACCTTGTCCAAAGCAACAGCTGTGCGCAAATCTGCTTGGTCTCATAGGSAAGAGAAAGCAATGAGGACAAGAATATTTTGCAGTGCATAGGGCACAGATTGAAAGGATGTGTTACGAAGGCTTTTGGTGTTACACCAGACAGCTGTCAATAAAACAGAGCGGTTCAGTGAACCGGTGACTTTTTGAATGGATTCAGGGCAGGAAGGCCTCTCAATCCGTTGTTCTTCCTGTTCTTGCCTACCTGCTGTCTTGCCCTGGTGCCTTCTGGGTACGGAGAATTTCTTCCATGCCAAGACAAACACTGATGTGGCTGGATGCATCACTAAGGACGGGGTTGAGAGATAACCAGTCCTGGGAGCACTGGCTCTGACTATCCTCCAGGACCAGTCAGAAGACAGCAGGTTCCCCCTTCTCTGTACAGTAAGATGCTCACACCACATGCTTTGTARTTTAGAGGAAGCTGGCGAAGGCTCTTCTGGATGAACGGCACTATTGCCAACTCTAATCCAGTGGAGCTACTTGTTTGTACAAATCTGCCTAGATAGGGCTTGAATCCCTTCCCATATTGCGCAGGTGAACTGCCATCTTCCTCCCTGCCTTGAGTGCAGTCATCTCAGCAGCTCCCATGAATCATCTTCTGCTCCCAGTATGAGCAGTGATAATGATGTGTTCATGCCTCTTTCCCATCCAGGTGAGTGGCATCACTAAAGGGATGGGCTGRACCAGGGAGCAGCGCATCCTGATCATGGTGGTGGTGATGGTAATTTGCTTTCTTCTTTGCTGGCTGCCATATGGATTGKGGCACTCATAGCTATATTTGGAAAACCTGGTCTCATCACTCCCTCAGCCAGCATCATCCCATCCATCCTTGCCAAAAGCAGCACAGTCTACGACCCAGTCATCTACATATTTCTGAACAAACAGGTAAGTAAAATGTTCTYCTTGCATTTACTCAGCTTCAATGTATGCAGGAAATAAAAGAGGGGAAATAAAGCATTTATCAGTAACATCACTGAAAAAACAGATAAGATGGAAACACAGAAAAGGGATATGTGGAGCAACTTCTTTAAATTAAAAAGCCTCGACTTTTAGGAACTGGACAATCAATTTCCCACATATCCAATAAGCAAGTAATGGATCCTTTTGTTCCATTACGTAACTTGATGAGCAAGGAGTTAATGAGGAAGAGGAAAGATCAATGTTCTGGCAAGCAAGAGGGCACCTGATAGTGTCTGAAGTTCATTCAGTTACATGAAGTTTTGTTAGGGTACGAGCCTTTTCTACTCTGCACGATGCCTGTGACACAGTATATTGCCCACAGCAGCTCTTYCTCCTTCCAACCACAGCCTGCTCTTCCCCAATTCCTTCCCTTTCTAAGCCCCCTCAAATCCTTCAGTCACTCTTCTGTCTCAGTCTGCCCCTCCTACAGCTAGTGGGAGTCACGATCAGTGACGGTGTGCCTAAAAGCACTCTGCAAGTGCCTATTTTGGTCCTATGCTGGAGATGGGGAGGGCATGTCACGAARAGGAGTCAGCAGACAGTGGCCACAGAAATTTGTGAGCAAGTGATGACAAGGTGGCTGACGGAGGATTCGAATAGACACTTCAAGCATCAGGGACCATGATGACCTTCCTGTATCAGAGAGAGCTTCAGGTCATCTCAGAGGCATTGTACGATACCTGCTTCCTGAAGAATATTCCAGAGTCACGTTTCTTTCCCTCCCTTATCTTTWTCGCGATAAGACATTGTGATTTGACCAGGATCAAAATAAAACTGCTGCTCGCAGCAGCAGCACCACTTCTCGGACAGTATGACAGCAGGTATCCTGCCTCCCCTCCGACTAGCGTTGCACTGAGGAAGAAATGAGCTACTTCTCAATGCAGGGCACGAAGCGGCTAAGCAGCTGTGACGTGAAATCGCACCTTTTATGCAGYGTGCCCAACTGAGAATAATCTGGAACATCATCTGCCTCCTGCCCTGTTAGTAAACCCAGCCACACAGTCTGGTGGGAGCAGTTTGAGAGAGTTTTCAATTATGAAGGAAAACCCCCAGGGCCAGCCTGTCTGAGGCTGCTCCAGGAAAGTCTCTGGAGCGATGGCTGTTTGCACCAGCTGACAACGTGCTGCTTGTGCCATSTCATCTCTGCAGCGCTTTCAGTAACACGTGACCTCTGCTGCTCTGAGAGAACTGGTCGGGACTGCACAGGCACAGGAGAGTAGGAATCGCAGCAGACTACRCAGAGAATAGAGGACGGTGGCCATAACTTTGTGCAAAATATAAGCCATCTGGAAGGTATATAATAATGTTTGGAGTAGAAATAAGGTTGTACAGAGAGGGACCTCTCAGACTTCTGCTTCCCAGCAGAGTGCGAAGCACATGCTGGCACAGAGATCAAGGGGTGTCTTCCTCTCCCATCCTCAAATTTTTAGGCATGAACAAAGTTCAAAGTCAAGTCCTCCCTCTCTTTTCTATGCCTCAAATAACCCTTCCCTAAAGAGAAGCCAGACTCCATCCTTCCACACTGAGGAGTTCATTTTTTATTTCCACTAGTGCCAAAGTAACCAGCCATAGCTGTGTCACCTCCCCAGACATTTAACATTTCCCTGCCTAATTCGCAGTCCTCTTGACAGAACCACCCAGGTATCACTGATGGCCTTTTAGCAGGAACTCTGCTGAACTGCTGTGATGAAGTTTGGTGGGACTCTGCAGTTTCCCAATTTCATGATCATTTCCTATATGAAACATRCTAAAATACATATACGAAATATTATATGAATTATTTGAAATATAAGCCAGTATCATGGACAAACTGAAGAATGGAGCCAGCGCGAAGCATGCCTGTTCTCAGCTGTGATCTATGCCCAGCTCTCAGAGGCACTGTTTCTTCCAGAAGTGATTACTCTAGCACTGCCCTGTCCCTCTCAGACCCTTCCCAGACATCACCTGAGGGAGCCCACATTTCATGGCATGCATTTCACCATCCTGTAAGCAGAGGAAGAGCAAAGGAAGGCTCTTTTTCCCGCATCTGACTCTGAGGGTACCTCAGGTAAACCCAGGTCTCCTGCCTGGATAGGCTCAAGGAGTGTGTCTGTCTCAGTAAGAGCCGACTCTAGAGCAGCTGCCAGCACAGCTGGCTTCATGTCCTGCTTCTCCCTTTCGATTGCCTCTACCACGCGGAAAGCCAAGGGATAGGCGGTGGGAGGGCACCAGGCAGGTGGCTTCAGGCTATACCTGGTGCCCAAGGCTATACCTGGAGGCTTGCATCCTGCAGAGCACAGCCAGAGGGCTGGACTCAGGTCTGCCCTCTCCAGGTGGTAAACGCACAACAGAGACCTCATATCTTTGATATTGTAAACAGTATGTCAGTAACTCTCTTTGTGATTCTCCATATCTTTCTAGCAAGTCATGAAGTTCTGGCTCTACCCAGCTCCATCTCAGCATGGCACCCCCTTTCTTTGTACTCTTTCAATATAATGTATCAGCAACTAAAAAAAMCCCCATGAAGTCTTGAAAGAAAGAAATAGATTGATCTGAGAGAACATGTATGTTTTACTAACGAACCCAACTAGTCTCATTTACTAAAGCAGATTCAGTTAACTAGCAATAGAGAACCAAGATATAGGTAACTTAAGTTGTTGGAAAGGACACTCAGCAACTTTCACCTTAAGGAAACTCCATTCAAAATATACAACAGCCCAATGACTGCTGATTGCTGGTCCCTGGAGACTTTGCAAGCTTTTTCTAGCCCAGTTTAGGTGAAATTTACAGCAAAGCCCATACCGCCAGAATTTAGTATCAAATTTTACTACCAGTCAGTCAAGCCAAGATCACAACATTTGACTGTCAGGATTATTCATAATTTTGAAGGCATGATTTGTACCCGCCACAAACCTACCWCCCAATTCCTTCTAAAAGTCACTACTCCCTTTGCAAAGACCCCAGGAGCTAAGCTTCATCTGGTGTCTAAACACCTCATCTCTCCAGTGGGGGAACAGTCCTAACCACGACAGCTCGTACGGCTGACCTACTCTTTTCTTCTGCCTGACACATTTGCTAACACTGTGACACAGAAGACGGTAATCATTGGCTTATTCAGGATGAAGGGTAGCGTGAGAGATGACCACTGCCAGTACAGGGCTCACAGACAAGATTCCTGCACTGCCCGGAACCAGCCATTCACATAAGAAATTCTGTTGCTCAGGCAATGATCAGAAGTGGATCAGCTAAGATTTTTACACCCTGCAGTACAGTTTTACAAATGCTTTGTTAATTAAAAAGGTTCATTAGGTTGTGAAAAATATTTTCATATATTCTACCACCAAATACTGATTTCCACCATAAAATAATTTTCTCTCACAGACGTAACCCTCCACGGTGCTAACCAGCATGCACAGTCACCGAGACTGCCGTTATGATTTTCCATTATATTGGTAGATGGATGAACGCGTCAAGTGTCGTTTGCCTCTGTTTGTCCACGGCAGACAACATGTCCTGCAAAGCTGCACAAGTTGTTGTTTTCAGCAGCAACAGCATCCTTGTCTTGCTTCTATAGATTTGTCCCAAGGAGATGCGTCCCCAGACACCCTCAGCTCCTGTAGATATGGAAATGCCCRCCAGCAAACTCAAATTCTGGCTTTCTGACCAAAGTAAAGCAATTGTAAAAGGTTAAAGTGATGTAGACACTGCAACTTGTGAGGTGGGCTGAAATGGTGTATTAGGTGTTTCCATATATGAGAAAAAGCCTTTTATTTTTTGATCTTTCAAAAGCTTGTCTCCAAGAGCAAGAACAGTCTAATTTGTGACCCCTTACCCTCTCTTTCTAGCTCACAGCAATCTCTGCAGCATTTCACACAATCAGCAAAGACATTAAAAAAAGGCCTTCCTCTAGCTAATATGCCGACAGGTGAGGAGATAAAGATCTTAAAGACAGCAGAACCAGTCACAGGTAACATAAATATCTTAACTGGTACATTAGCAACACTAGCATTCATTTAACATTCGCAGAAACATCACTGTTTCCAGGCAAAACCTCCCGGCTCTCCACGGTGCGCAGAGCAGACAGCCTACGGGCAGCCTTACAGGCTGGAGCAGCTGCAGGTCACACACAAAGCACTGCATCAATGAGCACTGGCATTGCAAATTCACACTCTCAAGGTTAGGACTTGCCAGATTTAAACGGGCTGTGCCTCAAAGCACAACAGGGCAGGAGCATCAGCAAGCAGGCGTGAAAACCTGGGCAGGCATTTGCTCTGATATGTTTTGATTAATTATGCGTCAGCATAGGAGAGACTGCACGGTCAGGTAGGTAGGCACAAAATTATGCATCTTGCCCCCGCATGCAAAGTAACTGGTGTGTGCAAGGACCTGCCGTTTGCAGGTATACGCTGTGGGCAGCTTTGTGGGCCCCTGTAGAGAGAAAGGGTACCGTCGGGACTCGCAGGACCTTTGGGGTGGCACCCAAAAGGAGAAGCCCAGCTGCCCCTGAGCTGCCAGGTTTTCAAGGCAGAGAAAGGAAGACGCAGCCACATGCTGGCCATGGGTCGCTCCTGGAGTCCATACTTGGTAACGACAAGTTTATTAATCTGAATAAACTAAATTTGTCACAAAGAAAGCTCAGGGCAAAGCTCAGAGCTTGGCTCTGTTGACAAGGGTCCTTTTGGCCTTAACAGCCTATGAACTCTTGTGAATGAGCAGGCCCACTGACTCCAGCCACAGCACTCATGGGACCAGGGATTTGCAGAAAATAGGGTGTAAAGCAGACCCCAGTCTGCCTTTGAACATCCAGGTGAACAAAAGGAATTACTTAAAAGGAACCTTCTTTTAAATTAACATAAAAACTTTAAGGTGTAAACTATAGTTATTCATAAAAATGTACAGTAAGATTTCAGAGCCAACCAGAAACCACAAGGGGCAACTGTAAGATTTCTTTTCTTATCAGAAGGATGATAATAAGTTTCCAGTTAAAGTTTTTGCACCTCGCTTTTTTGACTAGTTAAAATATTCTATGGTTATTTGTCATCCCTGAAAAAAATAAAGCATAACTGATCTGCAGTGATAAACAAAAAAAAAAGAAAAATCTTCTTCATGGACATTAGATTTTCCGTGCTGTTTCTATAATGCAGTTCAGTTTCACTCTCAACATGCCTCGGTAAAAAGAATGACTCYATCACAGAGAAAAGCGTGATGTTCAGGATATGTGAAAAGTTCAGAGGAAAATGGCATATAATCTGCAAAGACAACCTCATCATGTATTGATTCTTTCTCTCTGAAAAGTATCTCAAAAAATTGCCATGTGCATAACAAATGACCTCTTTCATTTGCCAAAAAGGGTGAATTTCAGCAGGCAGGACAACACATTCCGAACATTAYGCTTTTCTCCATGGCCCATGGTGTGCCCCTGGCACCAGCTCCCGGGGTGACGTTAGCCCTGTTTCTGGGGCAGATGTGGCACCCGGGCACTGCTGCTGGCCAGCCCACAGAGCAAAGATTTCATCCTGCCCAKGCCTTGCCAAGGGGCTTGTGGCACGGCTGCCACAATTACCAAATGGGAATGGAAACCCCAATCTTTAGCTAGCTCCAGAAGGTGTTAGCCTTCTCCTGGAAAGCTTTTGGTACTTCTGCCTTGCTGAAAGGTGCCCCTAAATAACACCTTTTCCTGCTGAAGATTGAAATCATGCCAGAGGGATATAGTTTTTAAGACAGAATACAAGAGAAAAAAGGTTTGCAACACCACGCAGTTGTTAATTCAGYGTAAAAATATCCACTTTTGTTTTTATCCTAATTTTCTCCCTTTAGAAACTGCAGGTACAAATACACAGATACCAGTAGCAGGACTATTTTTCCCCAAGAAAATGGAATTTAATTGCCCTGTATGTCATTWTCAGTCTTCAATTCCTCCCAGCCCATTAAATGGAAATAGTGAGTTGAGGCAAGTTGAAGACTAAAAATGCTGTGCAGATCCAAGGAAAGGTTCCAACTTCTCCAGACTGCCTGCTTTGGAGGAAGCCCTAGCCTTCACGCAATGCTCACGAGTAGCACGTGCGGTAAGCAGGACAAGAGGCAAGCAGTGATTTGTTTCTGTTCAGCTGATCTGAAACCCACTTGCTGATAAAAGTTTGCATTTCATGAAACACACATGATGGCACATCTCTGAACACTGATAATATATCAGAGGCCTCAAAAGTCTGGTAGCCTTTGCTTTGCTAAAGTTTGAAAGGAGAGAAGGGGCTTCCACTCACGCCGCACCATGCACTTGAGCTAAACAGTTGCAAAAGAGCTTCAGAAGACAGCAGTGTGCTCTACAATCCTCAGCTCTATCCCAGGACTTCTTTATTAACTCAAACAGGATACTTTCATGAAAGCCACTGAAACTCTTGAAACACAAACTCTTCCTTCATCTCATCATGTGCAAACCTAGCAAAAAGGCAGAGACAAACTGCTAGTGTGAGAACAAAGGTAGATAACACATCTTATCTCACGGGAAGGTAGATAACACACCTCAGCTAAGAGGAACCTCACGGGGTTGCGTGTGTTTCAGCATGCAGGTGGTGGGCATGCATGTGGTGAAACACAGGCCCTGGCCAGCGAAAGGGCTAATGTTCTCAGCCAGAAGGTAAGACTAGGCACAGCAAGTGATCATTTATTTCACATTAAACCTGGAATTAACTGGAATAAAGTCCTGGTTCTTCTCATGCTGACAATAAAATGTCCTCTGAGCAGGATAGGCTGTTTCTGAGCCTATCTGGACCTACCTTGATGCCTGCTGCTATGAATTTCTTTATAGTTGGCTTGAAAGAATTTCCCACACCTTTTTCAGACTTCTGGGGGATTTCTTTGCCTTGGGGTAAGCTTTCATTCTAGGTGTGCTCACATGCAGGCCCTGGGTTTCTGGGGGTGCCTCCTGGAAGAGTTTCATGTCAGCATAAACTGTGATCTCTATTTAGACCTCTTCTCTTTTAAATACAGTCATCATTTGACTAATTACGAGTAACCTTCTAAACAAGAGGGCAAACCTACCRCTGTTATGATTTGACATCTGAATCTTTTACGTTGTATTAGCCAAGTTGATTTCTCAGAATTTCCAGACCAAACATTTTCTGAGATTATAAAATTCTTCTTATAAAAAATGACATTATTACAAAGAGAAAGAGTTTGAGGATAGTAGATTAAAACTGCTGAGACTAGAGATGGGAATCGTTAATGTCACACTGAGTGTTGTCCAGTAGGATGCAGCAAATCTCTATGACCACACGAGAACTGATTCACTGCACTATGGAGGGTCTGTCTTAGAAATAGTTTTCATCTCTCACACATCAAACTCCTGAGGGAGTTAATAATTCTGTACTGCAATGACAGCTGCCAAGACTAAAGGGAGGTTGATCTAAATTTCCTCCATTACCAGCCACTCAAATCCTTCAGCCTGCCCCAGGAGCACGCATAAGGGACCCACAAAGGTTTCCATGGGCTTAAGCCTCCAATTTCTGTTCCCTGGGCTAAGGCAGCAAGCCATTTCCATAGTGTAAAGAGATAAATGGTCTCCGTTATCAGTATCTTGAGGATAGAGAAATAATAGAGAGTCTTTGCTTTTGGGGGAGGTTGGAGTTGCTTTGCACTTTTCCATGATTTCCCTCTAGCCGCTCTGTTGGCCAGATTTCTACTTCCAAAGAGTTCCCAGGCACTTTGAATGCCGCTAACCTTCATCCCACTAAGATGGAGATGTCTAGTGTTCCTAATACTATTACTGATTAAATGGAATTTCTATACTTTCATTATATTGCAATGTTAGATAGGTAATTACTAGTCATCATTGCCAAAATGTGTATATAAAGAACCAGATTTATTGAAAATCAATCTGTTCATTACCTAATAAAACAAGACACTTCAGTCACTAAAATGCCACTGACCTGAAGAACATCTCTAACAYCCTTTATGGATCTCATTTGTAATTTAACTCTAAACTTAGGTTTAAGAAACTGCCTTCAAACATCTCAGAAGCAATCACAGGGACATAGGATCGGAGGCTGGCAGGTACCTCAAAAGAGACTCCATGACTTCCAAAAGTCTTACCACTCTAAAAATTGAAGGTTTTCCTAGTATCTATCTGGCATGATTTCAGCACAGGCAAAGCAGGTTTCTTTTTGTCCTTTTATCAAGGAACATGGAGAACAATTTATCATCTTATTTGTAGCAAGCTTTTTTTACTGGAGCACTGACCATCCTCCCTCCTCCTTCTTAGTTTTCTCTTGTCTAGACTAAAAAAAATCCACTGCTTTCAGCCTYTCCTCAGGGATTATATTTACTGGAGCTCTTATTCTTCCTTCCTTTACCTAAATCTCTCTCTACTGGGTCTGAATCCCATTTAAAGCAGAGATCCCAGCTCAGGCACAGTAGTCTTGTGTAGATATGACCAATATGAGGGAGAGCAGATGTAACTTTCCACATCTTTCACGTGAAACACCCATCATTCTGGATTGTGTTAAGATTTTGCATTTTCATGTTTACTTACATTCAGTAGGAAACCCACTATCACATCCGAATACTCTTCTGCAAAACTGCTCTGGAGCCAGTCAATTCATATTTAGTATTTATGCACTTGATTTTCCCTTTCCAAGTGTAGCATTTTGCACTGTCTTTACTTTATTTCCTCTTATTCACRTGTGCATTTTATTTTATTTATTGAGGCCCCCATTTTACAGCGAGGTACTGATAATTATTCTTTTCATCTAATTTTTCAACCAGTCACCCACCTGCCAGGTCACGATCTCCTTTAGACTACCACTCTCCGACACCTAATGAGACTGTCAAGAGGTAGTGGCAGAACTCTTAATAAATTTATGATAAATCACATTTACTGACTTCCCCTTATCTGACAGGATCCCACTAAGGAGGAAATGAGATCGATTTGGCAGAATTTGCTGGTAGCTTCCTGTCACTATATTATCCTTATACATTAATTATCATTTTAGTATCGCTGCAGGAATGAACATTAGCCTGACTGTTCTACCACTCTCCAGGCTTCCCATTTTCAGTTTCCTGCAGTAGGGACCTTCTAAGGGGGTCCCTCTACAGCCCCTGCAGGTTACCCAAGGTGATCACTRAATGGTTAGAGATGCATCAGTTTGCTCCTCATATGCTCTGAATGCAATCACCAGGCCCTCCTGACCCGAATGCACCTATCTTAACGAAACAGGCAGCATTTTCTTTCCCATTTGAACCTACGCTCCCTCCCTTTTTAATGCACCTTATCACAATTAAACACATTGTAAAAATAATAGCAAAGACTGAAACATTCTTCCAAATATTCCATGGCTGTTTTCCTTTCCTCTTAAAGTACTAAACTACCAATCTTTGTCTTTCTCTCACTTCAAATGGATTTACCTCTTCTTGCTGTTTCCTATGCTCCTAGCCAGCTCTGATGCATTTCTGGAGCTTAACTTTTGATGTCATTCCCACTCCTTTGTGGTATTCCCTAAAACTTATCCTCGGCAATATGCCCCTGCTTCCATTTTTGTATGGCTGCCTTTGATTTTCAGATCCATAAAGAGCTCGTGAGACAACCGCACTGATCTCCTGTCTTGCTTCCAATCTTTCTCACTCACCAGATGAGGTAGCTATGAAAGAGGCAAGCTCTCCTGGCTCTCCTGGCTCTCCTGAGTTCATTTACCCCTGAGACGGCCTGGTTTTTTTGAAATTTCTATTCCTTTGCCTCCCACTCCTTCCTTTTCCTAGACGAATGAATGATATTTGCACTCCTGGATTTTCAACTGACTCTTTTCTAATTATCTTTCCAACAAAGGCATCGTTACGCCAAAACATGAAGTTGRCCCAAACAGAAGAATTTGACCTGTGTTTCCTCAGATACTGCTTCTTCTACAGGCTTTGCCCTTGGGACGCATCTGCTAAACTATCCTAAAGCAAAAAGAGTTGCAGCCGGGTCTTTCCCTGCACCTCTCAGTACATCTTGCCTTCCCGAGCATCACGCAGACAAGCCTGGCACGTGTCGGCAGGGATGCTAAACATCCACTTCAGTGCAAAGTATCTGAAGCAGATTTCTACCAGGTACCACATATTCCCATAACTGTATCACAAGCTATTTTTAATTGACTGACACCTGTAGTTTCTTCCTTTTTACATTGTTCTCATCTGTTTGCAAAGCATTCAAATATATATGCACACATTGAATTCTGTTTTAAATACTTATCCTCTATATTTTACCTGGAATTCAGCATCCTTCTGTTAACCCAAACAGCAAATGACAGAGAATTTGGGAAGTGATTTTAAAAAGAATTGTATGTTCAGTGCTTGAAAATTTCCTGAAGAAGCAGTTTGTAAATATCTAAAACGAATACCTGGGAGGAAAAAAAAAAAACACCTTAAAACTTAGCTGGTAGCTGTGGGCCCTTGGATTATTCTCTAGGAACACTCCGAAAACTTTGCCAAACCAAACCATTAAGAAAAAAAAAAAAGATGTTTATAGGACAGTGTAGTTGATTTTAGGTAAGCATTTTAGATGGTTTCAGCTATAAAAAAAATAATTACTGGCATGCTTAACTGATGTATAATACACCACACAGCACACAGTACATAATGTACAGCCACTAGGACCTTTTACTGACATGATTCTGTTGGGAGTTTTCCCTCACTCAAAAATAACAACAGGCAGGCCCCTGGGGGAAGAAAAACCAAACAAAAGCACTATAGAAGTATGAACTTCAGGCAGTGTTGAGACTTCTGAATAAACAGAACATTTTTTTGTACTTCAGGACAAGCTGGCTGCAAACCATTTTTCACAGGCTTAAAAAAAAAGCCCTATAAAGGTCAAAATCCCCCAGATAATTCCCGAGAGCAAAGACTTGTTTTGCTCATTAAAACTTCTTCTGCTCACTTCTATACAAAGGAGTTTAACGGATGGGCAAAAAACGCAAGCATGGAAAAAAGAAATCATAAAGACCAAGCAAGAAAGTCAAAGTTTCCTTTACGTAACTAGGGTCTGTCTCACCCTTGCTTGTCAGAGGTATCGGCCGGGGGACATCGGGGGGAGGGTCCGAGCCGTCCCCAGCTAACAGGGCTACTAATTGGCACTCAAGCCATGCACGGCAACTGACGGGAAGCTGAGACCACGGGCAGCGTCTGGCAGCAGCAAAGGCGGGCGAGGACGTCGACACCAGCTTTGTCTGGACGCAGCTCGGAGCTCGGATCTGGTCTTGCCAGAGGCTCAGCTGGGGCACCTGCCTTATGCCCCGTTCTTCCTTTTTCCTTCTCTCGGTTTCTGACAATTTCTTTAATCAAGGAAGGAAAACTATTATTCAGACCTTAAAAATGCCAAGCATCACAGGGAATGATGGATCTAGTACCTTTGTCTTTGGAATCTTATCACTTGTCCAGAGAAAATATAGCTCATATATACATACACAAACGTACATATATATATATCTCCATCGAGCCCAGTTTTATCTGTATTACCAACACACCAGCATTAGGGGTTATATAGTAAAGAGGTGATTTCGCCTGAATTAGTTGATATGATCTCCTTTGCAATAAAAATATAAAACTCTAGAGAGGCATCATTATAACAGTGTTAACCAGTTTAAAGCTAGCATAGTAGTTAGTCATGATTTTAACTGAGAGTATGTTCTCCAGTTTCTAGCTCCCACACAGCACCAAAAACTACTGGCTCAGACCAGGGCTATTTAATATCTGATAATGCGCAAAACTGAAATTGAAACATCCTATCTTATGAAGTGTCTCATCTATTACAAAAATCAAAGGGAGATTTTCTTTTTGCTTTTTTTGTTTCTTTTGGGTTTTTTTGAAATGTTTCACTTCCAACAACTGACACATCAGAGGGTTCATAATCCAAATGTCAAGTTAACAAAGGTCAGACACGCTCCATCTCCAAATCAAATCATATTCACAATCTAATCTTCTGGTTGCCTATGCCTTTGCTTCTTTGAACCCAAACTCTCCTCTTACTGATTTTAGAGATCTGCTAAAACTAAACAAGCAGGCACCAAGCCCAAGTCTTTCACAGGCAAAATTGAGAACACATCTCCCTTTTCTTAAAGTTCTCTCACAATGCAATCAGTATCGCTGTCCAAACTACAAGGAATCATTCAAAGGAGGACCTCTTGAGGACCAGAGTATTGGAAAAAAGATCCAAAGACTTGATATTTTATAAAGTGCATATTAAACTGGCACAGCAGCAGTGAATGTCACAATATCCAGAATACTCATTATTTTTGAATTTGTGAAAAACATGTGAAGAAAGCAGTGTGTGAAGAAAGCAATGTATGAAGAAAGCAGAAAATTACATTTGAGTTTAAAAATTGCACAAGCTTTTGATATAATAAAGATGAAAGTTAATGACAAAAACTGTCATTCTCCAAGGTCATCACAGTGTACAAAAGGGACATAGACTACGTCCTGGAAAAATCCCATATGTGTCTTCTTCCACACTTACAATACTGAAATATAGATATACTAGTAAAGATGCTTTCCAAGTTTTTCTCTATATAAGACCCACAGTAGTTTAGTGCAAAGCTTTTAGGAAGTTACACTAACTCCTTTTGGTCCTTCATTGGCAGACCAGGATGCATACAGAAGTTGTCTTCGCTCTTCACTTTACTACTATATGATCAGTTTTCAATCTGGGGTCTCTAAAGTTAGGCACCTGAATCCTGCATTTGTGCACACAGTTGGGCATTTGGATATCCCAATCTATTTTCAAGGTATTATTTTAAGTATCTAAATATGGATACATAGAGATTAATGAGCTTAGCCAAGATTTTCAAAGCTGGTGACCTATGAATCCAAACTTAGAGCTGTTACCTAATTTCTATCAGCTAAGTACTACTGATTCTCACACTAATATTTAGAGAAATACCCATGCAAAAGCTTTGGTACAGTCATCCCTGGCCGAACAGTTCAGGTCCATCTTTTCATTCTCACATGCCACATACAACCTCCTCAAAGCCCAAAGTACATTGACCATTTAGAAAAAGACGTAAGATCCAATTACTGATCACTGAAGTCAGCAGACTTCAACCTGGAAATAAAGGGCAATTTCTGACAGAGGAGCAATCAGCCATCGAAATGGACTGCCAAGGGATACAGTACACTCGGTCATCTGAAAACTAGGGCAGGAGTATGAAACATTTAATTCAGGGCTTTAATTACTAACTTTCTTTATAGACTCAGGTGAYGCCTAGTCCACAAATCCATTTGACAGAATTTGTTTCCAGCCCTCAAGTGCACRGAGAGGCTCCTTGAGGCACTGCAGGAAGAAAAACATTCTCAAACTTAACAATGCTTTGGTGACTGTCAAGAAAACCCCCAAGACATAGAGACCGCACCTACTATTTCAGATTTACTCCCTCTGTATTTCCACTCTGCCCAGTCACAAGTGGAACTGTACTGCTCACAGATGCTTTCAATAAGCAGTTTTCCCCCTCTCTTTGTGAGCTGGTGTCATGACATTTGCCCGAGTCCGAGGTGTGTGCACCGAGCCCCCCTCCTCCCCTAGCTTGACTGTGCCTCAAGCTCGTGCCCAGGGAGGGCTCCTCAGTGTGCTGCAAGACTCTTCATGCTTATTCTGCTGTTTCTTCCAAGTTCTCCCACCTCTGTTCAGCTGCCTCTTCTCATAAAACTCATCTAGAAAAGGAAATGATATTGCTAGTTCTGTGGTGGACCTGGATCCCAAAATCAGTCCAAAAGTGAGCCAGGTGCAGAGAGGAGGGATGGACAGAGAGGAATAAGGTGAGCTTTATTCCTTAGCAAGCTTGCCAAAATAATTCTGCCTCTCACAGGAAGCAAAACATAAAAAAATGCACGAGATGATAAAACAAGTTAGCTCATAGTTCAGGCAGATACCTGGTGTTCCCTCTGCCTTTCTCCCTCTACCTTTCTCTCCTCCCCATGTCCCTGCTTTCACACAGCCTTTTCTTTCCACCTGACATGTTTTCTGTATCCCTAAATTTAGGCTTCAGAATTGTGGTCACAAGTGGAACTCCTAGGAACTAGTGTATTTTGCCTGTGGGGCATTCAAAACTCAGGTGTTCATTTTAATGTAAATTTTACAAGTTTGACCTTTCTGGCTGCTGGGTCACTAATTGGTCACTTACCGTACAGAAGTTTTCTCTCTCTTTTGAGAATGTTTTTTTTCCTGACCCTTGAGTAAAGGTCATCAGCCTCTGCTATATCAGCTAGCTACACTGGCAAGCATAGTTCAAACTATGTCCAAATATGTCTGAATTAATCTGGAACCAGCCCAATTTTCAGGAAGAGACACACTTACAGGGAAAATACGTCTGTGAGTAATAATCCTACACCTGAAAAGATATAGTCTGTACAGTGATGCTTAGGCCTGCATCAGACTCGCTTCCTTGCTGTTACACCCAGGTTGAGGTGCGTATCTCCAGCAGCGTCCCTTGCTGCCTCAATCTGTTTGGTAGTTGGTACCCACATGGAAACTTGTATGAGCCACGTACTGAGAAAGCAGAATGGGAAGGAACAAACATGGCTCGCAGGATCATTAGTGTGAGGGCCCCTTCTTACACACCCATTTCTCTCATCTAAAATAGGGGTACAGAGACATAGCTGTTTTATGGACCAACAACTCCCACCAGAAGCGTGTGGCCAAAACAGCACTGACTCAGTCGTAGACCAGCGCTTGTCGACAAACCTCCATTTGGTCACCAGTGATGGAAAGGAGTAAATAGCAGCGCAAGATAGTTTTTACATTACAAACAGGAAAAATTAGAGAGGAGCCAGTCATTTAGATAACTAGGTTCAACACTRACAACATTCCTGATGTTTTGCAAATCCTGATGCAGCCATCATTTTTCTCTAATTTCATTATAGTTCTAAATAGATTCTGTGTCCAGGCTTCTCCTCCCTCCCATTAGTAAATGTTCAAAAATTACTGATCCAGAGTCTAGATAAAATAAAGTTTGCATGTACAGTATATGCCTCCAGGCAAGGGAGAAGTGAAGGTTAAAGAGATAAAAGAGAGAGATTCTTGTACTGTAATGAGAATTTTCCAGTGACTCAAGCAGTTACACAAAGATGACTGATAAGAGTGTCACCTGCAGATGTGAACTCTACCATAAAGTTGATAAGATAGGGGATAAACGAAAACAGAAAAATCATTGCTAATGTTGTAAAAGGAGACAAGCTGGTTGTTATCATCTTGTCCAGATGGTTCTGTGGCAGAGGGAGTGATCAAGGAATGTCCTTGTTAGGACCCAATTATCCTGGGAGACTCCTAGAAAAATAAAGATGTACGTAACAGGGCAGCCCCTCCAACAGTGCTAATTGCCACGTTGCTTTTGAGGCCAGCCGYGCTCTGCGGATTCCTAGCAGCCAGGGATATAGCGTACTCTCAGCTGCTGAAGAGTGTATATTTTGCACTATTGGTGTTTATTTTGTGCTTTAGGATTAAACCACTTCTTCTATGTTTGGTATATTCAGCAGAAATCATTTAGACAGCACATTCTTGGGATTTTTAATTTGTCTTCATTTGGTTCCATGACGTCAAGGGCTCCAATGTTTTTCTTCGCTAAGCCAGGCTGTGGATGACAGACAGGACCACAGGAGTCACGGTGACACGCTGTAAGGCTGAGACGTCAGGGATCCTGTCACCTATACCTTGTTACACAGCTCTCCTTGCACTCCCACCGACTTCTCCCCTGCTCAGCAAGCAGCTGCAGCCACTTTATCTTGCTGGCCCAGGCTAAGATTTTCCAAAACTGATAAGTGAATTTTCAGTGGTTCTATTTTGGGCTTATGTTCCCCACTGGAATGTATCAAAAAGAGCTCAGTTTTAAAAATAGCTAAGCATCCACTATTATGAGCCAGACCCCTGTAAAGTRTCCTGCACCTGATATCCCTGTTATTACCAAGTTTTGAAAAACATAAACCAGAAACGAAACTGCTAATGGTAGCATTCTCCAGACATGGCTGCCAGAGGGGCCAGAGTTCTCCAAGCCCTTTGATATCTCTTTCTATATTCCAAATTAAAACCAGTAAATAACTCTGTGTAATTTGGCATGAAACAGAAACTGAGCAATGGTCACAGATAAACAAACCTGCACTAGCCCAGTGTTCYGCTGAAAGGAAATCCAGCAAGCCAGCTTAGAAACTTCACAGCGTGACTCAGCCTAAACAAAATCAGACCACCTTCTACAGAGCAGACACTCCCTGGGGTTTGCCCATGTTGAGCTTTGTTCTTCATCTCAACTTTTATCAGAAAAAAGACAATGAGTTATTCTCTGACTAATCCCTCCTCCTTCCTCCAGTCATGCATGCATAGTCATTTGTCTAGAACAAACTGTCCGAACAATATTTAAGACACTTGATGGCCCTTTTGGTGATGCAGGTCATTTACTAGACAAATTGACAGTCGTGAGCAGTTCAACTTCAGAATTTCCCCAAAACTTACAATTAAAGATGTTACACAAAACTTTCAAAGAAGCTTAGTACAAAAATCCTTAGTCCCATTCCCCAACATGACCAGACTGCCCAAAGCACAAATGCAAGATTAGAGAGAACGGTACTGCCAGATCTCACCAGCAGAGCCTGGCAGAAGCTGTTTAGTCCCACCAGAGTCCCAAGGTGCACAAGGCAACACCTATTGCAAATGGAGCATTGCATTCAAGCCTTTTAGTTATTGAATAGAAAAGCTATAGGTTTTTCCAACAACACCCTTCCTTCACCCTTGAGGTCACTTTACCTATGCATATTAAATTCTGGTCTGGTGTCCAAGGCTTTCTGAAGAATTGCAAAGAATTTGGTCTATGCTGAAGATCAGTCCTGGCCAGAAACCTCTTTGTCCAGCATGATCATTTAATGCTCAAGGGAACACAGCAAAGGTTTACCCGAACGCCACCCCCAGCACACAACTACGACATCACTCCTGCCACCGACTCAGTCACAGATGACTTCCCTCCTTGGAGCGGCTTGGATACTGAAGAATACCAAGGGTGTATCAGATCACACACATGACCATCATCTGTAGGCAGCCTGTAAGGGTTCAGTGCCTCATGTCTTCCCACCTCTCACTGCAACCCAGTTTAGCTCTGTAAGTGGTATAGTTTTTCCAGTAACATAACGGCACTTGGGGACAATGAAATAGAGCAAGGAGTTGCRTTAACACATACACTCTTTTGCCTCTAACTCAAAAGATTAACGTGTGATAAGCACTTGTGTCTTCAAGTAGGTAGACAAAAGTCATCCATGACAGCGGAGTAAGCCACGGCTGCATGTTAGCTGATATAATTCCTACCATGTAATTCATAAAGAGAACAGCATAAGCAGAGTTTGAGGCACTGGGCTCAGGCCAGGACAGATACCAGAAGCTCCGAGTTGGTGCTTTGAGTGTGTTTCAGGAAGGGGTGATGTATGTTGTAATTCTTTTCTTGTAATGTTCCTGGCCTGCTGAAGCGTTATCACTGGAGATCAATGCTCATTTCTGAAACTGGGCAAGGGACCCAAAACCAGTTATATTACTTTCTGACTGAAAAATTGAAACAAAAGCTGGATTAGCATTTTGGGGGCGTTGCATCTTGCCCTTGAGGGAATATTGTGTAAAGACGATACCTGGATTTGAGGGCAAAGGAACTGGTAAATGAGTTTAAACTCACCATGTTTTGAAGAGTCATCATTATTCTCTGTTGTTATAACAAATGTGTATCATTAGAGAATATCAAACTCCCTCAGTTATATGCTTAGGATCAGCCTTAAATCAGAAATTTCCTGAGCTTGCTTCTTTGTTTTCCTCTGTCTTATTTGCTTGACCTTGTCCGTATTTTTTCTTAGCAACACCCAACTGCCTACACAATGTCACCAGCCAAGAACATCTCTATGTGCTAGCTAAGCAGTACACGAGCAAACAAGAACCTGCAGGTCTGAACCTCTATCAGCTAACACAGGCTGGCACTGCCAGCCAATGGTACGTGTCCCAAATTCCAGTTTCCATCACTCAGTCACACTTCTAACAAACACGGGATGATCCAACCTGCATCCTTGTCCCAGCTCACGTGAAGCTGCAATATTTGGCTCACTCGTGCCATCATTTGTTCACATGAATTACCCAGCTGAAARCCAGTCAGATATACTGGTTTTTAATAAGTGCTTAACCCTCACCAGGTAAATCAGCTAATTTCCTTCTTTCTTTGTTTGGAAACATGTCCACTCAAATCAGTTTTGTCTCTGGTTTGGAGAGAGCTGGCTTAAGTGCAATTTCAGGGGGATCTTGCTTTACAGCTGCAGCTGCCTCAGTTAACGCATGAGTATCCACTATGGTCACCTAGGTGTGTTCCAGAAAAAACTATTAGCAGATTAAAAATAGGGGTTTTGCCCATGAAAGCAGATTCTGCAATGTTTAGGAGTACAGTGGTTAAGAAGAAAACCTTTTTCTTGTCAAAATTCTACTAAATCTAATGCTGAAACTTTCAGGAATTTAAAGAAGAACTGGACAAATCAATTTATACTGCATTTCCTCTTGCTTTTGAATCATTTTTTAGAAGACAAAATCAGGAAAAAAGAAAGAAATAAAATGTGCTTCATCCCCTGTCTGGAATTAGTTACACTTCTCTTGATGGTAAGCAGAGAAAGATCTGGCTCAAATCAGTTGAGCCCAACTGATCTGGCTGTGTTCAGGAGAAATTATGATCTTGTAGAACTTAGTTTTACAAACCTTGCTCAAGGAATAATCCCTGTCTTCAGATAATTCAGCATTACTTGTGTTCCCCTCTTGCTGTACAGATGCTTCCATTGTATGAGATGACAACATGTAGCAGAAAGATCTAGACAGTTTAAGCACTTGGAAAACCATCCAAACCAAGGAGGCCAAGCCACAGTGATGGTGGACCAACGGTGGGTCACAAGACTGCACAAATAAGATGGGATCTGAGAAGAATGAATCCTGCCACAAGCTGCCTCCTTTCTTTCCTCTCCAAGGCAGGAATTAGGCAGAGGACATCAAATTGCCTGAGGGAGTGCTGCTCTTGGCGTAAAACTTTCCCATGCAACAGTGCTAGCTGTCAGCCAAAAATGGGTCCAGCCACCACTTTGTGCAACTCCTAATCCCTGCTGGGAGCTGGAGAATGACCACAAGGAGGCTGCAGTTGGCTTACATAGTGCCGTTGAACTTCACCTGCCTGCCAGGGTAGGTTGCAGTCAGGGTCCTCAGCCCTCTGGCGCGGCCATGGTCAGCCTCACTCAGAGTTACCTGACACAGACCAGCCTGGAGACCAAGTGCAGCACCACGTCATGCTGGTGCCTGGTGCCAGCAAAAATGCTCCAATAGTGAGCAAATCGGACCATACTTCCCAATGAGAGGAAAGTATGAGAAATCTTCAGTTTAGACAAACCCCAATGAGATAAGCTCTATGCAGGAAATTTCCTTCATAAACTAGACTGCGATTGGCTCCTGCCCTGAGGCATAATGATGTATATATCATGTCGTGATGTACACCCTCTATCCCATCTAAGCTAATCAGGGATATTCTTATGATTCCCTATAAACGTCTAATCCTTTTTGACACCTGATAAGCTCTCGGCCTCAATACCCACTTGAGGTTATCAGTTCTCCAGGTCAGTGCAGTACATATAGAGAGAGCTGGGATTTTTTTTTTTATTTTTGTCTAAAATGAATTTCCTTTTGGTGATGTACATCCTGTATCAGCACCAAATCGTATGGCATATGGCTGTTATGAAAAACATCATTTTCTCCTTCAGAAAGTGTAACAACACTGCAGAGTTTCTTTGTTTCTTGAAAAAAAAACTGCAGGGGAGGTTTGGAAAGCCTCTGCGAGCACTGAAAGCAACTAGGAGTTGCACTCCTAAGTCTCCTGTTTTCCTTATGAAATTCTCTTTTTTTGCCTTTCCTTATTCAATCCCATGATTAAAGACTTATGGTAGGCTGGAATTCACTTGGTTTCATCATGATTAACAGTGATTATTTCAACCAATTGATTTAGCAACTGTAGTAAGCTTCTGGATGCGATTCCCTGAGTGATGTGAGCATTTGCAGGCCTCTAGTCCTCTCTGACGGTGGTTAAGTCTGCAAGAGACTGCCCAGTTCTTGTTAAAGCTGGACACTTCAGAAGCATGTCACTTCGGAAATTTTGGATGCTCAGCGAGAGCCTCTAAAACATTTGCTTGATTTTCAAAGGCACTGCTAACTGTAATATCACCCCCCGCAGTCACGTCCTCAGTTCTCCACGGAGCAGAAAGAACGTGCCACGTTAGCGTGTAGTGATTCTGGGTTTCTGCTTTTCATCCCGGGGTTACCGTCCTGCTGCTCCCTGGGTGCCTGGTGCCTTGCCCCGACCCCAGGACGGCAGCTGGGCAGCGCCTCGGCACCCTCCCGCCGTGCCGCAGCTCTGCCGTCCCGCGACGCCTTTATCCCGCTTCTCCCACCCGCGCCGGAGGACTCCTACAGCCCGCGGGTCATCTCAYGGGCTCTGCGGCAAGCCCCCGCCCCTCTTGGGAACCAAACGGAAGAGATCGGCTCGGAAGCAATAAGAAAAGTAATTCAGCTAGAACACGCGAGGGAAGGTAACGGGAAGCTATGCCGAGGGTTTTCATAGAGAGCCAAAGCTGCAACGGACCACTTCAAACAAACACCCAACAGAAAACATTCCACAAGGGTCTCCACGCTGCTTAGTATTTCGATGCTCAGTAGTGATAGGCTGATGAAAAATGATAATTATTTTTCATAGGAAAAATGTCTCGAGTTTCTGTGAAATTTCAGTTTCTCATAAAAAAAAAGGAATTTCAGCATGTACAAAAATTGTGTGAAAACTCTCATTTTGGTCAAAAGTCACTTTCCCCAGCAAGCAACTGTGTCGACAAACAGAAGCATGATTTCTGCTTGGCGGTTGTTCAACACCACACTCCGTGGCAACTCTCGTTATCAGCTATGCTGTACGGAGAATTATAAATAAGTCACTTCGGACTCTCTTCATATCACAGAGATCAGCTACCAGTATTTGACTTTGCAGTGGTAGACAGGCCAGTCAGACAAAGTGTAAGATACAAAATATATTTCTTCTGTTCAAGGGCAACAGGTGCCTTAAATTTATATAATAGACTCGCTCCAATCTGAAATGCACATGCTGCTTTGCCACGCAGCTGAAAAAATCCATTGAATATTGGATGTCTAACTAACCACCAGGTACACATCTGGGAGCCTAAGCCAAACATATTGCCGAGCTTTCTTTTCATCTTTTCCCCAGTCAGACACAAATCAGACAAACCAGCAAACACCGCTTTTATTTGCTATTCGATTAGCTTGATCCCTATTATGCTTTCAGTAATGCGATATATCAATAACCTCGCTACAGGCTACTATGATTCATCTGTCTGAATCGCTGGCACACCTTGAAATCTCTTTAAGCCGYGGCGGGATGACTGCATTTTGCATCTGAGCACATAATCGTTAGTATAAAGCCCACTGATCGATTAGTCCCGAGCCATTTCCTCCAAGGAACTCCATTCGTTTAGTCACGCGTGCAGATGAAAGGGAAAAATAAAATGAAAACGATGTCTTAGCAATTGTTAATAATACTGGGGGGAAGTGTCAGTTCAGTCAGATAACAGACTCCTACAAACCACCTGCATGAGAACAGACTGAAAAGCACTTTGTCACCTCTGCACTGTGTATTGGTAGACAGTCATTCATATTGGTAGTAAACAAGATGCAAGAAGATTGTTACAGGACTGTCTTTAATGATCTCACTTCTGGCTCTCTCCCTTCCCCATTACTTTGTAAACAAGAGGCGATGAAAATATAATATGATGTAAACCATGAACTAAAAAAACCCAAACCAAAAAGAACAACTGCCCTCAAACAAACACAGGAACCAATCCGCAAGCAGGCAAAATGCCCCATCTAAATTTTAGCACTTTACTCATCCCCAGGATTTCCAAAATATTTTAGTGTTGCTAAAACTGCCTTTTTCCCCACAAACAATTGTGCAAAAATTGCTTTTTATTTTCCTCAGTTTGGGTTTTCTCTATTCCACACACCCAGCTTGTGAGCTCAGACCAAGGAAAAAGAAAGGCAATTATTTCTCGCAGCTCCAGCTCCCCAGGATCCCAGCTCACCTCAGCAAACAGGGGCCTTGACTGCAGTCAGAGCTCCCAGGCAGCACTAGAATATGTTTTTTCCATAAAACAATTCAATTTCTAATATGAAATAGTATTATTCAGCCTACGCATGTTTTTGCAGGACTGCTCCAGGGAATTAAGTCCTGCATGCAGGGCAGAGAACATAAAGACCATGAGGTGCAGCCTATCTTACTTACTAACTCCACATTCTTTACATGCGTGTGACAGTTTTACAGATGCTTTTGGGCGCTTCTGAAGTACAACAAAGTGACCACAAGCTCCAGTGCCAAGTCCTCCTCCAAGTCCACCCGTGAAGGTCCCACGCTGCGGAGGGTGCAAGGCAACAACGCCACCAGTGCCGCAGGCCAGCAGGACACAGCTGCCAGCTCCGGCCACCTGGGGCCACCGCCGGACCATGGCCCACCAGCAAAGCGAGCCGTGCTGGTGGTGCACTGCAGCGCCTAGCCGCGGCTCGCCGACTGACGCTAGCGGCTTGGGGCAGTGCCCATGGGCAACCACGCGATTCGGTGGTTAGATATAGCGTTGTTTCTAATGAAAAGAAATGGCCTGCCCGCTTCTCGAGAGGTTCATTTCACCAATAAGCCATTCCCCTCTTTCCCAAAGACCCTTCCTAGTAAATGAGAGACGTTTTATAGGGGTTTGTGAAAAAAAAAAAAACACAAAAAAAACCACAAAAAACCAATCCCTGTAGAATAGGCAAAAGGAGGATRCTTGGACCACCACGCCCTAAAGACTTTCAAAAATAAAAAATAAAAATCTGAGATTCAGAACATCTTGCTATACCTCCAAGGAGCAATCTCCAGGCAGAGGGGAAAAACAAGTAGGTTATTCCACAGTAGAAACACCATCAATTCCCAAATTCTTTATGTTTTGAATTATCCTATACCTTAAAACCCTCACTTCACTTTTCAGTACAAAGTTGAATAGATTATAAAGAACTGTTATTAAGAATTASAGCTGTACTAAAATTTAAAGCACATATATCAGACATGTTTCAAAGTGTAGAAATTGCAGCTCAGCCTGAAGAAACCATGTATTTTAGGGATCTGTAGGTATTTTGTTTCCTTGAAGGGAACACAGGCTAAAGACTGGTGAGAAATACTTCATTTTTTCCTCTTGGTTTAGCAAACTAAGCAACAAAATGGTTCATCTTCCTTCCATATTCAGAGTCATCAAACATGACAGAAACTAAAATTAYATTAAACTAAACCAGCCCTGGTGCAAGACAGGATGTGCCCAGGAGTGCGAGTGCTGTACAGGGCAATCCCGCTCTCCGGGGTCATAATTTCAACAGAGCGGGGCAGGCTCTGCCTGGCCGCCTCTACCACCACTGCCATCTCTGCCCACCATGGTGAGAAGGCCACGCGGCAGCTCCTAGAGCATCTGCGGTAGATCAGCATCGGTTCGACACGTTTTGGTGAAGGAATGTGGTCATTCGTGTCCTCAGTCACAAACTGGCTATCGACACCTCAGTACACGTCCCTATCTGCCGAGGACACAGTGTTCCATTGATTTCTTCCCGACTGTTAAAGACTTCCTACTTACTTTCTTTCGAACCTTTTTATTTTTTTAATTAATAGAGAGTTTACCGAGTTATTGCATAAAAGAGTAATTTCCTCATAATATCCAGCAAACAAACTCTTTGAAATAAGCAGAGCTTAGAACCAAGTGAACAACCAGAGAAGGACGGACGCTCAAAAGCGTCTTCTTCTGAAAAGTATGCCAGTTTGTAAGTACTGAGACAAAAGCAATAGTGATTCCAGCTCTTTTAAAAAGTAATGTTATTTGAGGATTTATGGAGCCAAAAGGGCCATGTTTGTCAGCATAGGATGTGATGAGGATAGCTATATTCATTTATATCAGCTGCATAGAGCAGTAGGAGGAAAATTGTATTTCTACTCAAAACAGTCCCTATGACTCCATAAGGAAAGCTGGTCAGGGACCTTTTACAGAATCTTCCTCCTGGACCATCCTCAGTAAATTAAGTGACAAATAGTACATTCTACAAACAGAAAAGCATTGAAAAGCCTCAGAAGTACAGCTAAAGGAAAAATTAACCCCCCCCAACACACACACAAAACAAGCAAAGAAGAAACAACCTTCTTCTGCATTAACTTTGATCAAAATCTCAATATTTTGACAATACTTTCCATCCCTAATGGGAAGGAAAACATGAAATAGCAACACTCTGTGGATAATTACTGTTTCTGAAATTTTTGTTCTCCCTAACAGAGAAGAACAAAAATATTTCACTTTTAGCAAAAGCATCAATAGACACATTCACTCAAAAATATTGGCAACATCTATGCTGGTTTCCTAGAAAGCAACATTGTACCAAAATTAATCAACTTCACCCTTTGTATATTCCCTCATTCAAAAAGTTAGTTTTTTTGCCCTGATCTCCAATGACTTGAGCTTTTCTGCACCGTGCTCTGCTGAGGGCACAGAAGTGGCCAGGGCTCCACACCACATGCCATCTTTCAGGCCAGCTTTATTCTGCGTTATGTCCACATCAGGTGCTAAGCTAGCTATCACAACAGCCATATCACAGTCCTTTAACTACCCTGCATCACCCAAACCAGAGCCAGGGAATACAGAGGTCTGTAAGAATGAACAATGCAGAAGAAAAATTCAAGTGGATTTTTGGATCACCAGCTGAGCTGGATCCCTTACAAATTGCCCAAGTTCGATCTTTCTCTGCACTTATATATCACTTTTGGGGTAAGCAAATCCCTGCGGAGTGCTGCAGTCGCCGTTTGCAGCTGGGGGAACTTGTGGCCATGGCCAGACCTGTGYGTGGGGGAAAGCCCAGGCCCACAACACCACTGAGCCACCAATTACTGATCCCAGTACAGCTGATTTTTGCCTAGTCTCCACCACGGAAGACTTTCTCGATGTATTTTAAAGTGCATAACAATTGGAGAGCTCATCAGCTCTGCCCTCCTCCTCCTCCCCAAGTGACCCGTACACGGACACAACACTATTTTCAGCATTTGAAGTAATAGAAGGTGTCACGCTTGACTTCCTCTGCCATTTGCATTCTGTGCAACAGGAAACATCACCTGCAACAGGCATATAAGCTGCCCACAGAGGTCAGGAGAAAAAAAAAAAAAAATCAAATATGCAAGCTGCATAAACACCGTGAAACCCTCACGTCATCATGTGGCTAGCACTGTTTTTTCTGCAGGCCAGGATTATGCTGAATTATGTCCACATCATTACGTTAATATATACTACACACTGCTGTAGCAAAACCAAAGATTTCAAGCCAGAGAAATGACTTTTGAGTGATCCTAGCACCAATGCAGAGACACGGATGCTGCATCCTGCCTTCACAGCCTGGCTTAGACCTGCAGCTCCGCTGCCAGCATGCGCCTCCAGGCGTGTGGCCACAATGGCCCCCGTCTCCAGTGGATGTTCTTCTCGAGTTTTACAGGTGACTGTAAATTGCCTTTTCCTTGCATGGACACGGCTGTATTTTTTCTTAGCAGTGTCACCAGATGCCTTCTCGCACGCCCACTCATTGCTACACAGCCTGCCAATTTCTGCTCCTAGAGTCATAATTGTAGTAATAACCTGRATAACACCTAACGTTTTAAAATACAGAAGTTGAGCCCATGCAGTGAGACTTTAGCTGGGGTAGCACTGCTAGATGAAATCAAAAGCAACAGATGTCTCCTTGGTTCGTGAACACACCACACCAACCATTGATTCTCAAGCATACGTTTTTCAAGGGTGTTTTGTTAGTATCAAGCACCCCAGAAATTTTTTGACTCATCTTTTCCTTTTCTCTAAGTGGTTTACTCAATTTCAACATGTATTTCTACATCAATATTGATTTTACAATTCTGTGTGACTGGTGATTCTTGTATATCTAAGAATCTGTTCCTTCTTCTTATGTTATACAAATTTGGCTTTGGTACATGTCTTTGAGATGTTAAATAGTGTCTGGCTTGTGATAGATTTCCCCCTCCCCCAAACAGAAATTATTAGTGAAGCAGGAAAGCACCAAAACTCTGTCAGCTCAATGCCAGTGAAAGCATGAAAAGGTAACAGATGGGAATTTCAGGACCACGTGAAAATCACATTCTGAGAAGCAAACAACAACAACAAGGTGCAGTGTAATTAATGATGGGGAATTAGTTTGAATCGGGTTCCTAATGCCATTAATAACTTCTAAAACTACTACCCGGCTCCCATTGCAGTTTGTGGGAAATGGGCACTCCAACTCTTTGGAAAATCTCAGCTGACATTTCTGTTACCACAGGACATTAACTCTGTAGCCTGTAAACTRGAGAACGTGCTGTGGCAAATGTCATGTTTAAATCCTCTACGGTGAGTGGCTTGTAACTAGAGTAATGCTGTTTGGAAAAATACAGTACCTTRTAGCTATCAGTAAAAGTATTCTCATGCTATTCATTGCTAGCCTTATTTCTTATGTCCAAACAGAGCTTTTTTTTTTTTCCATGCTTTCCTATGTAAGCTGTTTGAATAGAGGAAGTCGGAGTGTATTTTGCAGCATTAATAGCAGTGGGAATAGCAACTGGAGAAATGAGATTGATGTGAGTCAACATACTCCAGAAAGAATATTTGTAAAATACTGTGATCCAAAAAAGCTTCTARACCTGTCTAAACACTTGGGAGTCTTCAATTTTCTTCTAAAGCAAACAGCTTTGCAAAGCTTAGGCAAAAAATAAATTCACATCATTGGTATGYGACAACATTGGTAGTCACAACAGCAACAGCAAAAATACACTTTCAGAAAAGGATTCAGCTTTCTCTGTCTGCTGTTAGCATTAAATTAGCCTACTACAGAAAATGAAATTTAGCCTGGCAGTGGCCACTATGGAGCAGGTAATGCCATGGGGGCTCAAGGAGGCAACAGACAGCAGTTACCATGGGCAGGGTAGTAATTTCAAGCCTTAGAGTTTTTGTTCTTCCAGGAGCTACAGAAATGCTGCTGTGCACACACCACTTCAGCAGCAAATGCATCAAGCATGCAGTCCAGKGACCACGTAAAGTCATTTTTAAGCGCATTTGGTTATATTTAAGATGATGAAACGTGACGCTATGCGGGTTCATACACAACAGCCAGACTGCACCCCCGGCTTGTGGACCTGGACCCCGCGATGGGGTCTCTGGACAGAAGTGCGCTGTGCCTTCCTTCCCAACATGCAGCCACGCGGCCCCCAGCGCCTCCCTGGGCCACATCGGCGGCTCCGTGAGCATGCCTGCGTCACCCTCTTCTGCCACTGGAACGGTTAGAAAGATAGCCCAAAATCTCATCTTCCTACACGGGAAGGGAAGGGCCCTGCTGGATTTTCAAACATTTTAGATCACAGCGGCTTAACCGGCAGGGTGAGGCCAAACCCAGAACTTGTCCAGCKGCTACTAACACGGTAGGTTTATGCTGAAACATTGTGAGAAATCCCATAGGGGCCCATCGCTACACAGCAAAGTGTTCGGCCACATAAGTTTCTACAGTATCTTTCGTAAGGTTCCCGCTACATGACACCAAAGGGATGGCTGCTGCACTTGATTTTGCTGCCCAGTATTTGCATTTAGGATACTTTACCAAATAYGCTAGATAACACAATCCAGGTGGTATAAAATGGATTGATTACAGCCTATACCTCTAAAGTGAGGGACCTCTAAAGTCTTCTGGAGAAGGAGGCACAGCTCCCTTTTGTTTCAGAGAGAACAACCCTACCCTTTCTGATATTTGCGAGAAGCCCGTTTTTTGTTCTCAGAAAGAGAGTTTGCTATACGCAATAGCTGTTATTAGATGAGCTGATCATTTCATGACAATTTATCTGGAAATTTTTCAAAGCTAAGCATCAATATCAACTCAAACACTGCTTTGGTGAAAGAATATCTTAAGAGTACACAAGTACAGGAGAGAACAGACTGTAATTAGTAACTTATCTAAATGCACATGCAGCACTAGTTTCCTCTAGGCGGCTTTAATTACCCCAAACATGATCTGAAACTGATATTAGTATTGCCAGCATAACAAGCAGTATTGTGGGATGTTCAACAAGCAGACAAGTATTCAGCCTTCTCTTATCTGCTGTTCAGCACTTTCAAAGACATAATGGGAACTTCCAGCACAGTGGACTACAAGGACAAAAATAGCTAAATAACTGAAAATTTGCTCCTAGCAAAATTTTCTTTCCCTTTCCAYGATCAGGAAAAAGCTACGTAGCTTTGAAAGTAGGTATTTCACTGCATGCGGAACCAATCCCTAGTAAACCCCTAGGATGTCCCAAAAGAGATTTCACACAGCACTCAGATGCAAGAAGAAGAATCGGATTGAGGGACAAGCTAAACTGGTACAAGAGGAAATTAATGTCAAACAGTTCCAAACAGCTCCATTTTCTTCAGATATCTCTCTGCTTAGTATAAGCCAGGCAAAACAAATGTTTAACAGCCAACCTGTGCTAGTGGCAGCTTGGAGCCACGGGYCCCATTTATTCAGCAGGTTATATGTCAAGACATACTCAGCTCAGATACATAACTAAGTTGTGGCATATGAGAAGGGAAGGAATTGTTCAAAAATTGCTCATTTTACAGCCCACTGCAAAATTTCTCAAGCAAGGACAGGGAAGCAGCAATCATTCAGGCATGGCAGCATCACAAGGTTTATTCAACAAAGCATATCACACCTGCTAACTCTCTCGATACCCCCACTGTCTGACCCTGAACGTTTCCTGCTCCTCAGCACCTACCAGAGGATCTTCAAGAACAGTTTTGTTTGACAAGTCCCCTGTAAAAAGCTTTATAGCTGTTCTTGGGAATAGTCATACAAAGGTATGTAGACTGGAAAGTTTGTTTCATTGTGTAAGCACCTAAGTTTGAAACCTTGCAGATCCATCCACCAAGTTCAACCTCAAATATCAAGCCAAAAAAGCTAAGAACTAAATGAGATTCAGCTGATCTGGTGCACCTTACCTGTAGGTACAAAACAATTGAACTTTTTGCATAATATTGATAGAAGGAAAAGAATATAGATAAAACAGTCAGCATTAACTGACAGCTGGGCCCAGAATCATGAAAGATGGAGCAGAGTGCTGAATTAATATTTTCAGCATGATTTCCCATGGTTTGGCTGCAGGTGTTGTAGTCAATTTGAGAGAACAGGTCAGAAAACTCCTGCATACTTCAAGTCTTTTTTAATGGAGTGAGTTTTATGCCTTCATTTATCAAAGCCAGAACACAGGAAGAAGTAGTTTAAAACAACCTGAAATTCTCTGGGAGAACGACAAAGTCCTGCAGGAGATGCACAGGTAGCTCGCAAGGAAATGCTTGGTTTTACTGCTCATGTACAAAAGGGGACTGAACTGACACCACTCGCTTTCGAGTTGCTTCTGCAGAGTATACAGGAATGAGAAAGAGGGGAATTTAGGTCACTGCAGTATTCCAACAGGATAATACCCAGAGTGGTAGGGGGTGGATTCACAAGTTATTTTTACACAGCAGAGTTCAAGGGGAGAACTATTTTAGGGTGATTAATGTTTACTTGAGTTGCTATAGTGACTGATGTTATTTCTCTTCTACGTGGCATATATGGCTATTTCCTCCTAGAGGCTGTAGGCCTCAGAGAACACTGTGCAAAAAAAGCAGTGCTCTTTGGCCACACATCTGGCAGCTAAAGCAATACCCTTGAAAACGTTTCTAAGGTTGTCATTTTTTGGCTTTGCTTTCGGATAGGTATTTGATATTCCGCTTGCCCCTTTTCAACATTTCAAGCCTCTCCAGACCCAAGACATCCATCGGATCGAGCCACATTGCTGCAACTGGCAGGCCTTCTGCTGTACAAGTGAGCCTGATGGCCAGCTGTGAGGGGACTCACTCGACCACAGTCTTCCAGCTCGATGGGATGATCCCACCACACCTCCAGTGCTTCCTTCCATGCTTTCTTTGCGGGAAAAAAACTTCCATGTAGTGGTGCACTAGCTTGTTTCCAGTGTCACCAAGGGGAACTTTTTCCTTCTCAACTTTCTAATCCAGTTCTTGTTGGACTGTTTTATGCTACTGGGGTAGTGCAGTGGCAATGTTCAGAGCTTCAGGGAGACCTGTCATCCATCAGTGGGGTTTGTCTGTGCTTAGACACCTGCAGCACCTACGGCCTTAGTGGATGTGCTGCTAATGCCCTGCAACAGGATGGCGATGCAGATGTGGGCTGTGCAGCACCGCAGGGTGGCTTCTGGGGGCATCACCGCAGCTCGCTGGCTTGGGTGCTCAGCGCAGCAAAGAGGACAGCAAAGGCTCAGCTGACACAAAGCGGGCCTCGGTAACTGAAGCCCAGGCTATCTACACCATCATCCTTAGCAAAAATACACTGCARCTGCCTCTCTTTTGCACAAAGTAGACAACTCCCCAGCTCTGCAAGTAATAGGTAGTTACTAGTCTGGTTTTCTCACAGAGGGCAGCTTGCCAATACATGAAAGCAAATTCCCTACTCCCTGCATGCTCTCCGACTTGAATTATTACTAGTCCTCTAGATTTGCTTACCTAAGATTAAACTTGTATTCACCCACCTAAGGCTTGGCCCCCATCTCGGAGTAAGATCTGCTCTTCTCCCAGGTCCCTTTCTCTGCTTATTCATAAAGCAATTCGCAATGCCCAGTTCTACATTTTATTCATATTATAGAAAGCTTTGCAAGTATTCAAAGCTCAAGGACACTGTCAATCTTGCCCTTCACAGGCCTTTCACACAACTCCAAGTATTTGAAGTTTTGTTCCAGTTACCTAAAACTTCAAAAACCTGCCCATCTGGCAACTCAGGAGCTCTGCACACCCGCCCTGTCAGGGTCATGCAAAACAAGTAAAGTGGCTGCTGACACCTAACCGCCTTCTTAGAGAAGGGGAGCACTTCCAAACGCTCATTGCTAGTAGTCCTGCTCAGCCTGTCTGCTACGCTGCTAATTTTATGAACCCCTGTGAAAGAATCTGTCTTATGAAGCAGCTAGCTAGGTTTTCCAATGGGTTGCAATTTTAATACAATGACATAAAAGGAACATGCTAGGAGCAGTATTAAAACTGCCAGTGAAATTTCTCACCAAGATGATAGAAACCAAAAACTTCTCTAGGTCTTTCCACATGATTTTCCAATTACAAGCTGAGGCACTGCCAGAGGGAAAGTGGAAAGTTTTGTGGAAAAATCGTGTGGAAAGTTTTAATCAGAGTGGTGGGTTTGATCACGATGTACAAGGAAGCCGAAATCTTGTTTTACTCATTACAARCGAGCAAGACAGTTTCCAACAACAAATTTGTTTTCCTCATTTCTAAAGGATTTCAGTATTTGTAAGTTCTGTTGTTCGCTTATGAGTCATTTCTTCCCACGCATCGTTGGAGAATTTGCATTGCCGTTCTTCAAACGGCCATCAGTTAGTGTGATTGACGGTTTCTGATTTACTTCAAGAAAAGTATACAAAGCCTCATATTTTGACAAAAGGTACAAAACCAGACCAAAACCACAGCTGTGTCAGAAGCAATCCCCGTACCCAGGAGACGGTCGCACCCTCATTACCTTCAGTTGGTTAACTGCGTGCTTTGTCCCTGGTTGCATGACTTGCTGCTTCACACTGAGCATAAACTTCCTACATGCTCCTACCTCAAATATAATAGAGATTGGATGTTGTATATTTTGCAGGAAGGAAAGAAACTATTTCCCAGCTGTACTCTTTAATGCAAATACCATAAGAAATGTCCAAAGGATCCCTTTACACTTGTCCAAAATCACTAGCTTCATTAAAAGCATCGTCAAATCATTAGCATTGCAACAAACCAAACAGTTTCTGAACCTATAAACTTTCAAGTCTAAATTAAAAATTTTCATGAGGATAGAGAATTTCAACTGAAATAGAAAAGAAAAACACAAATGCTGGCAGGCAGAAGTAAAGGCAGGACTGTACATATCTGAGACAAACACACTGCTTTTGCAAGGCTCTTGGTATTTGCTGTGGTTTTGGACAGATGTGGTCCATGCTCATGTGACAAAGAGTCAGAGGGTGAAACTTTTGTCAGGAAAGCCTCTGTTCCTCGGATGTTGGGGGGAAATACCACCAAAATGATAAATTCTGGACAGGCATCTGGATACAGAAGTATCAGGTTCAAAACTCACACTGACTTAGGTGCAGGGAGTGAATATTACTTCTCATCGAGACAGGAAAGTGCCCAGCACTGCCTGCTGAGGGATGGCTGGGGTGTCCAGCTACAAAGAGCCACTGCAAAATGGGGGGAAAAGGAGTTCTTAAAAAGTCTCCAAAAAAAYGTCATCAAGGCAAAGAAAGCTAGTTGCTGAAGCCTTGGGGTAGCAGCACTCTCCCCAGAAAGGCTTTGCCCAAGGAGGTCTTTTACAGGGAACGCACCATGCCTACGTGGAGTTTGGCAGCAGGCAGCATCTGGGCAGAGGATGGAGACATGGAAGGACAACAACCTCAGTAACCTCCCCCTTGCAGAAAGACAGGGGAAACTCTCCCAACACGAGCTTGGGTCAACCGACTCCCGCTGCAAGGGGAAAAAGGGATGAGCCAAACCACAGTGTCCCTTCTACACCCCCCTTCCAGCTTCAGCCCATGCTGTCATCAGGGCAGCTACCAGACTGTGCTGACGGCAACAAAACTGGTATCCATGGCAATGGCTCTGATGACAGAAATTCAGCTCGATTTTGTCACAGGTTTCAAAAAAATAAATAAAAAATGTGTGGGGGGGGATAATTTGCTGGGAAGGGTGCTAAGTTTCTGTCCAGGCAAGCCTCTGATATTTTCTGAGTTGTCCAGAAAGACTGGAGAAATAACCCCCCCCCCCCCACTAAAAATTAGAAAAACAGAGGGGGAGAGAAGCAAGGATCAACCTCATTTTCACAGATCTGAAACCTGAAAGCTCTATTGAAAGAGTCTATACGGGAGACATGCACAGCTAATATCAGGTAGCTATGAGCCCAGACCCACTGCATGGGCTTGGCATTCCCTCTCCCCGCACGTTTCAGTCGAGCCCCCGCGACAGACGGGCTCTGCCACRATTCCTGTCTTCCTCTAATGCTGTAGAAGAGCCATCCTTAATCACTAATCAGGTGTGCATCTGCCATGGGACAAGGAAGTATCTCAGAAACATCAAATGCTTAGCRTAGTTCTAGCTAACTCCTCTATGGCAGCATAATTAGAGGTGACAGCTTTCCAGATCCGTTCTGCTAAATTATCTGTTATTCCATTTTATCTTCCCAAACAGGAACCRAAGGGCAGCCTTTAACTGTACTCTGCAAAATGTAATGGCCTCTGCAAGGAGGAAAACTATTTCCAGCAGGGAAAAAAAATGAAGACAAGGCAGTTTTGGGCTGTTCAAGATCTTCATTTAAAAGCTGCTTTTCCTTGGGAGAGAGTCACTACATTGCAGAAAACTGGGGCTCTGGACCTGCCTATTCAGAGGCACAAAGAAAATCAGTCCAAGCTAACTAAGAGGTATGTATTTAAAGTGAAGTAGTTAATCTGCATTAAACTCCTTTAACTTTGAATAAGTGGTCGTTTTAGTATATAATTAAGCTAAAATAAACTCCAGTAAAGCAAGATCATTGGAAATCCAAGTCCACACAGGGGTTTAATGCAAGTTAATTAATTCACTTTAAAAAAGTTAATTCAGATCATCTTTCCTGAGTATCCTCATGTAGCCAAAAAGTTCTCCAAAGAGCAAAACCGGATGGTCAGCAGAGTCAGCTGGAAATTTTCCTACACTGTTTTTCCAAGATTTCTTTCTTCTAAAATTTCTCTTCCTCTTTCAGAGGACCTACATACCCATTTCAAATGGAAAAGCTCACCAGCTCAAAGCAAGATTTCTAGYGAAAGCCAGAGAGAACCAGGGGCACTGCCCATGGGTTTATTCTGCTGGCAGCACGTCCCCTCCTTCCCACACCTTCTGCGCAGCAAACACCGTCACTTATTTTATACTGCTATTCAACATCAGAAGCTGGGAAATCAAGGCAGAACAGCTTGAATACATGCTGAATTTTAATCGCAGTGAAGAGAACAATTTTCGGCATCTGTTTTGAGCTCACTACTTGCCTCACAGCCCTCCCCAGGGCGAGCAAAGCACCGTTGTGCACAGCAGCACGTCGGGGAGGCAGCGCCAGCTCCGGGACAGCCAGGTAAAGACCGTTTGATGAGAGATGCTTTGAAAACCACATCCTTTCCCAAACAGGAAGCAGGAAAAACGCAAACCCATGCTCAGCTCACAGGTAACATGCTGTTGCATCTAAACCATCTGCAACTCGGCATCAATAAGCTCCCTGCAAGCAGCATCGCTCGGCGAACAGAAAGCGACCACCCGCGTTTTGTGACATTTCACTGACAAACTGCCTCCTCGTAACACAGCCTTGCTTTAAAAAAAAAACAAAAAACAAGAAACAAAAAACCATGGACACTTGGACGTGGGTGCGAGGAGAGAGTCTCCCCCGTGGGGGCTCGCCTCCCCCAGCTAGCAGAGACGCTCCACTTGTCAAAAATCGTCTCCTTCATGAAACAGCACAACAAGGTTGCTGAGGGCTTCTGTAAAAGACAGCCTGACCCGGCTGCAAACCTACAGCACCCTAAGCTACTGCTATAACTAAGGAAAAGAGCAAAAGCAAAGATCTTGACAAGCTTGAAAGGTGCCTGTTGCTATGTCCTAACGGTAGTGCGTTTGCCATGTCACTTCTGATGCTGATAAAAGAYAGGATTTCTCCATTGCTTTTGGTCAGACAGCTGCTGACATTAGACACAATTACCATGTTTTCATCAAGTAAATCAAAGCCTGCTAATCACACCAACAAACCCTTGCAAAACTCTTCGTGGGTATGAGATTAAAGCCTGATGTGCTTTTGAAGACAAAGACATTGAAAAAGGATCGACTGATTAGGGTTCCTTCAAATGGCATACGTGTGATCTTAATGTGCTAAAAACACAGTAAGTGCCAGCCACAAAGAGTACTAGCAATAGTTGCTGTGATCCGAAAAGGAAAACATACTTGCAGAGGAGACATGGGAGGAATGAATACAAAGGATCTGATTACACTCACTAAATTATCAGCCGACATAGTTACATAGTCCTAAGTGGATGAACAATGCAGCAAGAATTTCAGGAACTATTAAAAGAAAAGTATAATATCAGACACAGAAGAGGACTATTTAAAGTGCACACAATCCCATTTTATGATAAGAATATGAAATAGATTTATACAAATAGTTGTCAATAACACTGGAAAGCGTCCCAAACAAATATTTCCATGAAAGTAGCATTGAAGAATACTTTTTAAACCCTTGACTACATTACGGCCAGTTCTGTGATCCCCATACACTGTGTTGGCTGTATAAAGATTCACACCTTAGCTATATCTGGTGTAAGTCCAGTCACGCTGCGGGAATAAGTAAGAAACCAGCCGATGTCACAGATTAAGCTGATGGGGAGACAGGTTCTGTTCTTAATGATCGCTCTCCTACCACAGCTCCTTCTCCTCCTGCTACATCCTCACCCTTCCCTCAACCCTGCTCCGCATTTGATTTTCTTTCTTAAACATCTGTTGTGGTCATTTCAGAACAACTCAGTCACCAAGCAGTGAACAACTAGCTGGCTTTAGTTTGGGAAACTGCTTGGTTTTGGCAATTGAGTTACATCAAGCTGGAGTGACTCATACGTGGAGGAAGAAGATCCTATCTTGCACATCTACACTAGCTGAATATAATTAGTAACTTGAGGTATTCTATAATGACAGGACCGCCTGTTTCTTCATGTTYATTTTTGCCCAGCTTGATTGCGCATGGCTGTCTGTTTACCCCAATAGGAATGCCTCTTCCGTTAGCTTTGGAAGATAAAATCAGGTGTAAGCTGAACATAGATACCATAATTTAGACACCCRTTTGCTTCATACAATGACCGTGTCATACTGTAAATCACACTACATTGCCATTTATCAAGTCATATCATAACCTGACCTGTGAACCTAGCACAGAAMCAATCATAAAATATGAAAATGCATGGGAAAGCAAGTGTTCATGAAGACGGAAGGACTACTCATGAGAGACAAAGATTTTTATCGCCAAAATCTAAACAAGTTRATTCCTCCTTCCTTCCCAGGTCATACTTATATTTTCCCCAGCTGAATGCTAAGGGAATTCTCAGTAAAGAGAAATGCTCTTGGCAGCAGACAGGCTTGCTGACACACTGATTCCTGAGGCCTTGGTCCTTTAATTTTCAAGGTCTTTACCCTAGGATTGGCTGCAGACCCTTCCTTATAGCCTCTACCTGTCTTGGCATTTTA
>NW_020450772.1:659464-735680 GCF_003343035.1 Apteryx rowi
AATCACACTGATGCTCAATTTCCTAAACCTCTGTAGCAGTTCACCTTCCAGAGGGGATTCTGGGGGGGAGTCTGAAATGCAAGAAGGTGCTTTGTGGGAGCACCGAGCAGCATGCCCAGAGCCCCTTCTCGGCCACCACCAAGGCCCTTCCCACCAAGTACGTTGCCTGTTTCAGGTACAGTGCCGAGGCACCTCGCTCTTCCCTCATCTGACATACGGGACATGCCACAAAGCGCACAACTCAGCTCTGAGATGGGGGTGCCTAAAATAGAGATATTTTGGACCAGTCACCTCCACAGAGTCCCCTTTTTCCCCTGCCGAAGGTGGCAGCCCATCAGAGACGCCCACAGAGGAGCAGCGAGCGAGGACTTCAGCAGCGGCACCGTCCCGTGCAGGGGGACAGGCAGCTCAAAGAGCCAGCAGCACCTGGAGGCAGGGGAGGTCGGGGAGTTCAGACCCCGGGGAGGTCCGTGGTGCTCGGCTGGAGACAGTGTGGGACAAGAGGGGGCGAGGAGGGTCACTGAGCATCTGAGGGGTCTACGAGGCTGCCAGGCTCCATCTCTGTGCCCCCACMCTGCTCCCTCCTCGTCACTAGGAGGAACACGAGAGCCCTCGTAAAACCAAGCTGCTGCAGCACTCGGCACTGCAGTGCCTTTTGGGGTCTGGCCCCGGGACCCATCACACAGCATCATTTAAAAAATCCAGTCTCTTTCAATTACAGCCTTGCCATGTGAACCGCATGTTGCTTTTTCCATCTGAAAGTTGGGAATTCCCATAACTAAAGGGGTCATGCGAATGCATTTCCYTGAGAAATTTTTACTCATCTGGACTCCCTCATTTCTGCACAGGAGTGTGCGTGCCATACACTGTTCAGAAGGGACTTTCAATGAAAGTGCGTGGAATTTTTGCAATCTATTAAAAAAAGAAAAAAAGAAAAGGAAAGAAAAACCTCACCTGCAAGAATTTCTTTGCCTGTATTGTCAAGTAAACACTAAGCTCTTGCTCCCCACTCCATGTTTTATTTTTAGATGTACTACTTCATTCTTGCTTGAGTTTTCTTGGCAAGAGAAACATTTTCAATTCTTCCCTTGCCTTCTTTCACTAGGTTGTTTTCCCCTCCGGCCTCCCAATCAAGCTTCTCATCCACATGTCAAGTGTGCCCTTAGTCTCTCAAATTCTTTTTCTCCTCCTCAAAAGACGTTATTGTTATTGAGAGTGGCTAGAACAGCTCTTTCAGATCCTGCAAACCCCACTCACTCCTGTTTCTGGAGCTGCTCTTGGTAAGGAAGGCTTCTCCACAGGACCCTCTTGTGGCCACAGATGCAAGGAGTTGGGCCAAGGGCCCGCCACAGTGGTGGAGAAACTCCTCTTTCTCCACTGAAGTTTCTCCTGAYCATGCAGGGGTGAAATGCTTCCAGTGTGACACCATGGCATGTGCTCTGCCAAGCAGAGGATGGATTTAACTTCCATCCTGAAGCTTCAAAACCACAAATCCAGTCATGCTGCAAGCTTTTCAGCATAATAGAAAACAAGAAGGAAATAATTGTTTACAGAGTAAGTCAGGAATGAAAATTTCCCCAAAATAAGTTGTCCTTGTTCTTGATCTGTGAGGATATATATACACACACACACACACACACACACTTTTTTTCCTAACTTTTCAGAGCACACCAGTTGAAGAAGAGCAGGTTATTTCCTGAACGTAGATTTCCACCTAACAGGCTAGTTTTCAAGATGTACAGGTTCAGGGGCACTGTCATTTCCTGCTGTATCCAGGCCCAGTCCCCCACACATACATAGCTGTGCTTGAAGGCTTTTGAGTAGTTCCCTCAGCATCAATATGGTCAATGTAAGCACATTTTATTAAGAAGCTATATTAAGTCTGTCCAAGATCCAGCCTTCTTAGTGAGCTGTACATTTGAGTAGGAAAAAAAAAAAATTAAAGAATTGTTTTCCCAGCCAGTATCTCTGGGTGAAGTTCTCAGGCCTGCTCTATAGAAAAGGTCACACTGGGCCTTGTAGGAGCCAAACTCTATTAGTCTATAAATAGCCCATGAGAAATATTTTTAAGTTTAAAATTCGTGTGAAAGACACTGAGATCTCAAATATCTCAGCAGAAGGTTTCACAATCTTTTTCCATCGCACAATGTAAGAAAGACCTATAATAACCTCCCAACAACCATGCTTGATGGAGCACTTCCCCGAGCTAAGGATCTCCGCTCTTGGCCCTGTGCTGCCATAACACAGACCCTAAAGCCACCGTGTTYGGGCTAAAATGAGATGTCGAGCTCAGCTGCAGCAAAAAAAAATGTGTCAAGGTCCAAATGACCCTGTCGAGGGGATAATGAGTATTTCCTGGTTAGATCAGAGTCTTGTGTTGGGAAAAAAAAAAAAAAAAACAGTAGCCATTTCAAGATAAAAACTACCATCTTACAACTGAAATACAAATGAGGTGGAAGAAAAAAAGCAGCAAAAAGCTGCTAGCAAAACTAGCAGCAAAAGCACTGGAAGCCATAGCACCCAACACTGTTAAGTTTTATCAGTGCTTACTTGGAGCTCAGGGACAGTACAGCGATGTCTGCTGAAGGTCTCTGTCATTTTACCTTTGAGGACAATCTCAGGGCTTATTACAAGCGCTCTACTGCTACTAGAAAAGCTCCCTGGACTTTAACAGGCATTTTGATTACCAAAGGATCGGAAGCTGTAACTTTGTTCCTTGTTCTTTTACCAAAAAGTATGAAAAAGGGCGGGCAATAATGCCCACATAAGCCTTCTCATCATCACCTAGGATGGCTAGGTCTGTACAAATGCAGTAAAACCACTTAGATCTTTCACTCTTAGCTGCTTACTCTGTATGTAAGATATACCTCAAAAGAACATCATAAGATAAATGTGCTCTGGGGAAAACATAAGACCATTTGAGAGCATGCAGTTAGGAGAAAAAGATTTCTTTGCTATCAGAGAAACCTCTTTGATAATTTGAAACTTGATGGTTATCAAAATTACCCAAATAAGCATAAATGCTCTATTCTATCATCATCCTCTTTTTGCCAAGTCAAATTATTTTATGATGAAATTATATTTATGGAACAAAGGAGGATTAATCAAAGCAGCAATAAAAGTCCTTCATTCAATCTTTTTTCTACATATTGGGATTTCAATATCATTTTCCTAAAATGATGAGCCTTTTTTAAAAATATAGTAAATCAATATGATTTATAAGACAGGCTTTTCGGTGCCAAAATATCTGTATCCAAATCTGTAACCACTAACAAAATAATGAACATCAGTTTATGAAGCCTGAAGCTGATTTGAATGGGTAGGCATATACTGAACATTAACAGAGTTGGCTCCTGGTTTGGTGTCATGAACCAGCTCAGCGACGCCAACATCTCACTGCTCCCAGGCAGAGGAACCTTGTCCTCACCCTGTCCCTGGTGGAGACCGCACACCATGGCACCCAGCTGCGCACATCTGCTTCATGCAGACATTGGTACCGAGGCTGTTGACCACTGTACAAATTTCTGAGCTTCTCTCAGTTGGAAATGCCTCCATCTACTGAACTTTCCCTTTGATACCAAACTAGAGGAGAGGTTTATGCCCAGGCTGCAGCAGAAAGTTGCTCATTAACCTGGCAGGTCATAGGAGATGATGCCAGGTCTGACAAGGAGACATTTGCCTTTCCAAGAAGAGAGATGGGATGTTTATTTTAGTTGTACTCCTCTGGATTCACTTCCAGATAAGAATTAAGTAAATAAAATATGGGAGGATAGATTAAATCCATCTAGCCCTGCTAGGACATTTCAGAGAAGGGAAGTGGTTATAAAAAGCAACACGCTCCACTATGCCAAACTTCTCTTTAATGGGTGCAACCTGATGAAGAGAGCCATAACTCCCAGTTAGGGGGTTAGGTCTGATCCTTCTGGCTTTAAACCAGAACAGACTCCCCCATCTGTCGAGGCAAAAGTTTATTTACAGAACACGTGCGAGATCTGAGCAAGCAATACCATAACTTCCCCACAGCCATCTGTTCACCAGCAGCTCCCTAGGCCAGGCAACACATCTGCCTTTGGGCAATGTGGAATCACATTATTCCTTTCCAGGAATAGCTGTTTTCCTTAACGCAGCTCAGGTAAATCCAAAGGGATTCTGGCTCATGTCTCTTTACTAATAAACTTGGCTGTGTAGTGGGTTCATATGTTGAATCCTTTAGTTATCTACTTACTGACATACTGGCACATGGGATTTCTTTGGATTGACAGACGATGCCAAAACCAATATCATTTTTCCATTTTGCAGGCATATGATTTTCCTGCAGGCTTTTCCAGTACAATCAATCCAGTTCCTAAAACAAGTATTCATGCCAATAAGTCCAAGGTTTAGACTACAAACCCTGCAGATTTCATCTTAGTGAAAACAAGACTAAGCATTTTAACCTTCATTTTTTCTACCAATAGCTTTTAAGAGCACTTATAACAGCATTTTCTATTTTGAATAACGTAAAAAGAAAAAAGAAAAAAAAGAATGGCATTTTTTTCATAACCAGGAAAGAATAATCTCAAGATATCCAAATAACAAGACACTCCTTTTGCAAGTTTGCAGTCATCTCTAAGCGAGGACACTGGACACCTCCAGCAACCCACTCATCCCCTGAAGAGGTTAACAAAGTGCCTGCAGAGGGACAGCTGGGACCGCTTTGAAGCGAGGATAGAGAGCGCTGGGGGAAGACGACATGTACCAGGACATTGCGGGGTTCACCTGAACCCTGGGAATTTGACACAGTTTCAGACTGCAAAGCTGCTTCGGATAAACAAATTATCCCACCTCCTCGATTGCTTTCCCAAACATCCAGCATTTTCAGTAAATGTGCATGGCGAGTCGCTCTGTAACATTGGTAGTACCCCAAAGACACACCACATGCACATTACTTCTTTTCCCCCTGGCAAGCGTCAGTCCGTGTTCGGTGCGTTCCTCATTCCTGCCCCCAGCAGCAAAGAGCGATACTGGATGAATTAATCTGCAATTAGAAAGCTGACTCAGAGATGAGCAGAGGAATTGAATCCTGAGAGAATAAACATTAATAACTTCTGCTTCCAGGAGAAAGTATGCTGGAAAATTGTAATCAAGAAAAAAATAGTGCGAGGGGGGAGATGCATGCACAYGCTTACATGTCTGAGAAGAATATTAAAATGGTGATATTTTCTCCCAGTTTATTAAAAACAAACAGGAACACAAGAAGATTACTGACACTAACTTTCCGTAACACTAAGTGCAGAGGGACTGAGCACAGTGACAATGACAATGCAATGCAGCAACGCCCTTTGGCCCATTCTAGATACATTGGGATATTTGGGAATGCAATAGTTTCATAATTTGAACTAAAATTCATGAACTGTGTATAGGCAAATTCTTCAAAGTAGTAGGACTAAACTACATTTCTTCAGAGTGGAAAACTATCAGGCTTGATGTTTCTCAAGGCTCCCACACAATTCAAGACTAAGTGACTCTTCACTGTAAATAATCTAATTCCTTAGCTTTGCAGTGAGAAAGTTACAATGGTATAATTTGTACAATAATACATACCAGAGGCTGTTTGCAATTTAAAATACTATTTTTCTCTGTGGGAAGTATCTCCTTGTGGAGGGGGGAGAAAAATGCTGTGGTTTCATTTCCCCAAAATATAGGCATTTGAAATATTTATGCATTGTTTTGGGAGGTTYTTTTTCAGCCAGATATCTAGAAGCATCAAGTTATCAGTCTAGAGAGAGAAACTGAGGAATAGTTGCAGTAACAGAGGTTAGAAAGCTATTTTTAGACTACACTCATGACTTTTGATTGCTTCGACTATTACACAAATAACCTRGCAAACAGTCTTTGAAGCAATAATAAAAGCATTAATCAACATAAGTGAACCTGAATGGGTTGGAGAGAAAAAGCAAGCAACAATCTTGGGAACCCAATTAAGRAGGGCAATTTTTGTTAAATAGTAGCTGAATGAAAGAAAACCATCTTCATTTACACACGCTCTTTAGTGTGGGTGTGAATATCCCCACTGTTTATACCTGCTGACATTTTTAACCGGGTGCAAACATTCCCAGTATCCCAACTCCCATCTGTGCTCCACGCTCCGGAAGGATATTGCTGCACTGGCAGAAATACTGGATGTACAGCACAGGTAGGCGAGAAGTACCTGGAGACTTCCATCGCACCCCAGAAGGGATGAAGGGGGGCTACGAGTGGAGAAGACAGGAATCCCTATGCCCGGACAACACACTGTAATGAAATAGAGACGCGCAGCCCCCGGGGCCCTTTGCTTCGCGGGTCCCAGCGGAGCCCACGGTCACAGTTGGCATCACCAACGCCGCAGCCCAGGCGCAGCAGCTCAGGGCGCTCACGAGCGCCAGCAGCGATGGGCCGCGCCAGGGACCCGGGCCTTCAGAAATACATGACTGAACAGCCTTTTTTTTTTTTTTTTTTTTTTAATAAAGTTTTCCTGGAACGTATTTCACAGCTCTTGTTATTCTCCATGCCATTCCCCGGTTACTTGCTCCGATACCTGTACAGCAGCAAATAAACACAGAGCAAGTTTCTGATTCGGAAAGGAAGCTCAGCAAGTCGGGGGGAGCTCCCGAGCACACGCTGAGCAAGCTAAGTCTAAGCGACTCCCGAGCAGCCTCTCTTGCGCCCTGGGTCAGGCTGCCGTTTCCCTGGCAGCTGTGCTGCCTTTCACAAGCATTGCCGCATTCGCCATCGTATTTAAAAGCCTTGTAATCATGCAGGGATTTCAGCTCTCCTCAGGAAAACAGTGTAAAGCTTCTGGGTTTTGCTGGTCCAGAGAAGAGCTCTGAAACGCAACTTCAACCATAAGCAAAAACCTCAAGCAAGACGACGCGTAGGCATTCCCAAATACTTTTGAATGTAGTGTTAAGCTAATTAATGATGGTTCTGCCGCYTGTGGCTTTAAAACAAGGGGGTGGGGGAATAAACAGCTCTGTTSACCTCAGCGTTGTTTGGCACAGGAGCCGGGGGAACCTGCCTCTGCCCACAGCTCCCCTGCGCTGAAAGGAGCGCCTGCCTCTGCTCCCGCACGAATTGCTGTGCGCTCCCGATTCCTCCCCCGCCGTGGCTCAAAAGCCCCCTTAAAAGGGCACCCCCCACGCACCTTTTAAAGATCTTCCTGCGTTACAGCCTCACGACTCGATGACGCATGCCGGGCCGAGGCTGACCTCGCACAGCCCCAGGTTTACAGGTTTTCYGTGCCTATTTGTTGTGTTCTCTCTCAGCAGCTCCCCTGGGACCACCCACTCGCAATCGCAGCGGAGCCCCCTGCTAGCAACGGGAACGCTTGCGGATGGCACTTTGCAACAGCAGAGAAGGCCTTCAAGCGATATTTTCAGCTCCGTTGCTATTAATTGCTGTATGATCTTTTCCAAAAGATGCTTTAGGGCTGATTCTGGAAGATTACAGAATAAAGCATTCACATAACGCGCAAGCTGCGGAAACATCAAGCGCAGATCTGCAGAAGCCGCCTGGCTCCCCGGCGGCGCCCGAAGGCGAGCCCGGTGCTGCCTGGCCAGAGCCCTTCCCACGCTCGTCCCGCCGCGGCAAGGCCAGGCTGCCTCAGCGGAGAGTCACGCCGCGGCCGATTTATCCACCGCACGGCCTGAAGTACCATGCACAGGAAGGTAAAAAGCGACCGTATGGCAACGGGAAAGAAAGCAAATCTGCGGCTCACAACATACGTGCTCTCTTTGGGTAAGAAATAACGGATAACCTGAGGGAACAGCACTGCAGGAGCGGCTGCGAGACTCCTCTGCAGAGGGCATGAAAAAAGTAGGAAAAAGCTTATCGCAACCCTTCTGCCCCTTTCCTCCCCACCAGGGACCAAACAGAAGCCGAAACTTTGCAAARTGCTAACAGGGATGGAGGCTGCTTTGGAAACATTCGCGGGAGGCGTCGCGTTGGAGCCCAGCCGGGAGCAGCGTTCAGCYGCTCCGACGCTCCGGGGGCGGCAGCCCGGCGGGGCCGAGGGACCCTCCTGCTCCCGCCGCCCATTGCGGCGCCGTAACCCGCTGGCCTGCGCCTGCCCCCGGGACCCCGGCAGGAAACTCCTCCCYGGACTACTGGATTCGCTGGTGGCCGTGCGCGGAGAAGGGAAGCGGGTTCCCAGGAGCGCCGGCGGGGYGGAGGGCTTCGCACCGCCCCGGGGCGCCTCAGCGGTCGGTTTGCTCCCTGCTCCCCGTCACGCGCCGACCTCCTCGGCCAAGGAGCCGGCTGCAGACCTGGCCAAGCTCCCACCTGCCGGAGCATCCGCTTCCCGCCGGCTCCTGCCAGGCCTTACCTTGCTGAGCAGGGCCGGGGAAGCAGGAGGCAGCGAGGCTTAAATGGGCTAGGAGGGCTCCCGATCCCCACCAGCCCTGGCAGAGCGCTGCGCAGGCGCACAAGCAGCCGGGAAACGGGAAGGAAAGCCGACATCCGAACCAGCCGCTTCGCAAGCGAGCCATCCCGTCGCTGCGACTTGCCCTTGCTTCTTAACCCTGCTCACCTGCTGCTTCCCCGCAAGCTCCAAATGTCTTCTCAGCGCACGTCGAGCTGTCTGGTTGCACCTGTTCAATGGTACCGTGAGCTTGGGAGCAGGTCTTGGCCGGCTGGGGCCACCCAGCAGCTCCGGGCAGGCTGCACGGGAGCGCACAGCAGGGACGCGAGGGGCCACGAGCTGCGGAGGAGCAGCAGGGCGCTGCTGCCCGCGGCACTCGTCTCGCTGCTCGTACTCCTTGGAGGGAAAAGGGGGATCTTTCACTGAAAGACGACCAAGGCGGAAGGCCGGATGGGACTGCACGGCTAAGCCAGGCACATATCACGTCTACGTACCGCACACCTTTGCGTTCAAGGCTGTTTGCATGAGTCTAATAGCGGCAGGGCACTGCTGTAGCCTTTGCCAAAACGCACATCTAGTTTATTACAGAACAGCAAACCCTAGGTACGTGACCTCTTTGCTGTGTAAAAACACAGCACTGTATCTCCAGAGATCTCCTATGACCTTTCCTGAAAGACTCCCAAGGTCCTTTTCRCTTGACTTTAGAAAACGGATAAAAGCACACACTATGACAGGCTCTGAGTCCTTACGTGGTAAATGACAGCTTTAAAAAGAATAAAATAATTATCAACTTTCAGTCGCAGCAGATTTTTATTGTTCTTAACCCAGGCCCAAACTTTCCGGGTTTCAAGACAGTCAATTAAAAAGCAAAACAAAAAACACTCGTTTGTATTTCCTCTCTTCCGTTAACCACACAGTGGAGATGTTTGTTTCCCTAGCACCAAACTAGTGGCATTTTTAACTACGTAGCTTTAAATGCTGATCAACTTTGAACATCCTATTTTTAAGCCCCACAGAAAATAGTCCGTCATCGGATAATGAGATCAGACTTAACGGCAAGCCGACGTCAGAGGCGTGACGCAGGAATTCAGTGGGGCGCTGTAAGACACCGCCTGCCATCAGCTGTGGTTCACATTCGAGCTCTTGGCCCGTTCACGCTTCTTCCCCCCGGCTTACCATGGAGCCAAGCCTTGAGGCCTCCTGAAAAACTCCTGTTAAAGTCAGGCAAGCACTGCCCAAACAGGTACAAAACAAAAAAAAGACTCAGATACATCCTACGTGGTGAAAGCTAATTTCTTCTCAGACTCCCAAATCTTGGCCACCACCATAGCCAACAGCCTGATCCAGACTCCACCGAGTCACTGGAAATCTTCCCACCCTTTCACAGCACGTGTRAAGGTGTCACACACTTAGGGTGACAACAGTTGGTCAAAAACAAACAAAAAGGTGGGGAAACTCACCACAAGTGTGGTTTTGATAATAATAGCTGTATAAGAGAACTGAAAATGAATTGAACTTAAAGCCGTTTCCTGTATTGTCTCTTTTATGGCAAAATAGCTGATTTCCTGACACACCACTTCCTTGTTCACAYGCACCACCAAGACTACTCATTTGCAGTTTTCTCCCACTATAGTAAAAAAAAGTGCATTCTCTACCACATAGGACAGTACTGTGTTACAGCACCATCATTATATCTCGTTATGAAATGAAAGTGTAAAACTAACACAGACATATCAGAGTAAATGAGGATTTCTTCGGGGCTTCAGTTTGGATGCACAGATTGGGGAGGCAATCAGGAGGCAAGCTGCGCACAGGGCGAGAGGACATTGTGACCGGGACACCCAGCGACCCGCCAAGGTGCACATTCCAGCTGCAGGTGGTGTGACGTACCCCAGGCCCACCTGCACTTGCCCATTCTGCCCTTGTTTGCTTTAAACGTCTTGAGGTTTGCCACCTTGAGAGCGCTCCTGCCRGCGGGCTCGCGGGATGCAGCCAGGGAGTGCACCGTTTGGCTGATCTGGGACAGAGGAACCATCTGAGGTTCACGTTCACGAGAAGGGAAACCTGGAGGTCAGCACCATTCTCCCTTGGGCTGCACTGAGCCCAGGCGGGTGCCCCACCCAGCGCGATGCAGACGTGCCAGCACACCTTGCGTAGGGTCAATGAGAAGTCACTCCAACAGTAAGCAYGGAGGTTTGGTTTATGGTTACGTACCCATTTTGAGGCTTAGCATCCCTCGCTGTGATACGTACAGTCACGTCACTACGTGCCAAGCAGCCATTCTCACTTCATTCCTGCCCATGAGCTGCCACAGTTCAGTTAAAGCCATGGAGAATTGCCATGGGCTGGCACTGAGGTTTTGCTGTCCRTCCTACAACTGCAGGACACGGTCAGAAACACTCTTCTTCAGAAGAGAGGAAAAACACAGAATCTCCTTTCCTACAGCTATGTCATCTCCACTTGGTAAGGGAACCAAAGCCATGTGGATCAAGGGACCCTATCGTGACCACCTGGGCCATCGGCATAGCGCAGATCTGAACACAAATTGAATATGGCAGCTCAGAGATGGCTGGCCTCATATCAGGCAACTCTAAAGGTGCAGCCATGGACAAGTCCTGTACTCTGTCATTGCTGTGGCAGTAACAGCAGCTCACTAACAGCTAGTGTCCGAGACCTCAGTTTGGAAACCAAAAGGACAGGCCTCCCACAAGAAATGGGTAAAATGGGTATTAAACCGTACCTCGTGCCAATGCAACTGAAGAGCTTATGAAGTCCACGGGAACTTACTTCATCTCAAAAACCGAGAAGAATGTTTCAGTTTCTAAAAAATTCCCTCTGACAGACAGAGAAAATGGCAATGAGCAGAAAGCTCTGCTGTCACTACTGTTCTTCACAGCAGCACACAGGCATTTATATCATCCCCAAGTAAGCATGCAAGGGGTATGATGAGCAGAGAGCCTCACCTACCCCTTCTGTGCAGTCTCAACATTTTTATAGTACTGATATGAACTTGTTCTGCACCTTCAGAGCAGGGAAATATTTCTAGTTAGCACAACTAACCTCTTCCCCTCACACCCCTTCCTTCTTGATTTACTGCCATCTGAATCTTAGAGTTATGGAAAAAGATTTATGGGTGACTAGTGTTACCTGGAAGCCTTAGCTGAAATCAGGCCTCCCATCGTAGGACAATATAGGTAATTAAGGGTTAACATACAAATAAAAGCCCAGGAGAGCTCAAGCTTCGAAGTTTATTGGGGGGGACTACAGAAGTCTTTGAATCAATGACAGAAAAAGCACTCTGCATGCCTGACATGGCTGGATCCGTCACGGAGCTGGAGACCAGCTGAACACACACATCTCACACGTGCTCCGGGATGCAGCTATCCATGACATTACTGCACACCACTCGAGCAAGAATGCCAAATCGCTATCGCGTTGCCCAAGTCACTCATTGAGCTTTCTCTGCAAGCAACACCTTGGATTTGAAGTAGAAAAAGTGCAGATAAGAGACTACTGTACTTATCTATGTAAGTTAGAACTCTTACTCAACAATTAAAAATAAGGAAAAAAAGTTTCTCTAGAATACAGGTCAAAATTAATCTGGACAGGCTCAAACTATCTGCCATGACAGTCCTGTTTAACAAGATTAACTTGCTTCCTGTTCAGACTGCTTTGAATGTCTCAGTTCTAAGTAAAGAAGTTTCGATCCGTTTCCCTTAAATTCTCCAGCTAGGAACTTGAGTCCCAATTCACGGAGCCCATACAAATAGCATCAAACTGAAAGGGTTTTTTCCTGTGTCACAAAACTGAGTTTTCAAATGTACGTTCCAGTTGTTTGCTGGAAGCTTTCTAAAACATCTAGAAAACTCCTTTCCTCTAACAACAAACTGCTTCACTGTTTGGCCAGGGTAACAATAAGCACCAGAGAACATTTCTGGAACAGAATTAGTAACAAGCTTGGCTCACCATAGTTCAATCCCGCTGTTATAATGACCACCTTGTCGAGGGTCTTATGCACCAATGCAATGGAATACGTAGAAGGAGTAACATAACTACTGACCATTTTTGAATCCTTCATGCTGAAGGGGGCAGAAGGTAATCCTGTCTCTCACCCAGAAGCCATATTGAGCCATGTGAGCCAGAGGTTTTGCAAGCTCCCTGCATACCTGCTGGTCTGCTACAGCCAACTACTTTCCACCCCAGGGTCTTTACAGAGCTACATGAGGTTTTAGAATTCCTTAAAATTACAAACTACAAATCCACAGGCTAAAATTGCAACTTTTTCGAACATGAAGAACAGCCAACAGCATCTGCTGCAAAAGGTTTTGTCGGATTAAAACCGAGCTGGCTCCTGGAAGCGCCTTGCTATTGTCTTTGCAAATGACTCCGGGGCCAAGCAGGAAAAGCACTGCAAGATTTTTACATGAATGGAAATAACAACATTTCAAGTTGGTTTTGTTCCCAGAAGGACAGCTTTCAGTGCACACTGACCTTCAAAACAGGCAGCATGCTCAGAGCTGCCATGTAGACAGTGTACCGAGTTCACTRCGTTTGGGGAAGTACCTGTTTCTCTTTAAACAGCCCCACTATCTGCCAGGAGTTACTTGCATCAAAATAAAACACTCTCAGTCAGCTCCCTCTCTACTTCTCTCCATTCCTCTTCCTCCATCGGTTTTTATAGCATACTGATAATCATTTTCAGTATGGCTTTAGCAGTATGGTAGGGACTCCCTGTCAACTCCTGGGCTTCTGAACTTAAAAGCAGCTGCTGTAGGTAGACACGCATCTGCTTTTCCCCTTGTGCTGGCTAACGCACCAAAGGTTATGCAGAAAACGAATACAATAGTAGATTAATTTAGCAAAACAATTTTGTAACAAATTGCATTAAATGTACATTTTTTCAGACCATTTCTGGGGTCAGTTTTTCCCTGTTAGCTCTTTCGCCTTTGCAAACACCCATGTATCCCCCTGCCAAAACAGAGATTTTTAAAAAGATGTGGTTTTTTTTTTTCAAATATGCATTGCTTAGATTTTTTCTTCTCCTGAGTTAGTTGTGTTCATTGTACATTGAACAAAGTTTAACGGTAGAGCATTAAGTGTAGGAGAAGCTCCAAGACAGACTTGACTATCAAAAGATGCAATTAATATGAAAATCTCCCCTTCTCACATATGAAGTTACAAGGTAAGTGTAGATAGCAAGAGAACAAACAGAGCCTCATACAAAACAGGGAGACACAACACCCTATTGAGCCACCTCAACCTTCTGCCCATGCAGGCAGGAGCGTTTGCTCTCCCACTGAAAACACACTGCCCGCTGTCCGATAAAGAGCAAACGCCAAAGAGGGACACTTACCAGTTCTCTTCCATCTGCGTTTTAAAAACAAGCTAGAAACAAGCCCATCCTGCTCCTTCCAAGTTCTGTCTTCCAGAAGGCATCCTGCTCTGCAGATCCTGAGAAAACAGGGGCTCTTTCCCACCTGCAGTGAGGCCCAAGGCAGGCTGGGTCACCACCTTGCTCTCAGCAGCTCTCAATTAGCTCGTTAGCACTGGGCAACCCCATCCTGACCACAGGCCCTGCAGGCAGCTCCCTGCTCAGGGCATTAATTCATATCCCCCCTGCCCCCTTCCAGGCTCTTCCCCACCTTTGCCCCCCATRCACACACTGGGGCGTTCCCATCTCYGTGGCGTACTGCTCCTGGAGCGCTAGCCGGGACGCAAGATCCCTATGTCCTCCCTGCACACATGCATTTCAAAGTGAAGCTTGATTCTTCTGTGCTGTGCCCTGTCACCTGAAGCACGTAAACATGTGCTGGCAGAATTTACAAGCGAAAACAAACACCCAAAGTGCAGGGCAACAGCGTCGGACCACGAGACCATGCAGCAGAGCATTAGCCGCCTCTTGCTTGTACCTGGATCTTCGTTAGGGTGCACGCAGCAAACCAAGGGGATATTCTGCCAAGGTGGCGTGGGTTTCTCTCGCGCGAGTGCCAGCATGGGTTGTTTTAAACATTCACTGTTGAAAAATCAGAGTCTTGTCAGAGGCAGTTCCTGCTGAGCCACTATATTCTTCTTGGGGAGGTGAGGAAGGATGTGTTGACTCAGGCATATACAATTTAAATACCTGTTTTGATTTTTTTTTTCTTTTGTAAAAGCAAAAGAAAAAACACACACAATTTTGCCAGACCTGACAATAAAAGCTCTCCTTCAAAGAAAATTAAGCCCAATATTACTTTACCAGTAACATACTATCATTACTTTTTTGCATTGACTAAATATTTTCTAGAGTGATCACAAGCCCTCCAACAGCTGCACTTACCTCATCTCCTTTAGATTTGACTGTTAAAAGATAAATGCTGAGCACCTGTGGTCATGATTCACTAATATACCTAAAAGCAAAGAGGAAGAAATGGCTTCTGGGTGGAGTGTTAGATCCAGAATAATCACTGCTCTTTATTGCATGTTAGTACATTGAAGACTATACTCTTTTTGTAAGATGGGYATATTTATTAAGAGGGAAAAGATCCTTTCATTTTCTAATATCTTAACATCACAATACAGTTTCTACTGCCTTATCTTAAAAAAAAAAAGTAACATTTAATTATCAAAAGCCTTATCAAAGGTTGCAATTTTCTCCAGAAACCATCTCTAGTTTTAGAATTTTAGATCTTTCAGACTATCTTTTAAAATCTGCATCTGCGAGGTTTTCAGAAGTGCAAGCAAGGACAGCTATGCGTTCCCAAGAGTCCACGCTTGGAAAGGAGACATCTTGATGATGTTTCCCTACTGACCTACTGTCTTACTGAAATATACTTTCTGCAGATTAATAAGCAGAGCCGTGGAAACAGGTAGGGTACTGGGTAATGCCAAGTTTAAACTTGACGTCAGGATAATTCAGTGGTGATGTCGCAGTGTCCCAGTTCCTATCCCCTTTCAGTTTTTCCCTTTCATTCCCTTTCCTCTCCCATTCCCCATCAGTACTTCACAGGCCATAGTTTCGCTAGTGCTACAGACTCCACTTGTCCTCAGGGAGAAGGAAAACGAAGTCACGGCTACGGAGGAGTGTTTCTGCAGAATATTTCTGCGAAACATTCAGGAGCAGAATAACAACTGTCATGAGGTTTTAATAATCTTTAATAGGCTTCCACTACATCAAGAAATGACACTATCCCCTCATCCCCCCAGTCTCCAGCCTTGCTAGCCTTTCCCCTCATCCACCCCACAACGTTGTGGAACATCTTTCGAAGGACTTGGCACTTCAGATGGCTACCTGGAAATGGCAGCATTATACACAGAGAAAGCGGTTCGCATCCTGGAGCCATTTCAGGAGAGACTTCACGGGGCACAAGGCTTTCGTTGCAGCCTGTTATTGCCCACTAACTTAAACTTGGCTCTTCTAAATACCCAACTTCACTTGCAATTTATACTAGATCTGCATCTATGCAGCCAGCAAACAAAATAAAGAAGGGCCAACACTGGTCTACTTTAAACTCTGTCATAATTCCTGTAAAAACGCTAAATAGAGTACAAGTGGACCCCGTACTGGATCCGGCCAGGATTCCCAGCCTCACRTTGGACGTGTCGTGCCCACTGCAACACTACCCCACCATGTAACTGAGATGCGAGCGTGCAGAAAGCCAGCCTTACAACTTGCTCTGTTTGAAATGTGATTGCTGCCTGCTGGGGGAAACCAGCAGGAGAGCCGCACTCCCACCACGAAGTGGGCAAAGAGGTGCTGCCTCTTACAGAAACGGGCATGTGAGCATGTCCAGCTCCAGATATCTCTGCTCCGGCACGAGCCTGCTACGAGTCTCCCGGGTCCAAGCAGCAGCTATATTACACCAGTTTCAGCAAGGCAAGAATGGGCCAGTGACTTCACAGGATTTATTCGAAACAGAAGAAAGCTTTTTACAGACATCACGAAATGCAGCAGTACGGAGCAGGACAGGTGGGGATGATGTGTGTGCTCCTTGCATGTGCACAGAGCCCATGGAGGGGCCGCTTCCACCACGGCATACAGGAGAGGCCGCGTACAGCTGCAATGAGGTACCAACTTGCTTTAGGCTCCCGTTTGTACCTTTTGGGCACAAAACAGATGTTCCCATTTGGGGAACATCTTCCCCAAAATGTTTCAGAAATAAGCTTTCTTCTGTACCAAGCAGAACACTGTACTGGAGAAGTGAATGTTCACATAAATTTTAAATGATTTAAAAGAAAAAAGTAAAAAGTTTAAAAACATCTTGCACGAATCACTGAACTGTGAATTGCCTTCCCCTTTGTTTGCTAAAGCTACCAGCATGATTTCAGAATTTCTTAAAATTTGAAAGGAAGTTGCCACAGTTGTTCTAACTGTTCATAAAATCAAGTATTTTGGACTAAGAGTTTAGCTTATCAGTACCCAGTCTTGACAGTGTTTCCATAAGTCAGCCCTGCTCCAAAGAGCTCCAGGGCTATGGGATCAAGTTTTTTAATTTTTTTTCTTGTTCTTAAATGGACCAGCTTGTCAGCTGTCATAATCCCTTTGAAGCAGCCTGACTTGTATCAGCATTTGATCCAGACTTGGGTGATCTCTGCTTAGAAAGCATCTCCTGTGTTTCCTGTTCACCCTCATCAGTTGAGATGGTGACATCCATCTGCTGCGTGAGCCTGGCTCCACGASGAGTAAGCCTATTGCAGTGGCTCTCGCACATACCGAGTGGACGTACCGCAACGCATTACAGGGCCTTAAAGTTCAAAGATGGTATGCAACCGAAGTCCTAAGAGCAGGTGTTGCAATATGGAAGAGCTGTCAAAACACAACAGTGTTTAGACTTAACAAATTTGACAACCCTGATCTAAAAAGTGCTTCGACAGTCAAGAAAAGTCAAGAAAAATGACTAAACACAGCACAGACTGATTTGTTAACAATGTACATTTCGGAAACCGGGCAAAGTCACTTTCCCGCGAATATAGATGTCCTCGTCCGTCCCCTGGTTTATATGCTTCACCAAGTTCTTCTCGAACAACAGGGGGTGGTAAGCCCCCATGGTGCAGGCACGGTCGTGGAACTTCTGGTAATAGTGGCAAATGTCCGTCTGCCGCTTGGAGGGGAGAAATTCATACACGTGCACTTCGTCGCAGAGAGTCATCATGATCACAATGCCTACGGAGGGAAGGAAAACAGACATCCCCAGTTAAAATCACAGAACTAGTGAGACAAGACAGTCAAGCAAGAAGTGTCCGAGTCCAGTGGGAAGGGTTTCCYTTCTGAAAGTTCAGACCAGAGAGGAAGAAAATAAGTCTGATGGGGCTTTTTTCTGAACTCCCTCTTGCAAAGCATATGATCARTCTGACTAAAGCAGGTAGTTTACAGTGATGGCCACACCTAAAGGCCAACATTTAGGACCGCTGCCATTCTCCGGGACCTTCATGGAGACTTGAGCATCTGCCAGCTGTGTGCTACATTAACTGATGCAAACTGCCCAGCTCAAACCTGCTTGGGTAAGCAGAGATGAGACGTTTGGCCTTTCCCATTTGCCTCCGGTTAATGCAGAAGATACAAAAGTGACGATGCTTGGAGATGACTCTTGGTATGAATGCACACAGGCATTGAACAGAAAGCCGCTCTTCAAGCTCATGCAGCTTCCCCGAGACAGAGCAGTGCTGCCCTCCTGTGTCTTCTGAGAGGCACACTAACAACTCTGGAGCCCAGAGGCCAGAATCACACACAACTGTGGCTGGAAGTTGACGGAAATAAGCCATATTTATTCCCTGCGTAGCCAAAGAAGTGCAAGAAATAGCAAGAATGTGCTAGGAAAATAGAACCAATGTATAATATCCCATAAAATTCATGCACTATCTCAGAGACTTTCAGGAACCAGTCAGAGGAAAACTGAATTCACAAGACATTAGAGGAACCCCATTTGTGAAGCCACTTGTTAAACTAAGATGCATTTTAAAAACATTTTCATCCACCTTTCCAAATGACAATTTTCCTCTCCACTGAGCCTTCCAAGAAACTCAGAGTTGCAAACCAGAGCTCGTTTTTGCTCCCTTTTGTCCATTGAGGTCACTTGTTTCAACRCGGGCATAACCTCGCCCAAAGTTAAGTCACAAAGGAATTTGTTGTCAGAACTGGACCAGAGCCCTGTCTTCGAGCCCCTACCTCAGGTCACAGYGATCTTACTCCTGAAGTCAGTGACTGTACTGTTATGCTGTTGTCTTGTATGCATCCAAGTAATGATGTAATAGCTGGTAGGTAAGAGCAAAGAAGAAAACTAGAAGTTTGGTTGGCAGAAATAAGAAGTTCCTCTGTTTACACACACGTCCATGTGTGCCTCTGCTCCTCTGGCAGCCACCTCAAGACAGAAATAGAGCAATGGCTGAAGTACAGCACTTCGATAGCCCCATGGCAGGCAAGACCATACTTCTAGGCTCTCACTTCAGATATGTGTTGGTCCCGAGAAGTTCACCCCTTTTCATTTAGCTGATGATGAGATTTGCCTTCCAATAGGAAGGAAAAGCTTTGCAACAGCAGAACRTAAAATGAGCCTCTTCTCAGAGAGGCTGAATTTAGCACACTGACAAACAAGATTAACATACTGAGTAAGGGAGAATATCACTGACCTTTTCAGGGTGACTTTTCAGTCTGATCATCCCCAACCCTCCACTAAGTCTTTAACTATATACACAGCAGGTAAACACTTAGATTTCATCTGCAGATGACAGGTTTATTTGCCTGACAAGATCTGAGCCCACAAGAGCCAMATCCTTCATCTCAGCACCCCATGTGAACTGCTCTGGCTCTAGAAGCTAAACATGTTAKAAAACATCTTGAGGTTGCAATCTGTTCTCCTGCTTCTACATGGAACCAGGCCATGTTTATAACTGCTGTTTCAGAGGGGTGCTGCAAACTGTGTATTTTAACACAATTGAGCTGCTACTTTTAAGACAGGAAGCTTAATTTCTGGCATCAGACAAACACTGTAGAAGCAACTCTGATAAGCTCTTTGGCTTTGAGCAACATAAACCCATAGATGTCTTTAAAACAGGCATACTGGTTCCTGCAAACGGAACAAGAAGTCGAGAGGGTTATTGTCTTACCTAGCATTCCTGAAGAAGGTGGATTAGGCTGAATATGCTCCAGGGAATTCTCCTGCAGAATATCCCAGAGTTGCCACTGCATTTTTGGATTTAGGATATAAAAGGGCTGCTCTGGATGTTTAATCCGAWACAGCTTGTAGTTTTCAAAGAATTTGTAGTCTGGTTTTCTGTACCACTGGAAAACAGAAAGTCAGAGCCTTTTATTTCCAGCACTCTTTCCCATAATCAATGTTAAATAAGATTGCTTAAGATGACTTAAGCTGCTGCTGCTGCCAAGGGAAAAAGGTCCAGCTATGCATATACACACACGCTCACGCTCCCCCCATCTGCTCTTCAGATTAGCAAGGTGACTYGCCTCGGCGAAGAGAGCAAGAGGAGCCAAAGCTCCTCTTTGGCAGTGAAGGACCGTTAAATGAGATTCGCCTCATGYAGAGCTTCATTCTACAACCCCAGTCTTTTTGCTAGAAATATCAGCCACATTTCTGCATTCCCCCACGCAACACACACTGTCCTGCAGCTGGTTCCTCTCTAACTGGAGCCCACAGCTGCATCAACACAACTGTTTGTGACTGTGCTATGAACCAGATCAAGTAATGGATCAGTCTTAAAAATAAAAAAAAAAAAAATCTGGAAATAAAGTTTGAGCCAGATCAGTTCCCTGATCAGGTTGATCACACAGCCACTGCAACCACAGAGAGGGTAGCAAACTGCAGCAGGACACTGGGACAAGCAGCAGGAGTACACCCAAAAGACTTGAAAACATACCGCCACCAAAACAAACAAACAAACAAACCCCAAAACCACCCACCCACCCCCACACATGCCCACTACAGACTAGGAGATGATGTTGAGCAGTCTGCCTTACATGTTATCAGACCTCTTCCCCCAGCACTCTCGCAGTACCAAGGTGGTACTAYTTGGATGCAAGTGTCTTCAGCACAGCCTTATAAAACAGGCTGAGCTGATTTGCATCTCAACACTTCTACTTTCAGTAAAAAATAYTGAGGAAGGGTTTATGTTTTCTTGAAGTCCTCTAGAGATTTTTCACTATGCTAAAAATATCCCATCCTCATTTAACTCGCTCTTATACACACTGTACAAATACCTTGTGTCTCCTGGAGATGTGGAACTAGACACAAGGATAAATGCTGGTGAGAAAATCAGAAATGCCAGTCCAGGGAAAGAAATGGCAAAGACCTCACAGGCACAGAAAGAGCCTAAAATAAAAGCAGGGATGGGCCTATTCGCTCCTAGCTGCATGCACCCTGGATTAGCCTCYGCAGTGTACCACTTATCAAACGACACCCTTTTGCACTGAAAAAGCAAAGGGAATGCTAGAGGGATTACGACACCCACAAGTGAAAATCTAGCTGACACAGAGAGGAGACACATTCACTAAGATCTTATGAGGGTTTCCTATTCCTTTCACAATGCATCAAGTATCTCTCATGTCTGACTGSTGCCTTTAACTATCCAAGCATCTACAGACAACAAATCTTACAGCAACAGGCAGAAAGAGGAGCTCAGTCTTCCATGGTGATTTTGCAACGGCTGCAGCCAGCAGTGATCCCCTTTCTGTGGTGTCAGCCCTGGGAAAAGTCACGGTGGTGACCTATTATATTTGGCCCCAGGGCCTTCACAGTGGTCTGGAGAGGGTGTTTCTACTAGGTACACTCATGTAGGGGATATTTGCAGAAGTACTTATGGGTATAGCCACGGCAGTGAGGAAGTAAACAAGAACAGTTTTAACATGAGTGCCTGCACATGTTAGGAGGAAGYGAGTTAACAGATGCACTTCAAAGCATTTGCATCTAATTTTACTGGAGCGAACGCAGGCTTACCTCATGAATATCTGCATGATACGGTGCCGGGTCCCAGACAATTAAGATTCCAGTGTTATATAKCGCGTCTGTCAGGAACTGCTGCTCCTCAACAGTTACCAGCTTGAACAACAACAACAACAAAYACAATACATACATATTTGGTCTGCTGTTGAAGAAGCAGGCAGTCAAGCAGTAAAACATTCATGAATACAGCTGCAGCCCCCCCACTGCTGGTAACTGAACTGGTCCCACCACGCTCATGCAAGGACACAATTCCCAGTTACTTCATTCCGATGCTTATGCCGGTCCTATCTAGGAACAAAGGATTCGGCGGAGAGTCATGTGAAAAACTGTCATCATGCTTTACAAGAAGGTTGTCTCTACCTGTCTTTAATAAAAAGCAAGGACAGGACCCACACAGTGGCTCAGCTCGTACAATGAATTCAGTTGCTAGAATTACCAAAAACAAGTGAAATATAATGCCAACCAGGCAGCAAGATAGTCCAGTACCAGCCTAAGGCAAACACACTGACTTTAACGGGTATCTTGGTTACATGGCACCACTGGCTGCTTATGGGGTGACGCTACCACCCCACAGTGCATGGGCGCTGGGGGGAAGACCACCGAGCATGAAGATCTAGATTTAATTAAGAAAAAAGTATCATAGATAGGAGACATTTAAACATGGCCAGCTCTGCAGTCATGCTCAACTTCACCTCAAGTGTGCATGGCACTTGTTCCAAAAAGCTCTGCCCATGGCTAATGTCTCTTCCTGCGCAGTCCTGCGAGACCACCGGCGCAGGAGAGGGGGCACCACAGCCCGCACCACGGGCATTGCTGTGCGCTGAACTGCCCCAGAGCTCCCCAAAGCTGCGTGACACCAGCCAGGCAAGGGGGACTCGAGCCCTGCAAGCGCAGTGGTGAGGCGGCAGGCACCGTTACAGCAAAGCACCCTGCCTAGCAAAAGCAGCAGGGGATAGAAACCGCTCCACCAGGCCCAGAGCGCAATAAGCTTTCCCAGGTAAACAAAATAAGATAGTTCCAGGTGAAAAAAACACCCTGTATACTTTAGATACCTCCTGGACACAACTGGCACGGCTCTTTACAGCCCTGGCTAATTCAGGTTTGCAGCAAARAGTAAACACAGTCAGAATCAAATGAGACAGGGACTGATCCTCTCTCGTCCCTTCCCATAAGCACGATCCATACAGATGCAGCTTGTAAACATCTGCTTAAGAGAAACACTGTCATAAAAATCTACTCCCACTTGTCCTGGTTTTCTCCTAGGATCTAATTAAGAGCCAGGCAATTGATCCCTAAGCACCCCGGGCGCCTCTAGCAGCCAACTGCTTTTCTGCTCGTCGCCGTTACCCACAGCGCCAGGGCAGTCTGGCCAGCCCAGATGTGCGCTGCTCCACAGCGCAAAGGGCTTCCTTGCATCTGCTCTTAATTCCAAAGGATTGGCCTTGGCCACGGGCACCGCAYGGCTTCACTTCCTTCTAGCAGTTAAAATATCTAGGTCACTGGTTAAAAGCATGCCTCCAAGCTGGAGTTTGCAGGTGTGAACCACGCAGTGTGAATTTTTAACTCGGTTCTGCCAACGCCGGAAGCGCGGGCCTGCGACGGAGAGAGGCGGGCCAGCTGGCCAGCCCCTCACCGGGGAAGAGGGGGACGAAGCACCATGCCAGGACTGAAATAGGGCAAGCATCATCAGTATTTTATTTTCATTCCCTTGTTTCTATTTAAAGGCTAGAAATCTTTCAGGAACTTTTCCTGGAAAAAAGATGACTGATGGGAAAGGAGGATTCAAGTGAGACGGAGCACCAGCGATCAAAGAAGGGCAAGTTCATTTGGAAAGGAGAGGCGGACCAAGAACRAGCACGCGAGTTAGCAGAGGTCCCCCCGCCTCCGAGGAGCTGCCCACGGGCACCACAGCAGAGGTGGTGGGGGCACCTCCACAGCCGTAAGGCCGCTGCCGTTGCCTTCCCTATACCACAGCGCTGGTTCTTCGTAGCATCAGTTTAGTCACCTATCAGTCACTTAACCAATTTACTCCAGGAATCTGGCTCAGTAGATACCTTTAGTGCCCCTGTCTTCTGTTTACTAGTGTGACTGAGTCTTGCCAAGTAGTTAGATGTCATTTAAATTGCCACCACACTTATTTGTCTTTCCCAGCTGTTCTGATCCTAATTAGTCAACCAAATCATTGATTTCCTGGTTACATCTGTTATTTAGACAACTCACTGTTTAGCAAATACCTTGCTAATACAGGACCTGCCTTCCCGCTAAGTTTCCTGCCTATATCAAAACGTGTTCCTTCGCTGCGGTCCCGCAGTCACTGGCCTGTAATCCAAACACGGGCCCCCTTTCCCACCACTGTCTCGCTGTCTCCTTTCGCATCCTCCCCACAGGCTCATTAGCRCCGGTAACAGCAAATGCAGCCAGAGCGGAGCGCGCGCCCCATCGCAGCGCGGTCAGCCACGGAGGACTGCAGGAATGAGATACCGCGCTCCTTCGCCAGCCCTGCAGAAAGGATCCAAGTGCTACGTAATGGTGCTTCCCCTCCTGCCCCTGAAGTCTTTGGCCTTACTCCTTAAGATGCAAATGCTGTCCCAGAGCAAACCTGTCTTGCATTAGACTGCAAGAAAAAATGCCATTAAAGGAGGCAGTACGGATGTAACAGGGAAGGTCAAAGGAAATAAGCAAGGCAATGTTAAAGAACTTCTTTATTCAGACAAACTACCAAGCTTAAACTAACTACCAGGATTCTCCTCAAATCAGAGGATGCCAAATTTCTTCTCCCAGTACCAGTCTATAAATCTTTCCCTTTCAACACAGATGCAGAAGGTATCCCACCCTACTGCAAAAAACATTCCCCCCCGCCCCCAACATTTGCTAGAGACTGGTCAGCAAACAACAGGGGACTGTTCCCTAACCTACTTGGTTTTGCGCATTACAAAAAATTACATTAAAAAAATTGTTAAGCAGCTTCGGGCTATCAGCTGCACATGCCACAGGGATACTATCTAACGCAGACTAGTTTTGACAAATTAGATTCAGGATGTCTCATTTCCTTCATTTTAGGAATGGATTGATCAGTAATAGGAGCCAACATAAGAGCAGCCAACCCCTACACCCATCTTTGCTTCCAGTGACCACTTCCAACATAAGAAAAGCCAACTCCAAAACAAGAACAGGTTACGTGAGTACTAAATACAGCCTGCCCAGTCATGGTACCAGCTTCAGGACTCCCCATCTCCTTTGGAAGTGAATCCAGCTGGGAACCCCTACTAGCCTACAGCCCTCCTGCCCCAAATGCAAGTTGTCCTCCAGCTCCTTTTGAAGGCTCTACCCCACGTTCTCACCAGGGACGCCTACAGCAGCCCTCTCTGAGGTACGGTACAGCTCTGCAGCAAGGCTGAAGACAAAATAAAGTCAGACAACGCCAGCAACAAGAAGGTGGCTGATTAAGATGTTGCCATGAATAGAACTGCATTGAAATATGCAGTGTGTAAATAGAAGCACAGAATAAAAACAAATCCCCCACCCAGTTATCCTGGGAGACAACAGGGACTGTGCTTAGAGCAGGCCCCAGTTCACAGTTCTGCTTAGAAACYCCAGAAGAGCAACTCCTGCCTTATTCTCATAGAGGGACTTTTGCCCTGTGCAGCAGCTAGGTTCAACACTGCATTTTTGATATAGCTTCAGCCTCTAAGAACTGCAACAATTTTGCTCTCCCTCTAATCACAGTTTTCTAAGCTGGTGTCTCTATTTTGAGGGAATGATGGCAGATGAAAAATGTCATCCATGGCTGCAGGCTGATCTGCATGGAGAACAGATGCACTGTAATTACATGGCTATAACTACACTGGTGTAACTCAAGTTCACACTTCATCCAAAATAAGAGCAGTCACACAAAAAGTTATTACTGCTGTATTACAGCTGTGCAATTACAGTGCTATTCTTCTCCCTGTGCAGATAACCCTGGTACAGCATAGGCCACATACATGTTTTCACTGGCAAATGACTTCATATCACAATAAGGTTGGCTATGGCCACATCCCCAGAGAAAGTTTTCTTAAGTGATAACACCTATCTGACATTATAAAAGTACACACAGAAGGAAAAGATACAGAATGGAGAGGTCGAAGAGGGCAGAGGAAGAAGGGTGATAACAGCCAGATGTCTGCTAAGAAAAGATTGCTTCAGAAAGGACAAACTGTCCCACTTCTGAATGCTGTTTTAGCTCAGAGGAATTGAGATGTAAAAAGCTGCAAGGCAGAGCACCGTAGCAAGGGGATGCGGCAAGACCCAGGAGGAGAAACAGGTAGCAAAAGCGTTTGTACAAGCAGCAGCAACATATTTTGAGAGACACAAAATGAGCTGGGGAAACTGGGCGAAAGCTAGCCAGACACTGGCTCCACATCTTTCCCTTAAAATGGATGGCCAAGGTCCTGGTGCCGCTTTGAGAAACTTCAAACCTCGTTCCACGGCAGTGCCCACAGGCCCCATCAGACAGGAGCGGATAAGACAGCTCCAGGCCTAGAGATCTCAGCTCTACGATGAACAAAGCACACAATCTTACCGGTTCTGGAGCACAAAAGCTAAGTCTCAGTCCCTCCTCTTTCCAGTTTACCTCCCTTATTCTTCATGGTCCTACCGCCTCCTCCTCTTTTCCTGGATTTGGGGTGCTCTTCTCTGCACTGCARTGCTGCAGCAGTTTTGACCTATGTGACTTGGTCCAATTTTGTGTTTTTCACTCTCCCCTTCCATTCTCTCACCAGCACAGACTACTGTGATTTGCATTTGAAAGTTTCTCCAGAACAAAAAAACTGGACAAGCATTTTAAGTGCAACAGCAACATGGAAGCAGGACAAAAACAACCTCCTAGGCTGCACCTAGAGGAGCAAGGGTCTGTGTGGTAGGTCTCACTCAGCCCCTGAACAGGTGATTTACTATCCCTGACACTGCACTGCTGAACTTGGCTCTTAAATTGAGGATCTGCTTCAAAGCCTACTGAAGTCAAAAGATCCATCAGCACAGAGTGCCTCACCTCAAGAAAGAGCTCTCAAAGAGCCATTACCTTTTCACGCAGGGCATCRCTTCCTAAGTGCAGTTTTAGGAAGCAATGCCTTGCGTGAAAAGGTAATTTCTGCCATTCTTTACACCGAGGTCCTGGATGGACGGCGGGAATCTCCGATTCACACACCAAAGCGTTCATACACCCTCCCGCCTCTGTGCAGGCTACAGCTTTAAAGCTATGTACTGTGCCAGTTATCTGCAGTCATTTAACAACCCTGGTTAATGTGTTATCCACAGAGTCTGCAACATTGCTGTGCACAGYGGAGTCATTTTCTTTTTTAAAACCAAATAAACACCTTTCAGCCTTCACACCCATCCTTGAGGCAGGCACAGCTCACCTCTTGAGACACTTTAGTTTGCTCAGCTGCATGAGCTGAGCTGCTGTACCCTGCTTGTGCCTTGCACGCCCAAAGCACGGCAGCAAGCATGCAACCGGGCTTCATAAACTTGGAAAGAGGACTTTGGCCAAGCCAAAAATCAAATTATCTTGTGCCTGCAGTAAACTGCAAACAGGTTAATGCAGGTTAGCTAGCACATGACAATTCAACTGCAGTAACCTCAGCAGATATTTCAGCTATGGGAAAAAGCTTTGTCCACTGTYGCCCTATACAGGGGAGGTCAGAGTCCCATCCTATACATATCTGGTAGGGAGAAGAGAAATTGCATGGAAACACTTATTTTTCCCAGCTTCATTTTAAAGAGATCCTAGTGGCAGACGAACTGCAGCTTTCGGTGCACAGAAGTCCCATATGGATGTTGCCAGTGCAGCCTGCCACTCAGCTCCCGGGCAGATAAAGGGGATGTACACAACTCTGCTGAGCTCGGTCCCTTTGGCAGGCATTTGTCAGACCCACCTGGGAGTTAACAAGACGAACTGTTGTCTTTTCCCCCACATCATCTTGAAATCCCTTGGTAGGAGCCCCATTAAAGCGTAAGACGGCGTCGTGGCTGTCTGAAAGCAAAAAATGGTGAAAACCAGTTAGCTAACAACAGTCTTCCRAGATATGAAAGAGATGTATAGTAAGTTACTCACTTGCATTTCTAATACAATCTGGCTAGTCACAGACGACTTTCCATGTAACTACTGAAACTACTAAGCCAGATTCTGTGGAAAAAGTTGTTGGCCTAACTTCATGATCAATATGTTTTTAAAAATCCACTTTTTAAAAAATACCAGCTGCTCGCAGGTTGAGAGAGTAGCCCTACCACCTGCGGTGCACAGAAGAGTGCAGCATCCCCCTCCCTCTCCTTCCTTCCAAACACATTACGAGGAGATACACTGATGTACAACTAATTTTCCACACGGCTGGCTGCAAAATAAGGAAGCAGGAAATAACGGAGAACCAGTGTCCTCTCTTGGAGCCTGGGGGATTAMCAACCTGAGGAGCACGCGTAACAACCACAGCGGCAAACGGAGCCGGCTCCACCTGCCAGCACACCACCCATGTTACCGAAAACAAACCACTGCTGAGTATTTAACAGGCATGGCTTGCCTGTTGGCATCCCTGAGCTTCCTCCTCTGCCCCCWGTCACCCATACTGCCGTAAGGCCACCAGGCACTAGCAGTTCAGGCCAGAGGTGCTGCTGCTCTTGCAGGAAAGGTGCACGTGCCCTTCACCCTGACACCCCACGCTCCAAACCTGCTGGCTAGACTCGGGTAGGAAACCTTTTATGCACTCAGAGGGGTCATGGCCGTTCGCTTACATGAGCGCCCCCAGCTTCCCTGCGCTCATGCGATGGACACACGACTGCAGCTTGGTCCAGCTGCAGCTGATGGCAGTGGAGAAGCGACCGACTCCTCAGATGGTGGCAAAACTGCTCATGCCATCCCGAACCAGCTGTGAAGCAGTCTGACCATCTTGATTGTTTTCATGAAGAAAGGGGCAATCACACAAGCAGTTCTGGAGGATCGGTAACTACTTGCAGAGAAGACTAGTTTCTCAGCTACTTATTCTCATAGACAAGCAAATCTTGTTTAGAGCCCTTCCAAAACAATACACACAAACCAGAAAAGTGATGTTTCTGAATAAAAGCGGTGTCCACATAGAGAAGTTTTGTGGCTACCATTACAGACCCTTAATTCCACATCCTACCTTATACCTATTGTCATTGGAGCACAGCGTTAGAATTTCCCCACACAATTTGAGCCAGAAAACAAGCGTTTTTATGCCCTAAATTTACATTTTAAAATCGTGTTTAACGAATGCCATTTGATGAGTCTCGCGCAGAGCCCAGCACAGGCAAAGTGGCTAGGTCTCTGTGAAGCACTCTGTCTCCAGGCAGTTACGTTGCCATTCAGTATTTCCCCTATCAGATCTTTCACCGGTGATTCATAACCTCCTCTAATATCAAGCACCCATGAAGATAAGGAACTTCCTGTTCACAAGCTTCTCCTTCCACCCCATGAGCCTTCTTCCATTGACTAATTGCTCATTTCACTTAAAGCAATCACTGTGATTACACACAGCAAATATTTCTTGGGCCTTTAAGGAAAAATAATTCAGCAATTCATTGTGCTCATCCAAGCACAAGCAAAAGCTTAATTTTCAGCATGTCTGATTTAGTACCTTTTTGACAACTTCCTCCAACACCTTCTCCTACACGGAAATAGGTTAGAAAAAAATGAGTATATAAACACACGCACACTCCCCTGTATCCTTCTCTATACACAGCTCCCAGCTCAAGGGGTTGTACTGAGACAAGTCTCTAGGCTTTAAGTGCTTAAAACTTTGCAGAATCATTAGCAGAGATGACTTCTCAAGCAGAATGGTTGAAGTTYGAGATTCAGCCATGAGGCAACCTAGCCAGGGACACCAGCAGGGGTTAACGGAACATGCCTTTGGCACATTAGACAATGACCTTTTAAGAATCCGTCCAYGGCAATCTGGAACAAAGTGGTGCTTCAGTTCAAAAGACAGACTAAGAGACTGGCTGCAGGAACAACGACACTGCTTTCCACGTATGAGGTGCTTTCAACTGCGCAGCAGTCAGAGCACAGCCCATTACACTTTTTGGCTACTCAGGTACTGAATCCAGCAGTTTCAAGAAYTGAATTACAACACACACACACAAATATCTGCAGATCCTGAGAGAATCCCGTTATGGAAGAGCAAGCAGGAGTCTCTCATCAATATGCAGGAGTCTATCAAAGATGCCTTTGCAATCAAGGCAGCTCTGTCACAGCTGTGTCATTCTGTGTTAAACCAAAAAGATTTGGGTCACTTCTGTARAAACCTTCAGCTATTGAACTTCAAGAGGCACCTAAACAACCCAAAATAGCCACTCAGAAAAAGTCACGACTGACTTCCCAAGCCTCGGCCTACCTGGGCTTGAATACTCTAAGAGGCTGAAACAATTACGTCAATCAACTCCCAACTGTCAGTTTTACCACAAGGCAATCCCTCTCCTGGTTAATATTGCCACTATCTTCTTCATAGCATCTTTCGCAGCACCTTAACACCCTTCAGAGACTGTTCAACCTCATTCTAGCGCCTGCCTACCTATCCGGTGGAGCACGCAGAAGTTTAAGGGAAGAACTTTGGAACAAGTAGCAKAGCAAACCCTTACCCTCCCAAGAACATCTTGGCACTATGATTCTGAAGGTTTTGCCTAGGTTGTCCATCAATAAGGTATTAAAGGGCTATCTGTCTACTTCAGAGGATGAAGATTACTTCCAGATTCATACAGGCCAAAGGGATCTGATCCAACAGATCGCTTGCAAACACACTGAAGTCTGGGAACGATTTCTACAGAAGGGAACATTCGTAGGCTTTAAAACTTCAAATAAATATGGTCAGATATAGGAATTTGCAAACTATCACCAATCTTTGTTTAAGGGAAAGATAAAATAGAGCCCTCTAAAGTTTTCTACTGTAGTTAGCCCTAATTTGAGCAAGGGACAGTCTTGTCCTGCTGGTTAAAGTATCTCTTGTTCTGTGGTTGTTGGTAGATTCAGCTGGGGTAAGGAAGAGGCTCTGAACTAGTGAGGTAGCTTCAGTACAGACACCACAGCGACAGCACAGTGCAGACCGTGGCCTTCTGGGCCACCCAAACTCAGCTGCTGCCTCATAGCTCAGGACGAGTACTCTGCAGTGCCACTTTTGAAACTCATGATCAAATAAACAGGATCACAGCACGGCCACGGTTGGAAGGCACCCCTGAAGACTGCCTAGTCCAACCCCTGTGCTCAAAGCAGGGTCAACCACAGCAGATTGCTCAGGACCTGTGTCCAGTTGGGTTTTCAGTATCTCCAGAGGCCTCTCCCTTGAGTGTTTTCCTTTACTTCATTCTCTGCAGAATGCTTTCCAACTGTTGGCTTGTCACAGATGAGAACCCTGGCCATTACTCAACCCACCCCACACCTCCTCCAGAAACAAACACAAGACATTTTCCTGGCTTCCAGTATCTGCTGTATCTAACGTCAACACAGTCACAAGAATTGAAAGAAGATTTCACAGGGGTAAACTATTCGGGATGGAAATACCTACACATAAATCATGTCTTCTCAACTCAACCCAGGCCCCTCAACTCTCCTGGGGCTTGCCTATTTGGGTAAATATTTCTACTTCTTGTTTTCCTGCTGAAGAAGGATAGTGTTATACCACAGCCAAAGCTTCACAAGTTTCCAGAGTTGAGACTGCAACTTTTTTTTGTATTAAAATCCATTCTATTTTTACTACTGAGAGATGGTTGCTGCCAGCAGGGGTTGATCATGAGAGCTGTTATGGCTAAGTTTTGCCCAAGGTCTAACACTTCACAGGCGCTGTGACCTAGGCCATCGTAAGGCAGCATACACAGTGCGCTGTGGACCCCCAGAGAGGAGGGGAGTATCTAGTTATTACTCCCATCTCCTCCTACGCGGCAACGTTCACTAACTACAGGAGAGTTCTGAGGACAATATTTCAACTTATTTAAGCACCTCTGTGATTAAAGTAAAGACTTATCGGTAACAGCGTGATCATCACCTTTCTGTTCAATGTAAGTTATGAAACAACGCTATTTGACTTTATCCTAATAGAAAAATACCAACCTATTTCTGGTCCCAAATGAGATGATTTCAGAGACCCTGCTGAGGACACAACAGCACAGCGTCCCAGGCGGCCCACCGTTTCATTGAGGCTTTTCCTTGGTAGGTACTGCTGCCATGCAGAGGTATTAAACAGATCATCTGATCCCTGTATCATCGTCACGTTCACCCTGTCCCGTAGCTGACACAGCAGCTTCTCTGGGCTGAGTTTAGCAGTGTTCCTCTTCCCACTGTAAGTCACGTTGTACTTGTTCATGGACAAGTAGTTTCTTCTGACCTTCTGCAGCCTGGGTATGAGATTCTTGGATGAGCTGTCCTTATCCCACACCTTCACAGAGTCTGCTGCTTTCTTGGACTTTTCCACTGACACAGAGGTGCTGCCTTTTACTTTATTCTGGTTACTGAGCAAAGTTTTGGGTACCTGACCCATTTCACTGGCTGCTTCATGGAAAAAGCCCTGTGATTTAACTGCGCTCCATTTTCCCAAAGTCCTGTGAACCTGCAAATCACCACTCTCGGTCTTGAAGGGAACATAGTAGCTTCTTCTCGTCTCTCTCCACAGGCAAACTGTCAGAGCGACCAGTATCACCACAAGAATACACATAAATTTTTTCAACACATTGATGTGAACCATAGTGTACGGTGCATCCGAATGGGACAATTAACACAGGGCACGAAGCTGGTCCTGGGAGAGAGGAACACATCTCAGTCAAAGGTGTGTGTATGTACACACGTATATACACATATAAAGTTATAAGTAGGTTCCTGTGGGCAAGGGAGAGGGACAGGGAGAAGAGAGGCAATTTTAAAATTCCAGGTCATTTAAAGATCTCATTTCAAAGTCCACCACAACAAATACCAAATGAGAAGACTTGACAGGACTCAGACTGAGCTCTAAATGGGCAGTTATGCCATCACATGCTATATAACAGTGATCTGAGGTCACTGCCACTCAAACAACAGTCAAGTTTAACACAGCAAGTATCACACCAGCAGGAGGGGAAGTCTCCATTTTGCTTTCCTTTATCTCCCATCCCAACCAGTCAAAACCCCACATTCCACCACTGGCATTTCCAGGACTCGGCTTCCACTTGACCACAGGCACAAACACTAATAAAAATGATGTTTCCAAATAATGAAGCACATAACTGTGGAAAAAAACATGAGTTCATGAACACCAGGAGTTTCACCAGCCCGGTGCTGACACATCTGGTGACTTCATAGGAAACTTCTGCAAATCTGCAGCAGGCTGACTGCACTCCCAATGTGAAGCCTCATTAAATAGCTGCTGGGAGCCAATTAATCCACAGTAGGGTTTGAGGTGTGTTTGGGCTTCATAACTGTGCTTTGATAAATATTTTTCTAGGATACATTACCCTGAAAAAGCAAAGCAAGAACCTGTTGTACAGCGCTGCCTGTCCTCATATTAGTAGACAGTTCCAGCTTCCATCACATATGTTGTAAAGGGCAACAATTCAACAGGCAGGAGTGTGCAAAGGGCAGCTCAATCCAGTGAGCACAATGGACTGGTGTAGGAAAAAATATGCTGAAGTATAAATGCCTCATGAGTGACACACGGGACCACAGAAGGCAGGAGGGCAGCTGCTTGTTTCCCTGCATGGTTGCTCCTGGATGTGTTGTTTTGAATCTGCTTCCAGAATACGGGGATGGTTTGGAGACAGCAGGTGTGCTGGAGGGCCATGACCAGGACTGGCCACATACTACCATGTCCATCGTCTAGAGACTTCTGAGTGCTTGGGCCAGCTTGCAAACAGGCGGAGGCGGCAGAGAGGAAGGAAAATGCACCTAACTCTTAAAATTGACCATTATTGCCTCAGAGATCCTCTCGTTCTGCCTTAATACCTGTCCTTTTCTGCGTAGGTCACCTGGAAATGTTTCCAGGTCTTGCTACGAGTGCGAAGTTGCAGCCATCCCCTCAGTCAAGACTAAGCACGTGTGGAGCTGTGCACTTCTTACCAGTTCCAACAGGCATGCAATTTGGGTCTGCACCTCCCCACCCAGGCAAACCTTAGTTTGCCCAATATTTGTTTTTCTAGCACAGAAAAACACTGGCAACAGAAAACTCTTTAGAAATTAGCCAGTCTTCAGATCCCCCCACATGCCTCTTCTGCAACGCTATTTTCCTAGTGAAATGGTTTTGAAATGAACCTCCTTGCAGTGCCCAGTAGATAGACCAAAATACGCAGATCGCTATACCTCCTCGAGGTGCACTGGCAGTAACTCCCTCCTTGAACAACCTGTTGAAAGCAAGCTGTACTCAGCTGTGATATTTTAGAAGCCACTGAAGTGCCAATACATAATACCTGTTGGATAAAGCAGCAGTTTTCCAGCTYAAGTCATTTTTGGCTGTTAGCAAATTTTCTTCCAAGGGTTAAAAGCAGGATATCCCAAAATACAACAGTTTGGAGACTTATTGAAGAGTTCAAGAAACACCTGCAAAAAAAGAGAGAGAAAGAAAAAAAAAAAGCCATTACAGAAGAACCATATGGCCCTGGGGATAAACAAGTATTTTCTTAGATAAGCACTGTGTTCCCACAAAAGCTGTTATCCAGCCTTGTGGCAGGGCCAGCAGCAAAGATACTATTAACACATGAGTTTTTAAAAAGCTTAAATGCCTGCTCAAAACGAATGGTTCAAGTTTTGCTTGCAACAGTCACCTTCCTTCTTAGCCGAAAATCTAGTCTCAGCTAAGCTGGGAGCCAGTAGCTTGCCTGCTGAGCAGTAGTCTTGCTGCTCCCGCAAGACTGGTGACCTCCTCAGGGGAGGAGGCTCCTAACAGTAGGATACATCCCTCGTACAGTGAAGTAAAAATCCCAGTGCTGATGCTTCACTCAAGCCATGAACATTGCGCAGGGGAAGAAAAAGCTAGCTTTTCCTAGGGAAAGATTTTACTGCCTATTCTTCAGCGTTTCACACAATCCCCCTCAAAAGCAATGGCAGAGAACACATCCTTCTTTTCTGGAGCAAGTAAGAGTGAGCGGTATGGAAAAGTCACTTTATTACACAATGTTTTATCCACAGGTCCTCCCAAAATATTGTCCAGACCAATGTATTTTAAACCTCATAGCTGCTTTAAAAAGGTAGAGACAGCTTTACGCTACCAAGGAAATGCAGTAAGAAAAAGGGAGATTTCACATAGTGCTACTCAATTTGAGAAGTAGCTTATACTTGCTTTTGCAGGAACACTGAGTCAGCACAATGCCACATATGCTAAATTACAAATGCTGCAGTTCACCGGATTAAGTCCTAAATTATTAAAGTGTCCTAATGCTGATTACTTACATTTTCTTTTAACTCTATTAAGATAATCATCCTGACTTCTCCCAGAGCAACTCACGGCTGAAAAGCAAACATTCTTCCATCCTCACTTCATGAGCTACAAACAAGATTAAAGAAGCACCAATAATTCTAGTTTTCATTGAAGTAACTTCCCTTTCCCTGACAGATTATCTCGTCTTCCATTTGCGTGAGAAGTGAGTGCTAGAAAGGCACATTGAAGCCTTTTACCAGCATCCTTTCGGGCAGCGAGCTCCAGCAGGCGAGGAAGGGGCGCGCGGGGAGGGGATGAGGGCTTTGCTGCAGCCTCGTCCACGAGCAGCTCAGGCACGGTTMCCCGCGCCGTCCGCGGTTCCCGTCCTGCAATGGTTAGGGCAGGGGTATCTTTCCTCCCTCTCCTTTCCCCTCCGCATTGCCTGCCGTCCCCGCTGGGCCAGCTCCCCCGGGCTCATCTGGGTGACCTCGCCAACAGGAAGAGCACAGCGAAGGCAGGAGAGCGCACAAGCCAATCTGCTCAACAGGAAAACACTGCTATGAGTCAGACACCGCTGTCAGAGGCTCTGCGGGGAAGCCAAACTTAGATAGCAAGGGTTTTGAAAAGCTATATTTGTAAATGAGAGAAACAGGAACACTGAAATAGAGTTGTCAGACATCTGTGTCAGTTTTTTASCATAAGACACTAAGACACCTCCCTTTAACCATGCTGCATGCAGACGCTCAATCTGATTCTACTTGCATCGTACTTATTTACACAAAACGAGGGCACGACTTCTAGAAAACGTAACCAAAAGTCTTCTGTTTGGAAGGATGAAGCCGTAGCACCATGCCGTTGACTTCAGGAGTCCCTCCCCACTGGGTTTGCAGGTTACTCTCCTTCCAAGGGGGACTCTCATGAGATTTTTAGAGCTATGTCCAGCCACCCTATAACAACTGGAGAGGGGATCAGGGGGACAGAGGGGCATTAATTCCTTGGTATGGCCAGCCAAGATCCCCTTGTATCCAAGCATCCAAGCGTGGCAAATACACTCGAGCCAGCACTGCCGCAAAACCAGCTGGCTGAGGGCCACCCTTGCCTCCTTCCCTCCCGAGCTGCYGCAGCCAAGGCAGTCTTGCTCAGCTTTTGTTTCCCAAGGCTGGGATAATCTAGAGGAGTGGCAGGCACATCACAGGAGAGGAGTCTCATAGGAACTGCAAACTCATTCCCAGACCGTGCCCAGGCACTCTTCCCGATGCCACACCACAGAGGGGGGCAAACAAGCCCAAACGCCTCCTCTCCAACCCAACCCATGCAGAGGAACCTGCAAAGCTCACCATAAGCACTTGGCACAAGGCAGTCCCCACTTTCAATAACTGCATACGTTACTGTAACATGAACGGTTATATTGCTTCTATTTGTAAGCTGGCAAAGTAGGTTCTGCAAACAAATACATTTTAGCAGAGCCACAGCATTTCAAGGTGCCTTTTGTGCATCAGATGTTCACTGCAGTTCAGTTTATTACAACTATCTCATATACAGTATCATTTAGTTTACTTGCGCAAAGAGTGTCCTAACATAAGATTCCTCTCAAATATTTTGCCACGGTATCTTTTCTGCCAAGTGGGAAAACAGCTGCTTTTCCAGGCAAAGGATAAGCTTTGCAAGGCAGGATTGTACACATCAGTGATGCTCTCTTTCCAGATCTGTAGGTAAATCATTTGGGTACACTTCTGTATCGTGGCGGTTAGTATACATGTGCTCTTTTGGAGGTGACAAAATTATTTCTTGCCATCTCCAGCCAAAGCACGAGTGCGAGTTACCAGTACTGCGAAAGAAAGGACAAACAGACAAACTCCCACGCACCACCCAAACCCCAAAACATTTACCAAAAAAAAATCTACCTGAGCAAATAGCTGCTGCCTCCTCGAGACCCAGAGCCTGACCCTCAGCATCAGACCCTAGAGGGTGCRGCATTTGTTGGCAGGCAGGCTAACACTACAGTGTAAATCCTCTGGGGGCAAGTTTTGGTCCTACGTGGAGAACAGATGATGTAGCATTTTCAAGGCACTCAGGGAATTACATCCTATCCACACGCTCTTACAGTTAACCTTCACGCTCAAGTGTCTCCCTGAACTCAGGCCTTAATCAAAGTCTGGAAAGGTGTCAAAAGCCTGCCTCCTCTTACGTCCGAGGCTCTTTCACCCGCCCAGGGAGCTGCATGCAGCAATGTCCTGGTATATACTGCCAGGCAAGGTCATGTTATTTTTGTCTGCTGAATGGTGGGGGAGAGCAGCTGCTTCAACTAGGTAGCCGAGAACAGCTGACGATCTACATTTCCACCACCCAAAGCAGATTTTCCCTAAAAGCGCTTACAACAGCGACTGCACTGCAGTAGACAAGAAGTCAGTCAAGCCCTTACCTGTTTCCCACAGTGACCAATAGGAGATGTGTTGGGAACCATGCAAGTATTGACAAATTTAAGAGACTACTTCTCTCCCAGTAATCCCACACAGTTTCCAACACGGTTTAGGGATGCAGCTTTATCGTCAGCTGTAATAATGCCCATCATTTGTTTAATTGCTTCTTGCAACCACTCACACTTTCAAAACAGCCCGAGGCAATGAATCCTGCAATCGTGTGCTGGGCAAGGAGAGTCCCTCCTCCCCTTTGGTTCTGACCAGCTAACCTGACCGTGCCTGGAATCATTTTTCTGTCTCTACTTTTTCTATGCTATTCACAGCTGTACGTGTCTAACACCCTCCTTTCCCCTCTCATTTCTTTTCCAAGCCAAGATCCGCTCGATTTAACCTCCCCTTGCCCAGCAGGGTTTGCATACCTCCGGCGGCAACGGGTCGAGCTCTGTTCTGTGTAACGACTTCAAGATATTTTGTGAGCCATAATTACTCGCCAAGGGTTTTCCCCAGTACCAGGGGAGAAAAACAAAATGCACTTTAAGTGCATTATTTTACCTTTGCTAACACGACTGCCTAGTCCCCAGTACCACCAGATCTCTCTGCAGCTTTTCGGTTTTTCCTCTGGTTTCAGTGGGCCTCTGAAGACGGAGCAAACCAGGCCTACAAGCTAAGCGTGCCAGTCCCTCCAGGGTCCGTTAGGAYGGCTGAGCAGCAGAGATCCCAAACAAGTCCCGTGGGAGAACRGCAGCACCCACGGCCTCACCCGCTCGCATCCTCTCCATCGGGTAGTTACCAAGCCGAGACAGGACTTGCCTTAGCCCGGGTCAGCTTAGCTTTTTGCTCCAGGGCTTTTGGTAAATGATCTCATCAAAAACTTGGAAATCCAAGTATGCTGTACCCCTCTCTGTAGGCTTGCTAACTTCTTAAAAAGAGAGAAGAGGGGAAAAAAAGCAAATAGATTTGAAGTGTGATTGTCCTCTACAAAGGGAYGAATAAGACTTCTGCATTAACTGTTAGGTATTCTATATGTGGTTAATTAGTGGGTTTTATTATTACTATACTTACTGGTCTGAAGTGACAGATCTCAGAGCCCTTTTAAAATACAGCATCCTGTTTGGCACCTTCTATTTTGYGGTTCAGAGGCCAAACTRAACGGGTCCCACTCCACAGTACTTGAGGTGCTCCATCCTTGAGCTCCCTTTGAACTACTGGTGCAGACCAGTTGTCTCTAAGATGTTCAGCAATCATGTCGAATAAAGCTTTTAAATTAAAAGATAACCGCTGAAATGCAACCTCTGGGGCTAGGCACACGAAGGGAACACTTCGACCTGTTCTGCTCTGCCTCTCCTTGGTCCCTCCTCTTATACAGCAGAATCAATCACCTGCAGTTTCCTTGCCTTTGATGTATTTGCAAAGACTTTATTTTAGCAATTTGTTCCTCARTCTTTTTTGGGGTACTGCAATAGTCATTTCATATTTAAAGTTGCAGCATCTATATTCCTTTCCAGGTCTCCTTCATTTATGCATGGCTCCTTTCCATCTGTACCCACTCCGCTAGCATGCTTAAACACAAAAGTGGTATAGCTCTATTCCAAGCTTTTGCTAGAGTATTTTTTAACGTTTTCATGCCACAGCAAACATTTTACACTTCAATCGCACCTTTTAGCTTATATCCATTTTTTAAGCTCTTAGTACTACCCTTCTTCCATGCAACATCATCTATAATGTGTTATCGTGCTACTCGCACTTCTCCTGAGTACTGCCACTTCTGCCCCCATTCCCCATTCTCCTCCAGGGGGAGGACACGGAGCCAACCTTTCCAAGGAGCTGCTGGAGAAGTGGCTGGCAGAAAAGGCAGAATGAGTTCACACAAAAGTGTGTGAGAAGAGGATACCAGAAGGGGAAAGACATGGAGGTGCAGGGAAGGCATCTCTCCATTCAAAACAAAGTGACATACTCAAGGAAACTGAAGGAAGAAGAAGAAGAAGGAAAAAAAAAAAAATGGATTCAAGAAGTCACCTTAAATCCACAACTGTTCTTAATATTCCCACTTCTTGTCCTGGTAAAAAATTAACAAGAGCCTACATAGTTTTAAATAAAGTATGATTGTGCCATTTTGCAAACAAAGAAAATACATTTTTGATACACTGATAGCATCAGATGAAAGGTGATAATAAATTTATTAAAGCTAAAGATCTGTCCCTCTGAACCTGACAGTTTCAGAACATCTCTCTGTTACTCTATTGAGCCTGGCCAGTTAATCCAAATGGAGTTGGGGGACGGGGGGACTTCAATTTTACGAATGTATAAACTGAGAAGACTCACCTTCTGGCTTTTTTGTTTTTTTTTTTTTCCTCCAAAACCTCACTGTGATATGAAAACAAAACTGCTATTGAGCCATACACTTAAGTACTTCTAATGCCACCAAACAGAACAAAAAACAGGCGGAAAAAGAAAAAAAGTAGTGCTGTTTCGAAGGAGAAGCACAATTAAATTTCAGATGACATGCTGAAAAGCTACAGAACAAGTCACCTGCTATGGGAATAAATCATTCTGTCCATCTTGCATGCACTAAAAACCTCTACATGTGCCGGAAAAGATATGATGGTKCCACAGCTGGAAAAAACCTTCAGAACAGGAGAGGCACATTTCAGTGGCGGGGAGCAGGGGTTAGAGTTTGAGCACATATGTTTCATTTTTAAGTGTCAAAAAATTGGGAGTTTAATAGTCAGAGGCCTTCCTTTCTGGCTGCATCAGCACTTTGTTCCCTCTCTTTTCCAAAGTCCACTCCCTTGCTGCTTTTGGAGGGTAACTGTGTGACACGTAGCACCAAAGCACCTTCCCTTCTGCCCAAATTTAAAAAGCAGCAGTTTTGCTTTCATTCATGCAAGTGCTCTGGCACGTGCTCCACCAGGCACCTGCAAGACTGCACTGCAATAAATGGCCAGCAAGACCGAAGGCAAGAAGCCAGCTGCACCGATGCAGCTGCCCATTTTTCGTTCCCGCCAGCATGGTGGGACGTTTGCACTGTTTGGGTCCAACAAATGGAGCCTCACCCACACCGTACCAGGGCATGGTCTTAAATGAAGAGCATGTTTGGAGCTGTTGGAGTTCAGGCCCAATAAATCACTTTGTGTTAGCCAGTGTTACATAACCAAATGACAAATCTTCTCCAGGGCATTGAATCAGCTAATCCATGCACTTAGTGACACCCTAACAGTCATAACCACCCAAGAACAAGCAGCAGTATGTCCAGCAACACCCATCAGGTCGGAAAGACAGCTCTCCAAAGAAGCCAACCTCAGGTTGCCATTACACTCCTGTCCAAATCCAGGGCAAAAACAAATGTACACAGACAGGGACTACCTTTTTTCAATACTGGAAAAACAAGAGTGGGAGGAGGGAATTCAACAAAGTTTTATAGTACAGCTCTGCTGGTTTAATCGCTCTGTAGCYGCCCCCCCGGACCAGCACTGTTAGTCCTGGACTCTGATGGGAAAGTGAGGAATCGCATGCCAACCCATTTATCCACCGGGCTCTGGTATCAGCACAAAGGGAGGTTTAAGCACATGTTCATGYGTAACGGAGCCAGGGCGATGAACAGGGCAATACGACGCCTTGCGGCTGGGCAGTGCCCTCTGTGGTCACCATACTGATGGTGGCAGCCACGACGGTCCAGCCTCTCCCAGCGCTACACATGCTCCAGTCCATCATGGCACAGAGGGATGCTGCCACAGGGGAGAAACTGGGTCCCACTCACCCCTGCTTGGGACCGACCGTACGTCTTGTTTAGGAGGAGGAGGAGGAAGGGGTGAGGAAGCTTTCAGAAAGGGGAGCTCCACCAGATGCAGGAGCCAGCTGACTTCAGGATGGGCTTGAAGTTTCTGACTAACATGGACCAAAATTAAAGCGTAAAACACAGCTGCAGTGTGATATAAAAGCAGCGTCCAGCATCTCCTCCCAGGCTAATGCAATTCTGGTAGGTAGAGCAAGTATCTGAGGGTCATGGAGAACGCTTTGTAACACGTCAGTGGTGATGCTGGAGCACTCCGGCAGCTATTTTGCACATGAAGGGTGAGACTGTGGTGTTTATAGCTACAAGCTGCAGTAGAAGTCCTCTTAAAGGTTCCTCTGAGGAACAAGGGTGGCAGCGAGAAGGTGGTGGCTCCCAGCCACCAGGGAGGCCCTGCGGAAGTGCAACACGAAAGGCAAAACCACTGTCATTACCACTACAGCACATGTCCTCTTTAGCATTGGTCAGAAAGCAACCGCTACGAGAAGAGGGGTCTGGCTAAGACTCACTCCCTTAGAGAAGCTAACACGGCCAGAGACACCAGCAGGAAAGCCTGGCATAAGGGTTGAGTGGTCCTTTATGGTTGGTCTTGCACGAACACAGGAAGACAATCTCGCTCTTAGGATAGGAAAAAAAAAAGATCACGGCATGCAGTGGCTGAGAATACTTTTTTTTGTTTGTTTAAAGAATAGGGCTCTCAGCTAGCCAGGCGTTTCTTGTTTGGCAGGTTACCCACTGAGAGGGACTTTGCATTTATGATCTCAGGCGCAGGGCCAAGTTCTTGTCGGGTGGGACTGGCACTGCTCCATTACAAACATGGCCTCCTATTCTGGGTGCAGACATGTGCAGACCATTCCTCCTCAATGAAAACRGCCTGGAAAGGGACCCCCCACCCCAGAGCCCAGCATGCCCCGGTTCAACCAAGGGCTCTGGTAGCACCTTCTACTCAGGCGCAGTGAGGCCACAGGAGCATGTTTCTTCGGTTCACTTTTCCGAACAGAATTACGCTGTGCCACCAGCCTGCCAAGACCCAAGCATCCCCAGGGACGCCTCCCTAAATGCATCCGGGCAGGGACCGCCTGCCCACGGCTCCAGACCTCTTCTCTCAGTTCTGCTCAGGTTCCAAAACAGAAAGATCCTGAACAGAGAACATGCCAAATCACCGCCGAGCGCTGGCAATACTCACTCCAGACTGGGAGAAGCTCTCAGTTTGGTGTAAAACAGAAGTAATTTCTCGATGGGCGCACACCGCTGAGAGACTACTGCAAGCCATGCTGGCACTTCATATTTTTCAGAGAGAAGAATCCTCATTGCAGCAAGATATTTGAGGCACACTGACAGTAACAATCATCATCAATTCTGAAATTGCCAGTTTCAAGTTCAAATGGAAGAAAAAGAATTTCACACCCTGTATGAACAGTACTCATTCCAAAAGGCATTGCTTCTCCTTTACTTCCACCCCTCCAGTGTCATGACTTTACTGGTGAGATTTTCAGTATCAGTCAGCTTCATCATAACCATTCCCACGTTGAAGTCAACAGCAAAAATTCCCCTCAGCTTTAAAGACTGATCATTCATTTAGAACTACTGAGTTTACATAAAACATTATGCCTTCAAACCAAAGAAATCATTTATTCAGTTTTTCCCCCCTCATCCTCAAATAATATGTTTCTCCAGGATGTTTACCTTCGGAAATGAGAGGGAAGCATCTCTTTATTTTAAATTTGTAGCATGTAGCAGGTCATTGCCTCTGCAAATATCACTGCACATTAAGACACATAATTGGTATTCTCTGGCTCCACAACAGCTAATATATTTTGTGCCAGCTGTAGATATGCTGCCCTTCAGGATATTCTTTCTATGACTTAACAGCCAGCCTTTTGCAGGTGGGTATAATATCTCTCTCTCTTCAAGGACAATGCAATAAAGCTCTTATAACTGGCTCAGAGAAAAAAAAAAACACACACTAATTCAATCTAAACCAAGTGAAATAAAAGAAACTTGCTGAACTGTAGGTCTATCATTTCTAGATTTGGAACAGCAGCTCTGCTCAGATTTGGTTCCTCTCTCCATACTCCCAGCTCATCCTGGCCAGTGGGAGCTGGACTTCCACATGGCTAGCACCGGCCAGCAGCATGCCACCAGACCGACTTCACTCGAGTCTAGGCTACGGAAGTAAAATGGCAATTCTGACCACAGACTGCAATAAGCACTGACCAAGTCCCTGCATGTTAAAGCAAAAGACTTCTTGCACTGCATTCAAAATAAGTCTGCTTTCACTAGGAAATCCATAATACTGTAATGTAAGAAGGACATATAGATGTCAAGAACGCTTGTCAAGTATCAGTTGCTGGAAAAAAGCACACCCAGACTACAGTAAACACATAACTAGAATGAACACCCATTAGAACAAGCAGCTTTCAGATAAATTGTGAAAATCACTTAACAATAACTTCAATTACTTATTTGGCAAAAAAAATTCCTAACTATACAAGGAATTTACAGTCATGCAAGAGAAATGGAAAGATCAAAATTACAATCAATTAACTATTTCATCTCTGACAGAAAATGAAGGGGAAAACCCCTCTGAATAGTCAGATGTTTTCCCCAGACCTAAAAACACTTGCTTTTCTGCTGTCTCCTACACACAGCATGAAGCAAGTTAAACTGATACCTCTTCTTGCCATGCACCATCAGTTTCAGCTAGTAAAACAAAGACTGAAATTACCACAGGAAAGCTGGATATAACTAAACAAAAGCTATAGAGAAACCCTTGTCCAAGTTAAGTGCCAGACTGTGACAAAGCCGCCAAACATAACAGATACGCAGGAATCCATATACCAAACCCTGAACACTGGTCACCGATTAAAGCTGTTGAAGCAGCAGCCAGGTTCTCAGCACTCCAAGTGTGCTCACTGGCAGGTGTCAGATATACCTTTTGCCAAGCGAAGTCCCCAAGTCCCATCCCATGCGGTGATTTCACACCCTATCTGTACTTCATAATGAATAATAGCAAGTACTGTTCTGTGTTAGTTCTGATTCCAAGCTACTATTTCAAAGATGAATTCCAGGATACATTACATTATAATGGACCTAAGTTTAAATTTGTATTCACAAAATTTAAGGAACAAGCAGATTGTTTTCTCATGAGTTTGGGGATACTGAGCTTTCAGAAAAGCGGGAGAAGGGGCCAGCTCTAGTTAATTCGTGCAATCTCCTACCAGAAACAGCTGATTCAGTTATAAAAACAGGAACTCAAAGACATGCTTGTTAAACACAAGTTTGATTTATTGATCTGGTAACACTATTCCCCTGTAACATCATTTCAAATCTAACTATCATCATAAGGAAGTTGCCAGGAAAATGACCTTGGCTGTTCCTGGTAGGTCATGCATTTGGACAGTCTACTTCCAATATCAATCCAAGTCTTGAACTAGCGTGGTATCTGACATATCTCCAAACAGTGGGATTAAAGTAACTGAAGATCAAGCCCATTGTGTTTGTTCTGAATAAAATTCACTTTTATAAGTCACATGAAATATAAGTGTATAGCACAATTTACTTTTTGAGAGATATTCTGGGCTTCTAGACACAATCAAGACACATTTAAAGAACTTAAGACACTCCTCACCTGCTCCAAGTTTCACAGATGTATTTACAAAAAACAGAAAACAATGAAATTTTCCCAAACAAGTCTCCATTTAAAACATCCTTGCTATTTTCTTTCCTCAACATCCCCCTGTCCGAAAGCTTAGGAAAGGAAAACACGTTCAGTGGTACATCCTATCCAAAAATCAGTCTTGAATATGCCATTTGCTTAAGAATCCAACAACTGAGAACACTTTTTAGTTCTGAGACATTTGTTGGCTCCTGCATGCAGCCACGACTCTTGAGTAGGGTGGAGGACCTGGCGTAGGTCTTAGCACCAGCATGAGCTCTAAGCTCCCGACCAGAGAGTGCTCCATGCGGTGCGCCAGCCAGAAACGAGCCATCAAGATTTCTTCTCCCAGGAAAACAGAGATTTCACTTTTTCTGTCCCTCTTGGACACCACAGGTGTCCCAGTGAAGGATCAGGGTGGTTATGTGTATTATAGAATTTAAGTGCAGCAAAATAATTAAGGAGGATTAACATAGTTGCTGGAGAAAAGACAACGTGCAGGTCCGGAAATTGAGATATATTTACTGAAGTTGAAAGAGGCCACAAGAGCAGTAAAGGCCATTTTAGTGTCTCTCAGGTCTAATTAATAATATTTCCTTCTGCAACAGTTTTTAGCCTGCTTTTTCCTCTCACAGAGAAACCCGTCCGAAACCTGCAAAGCACTGTCGAGCTCCCATCCCCAAGCACATCGCTCACTCCTCACAGCCAGCGTTTCAGAAATGCGGCCGATCACAAGGTTGGCCAGCCAAACTTGCCGGCGGTGGCCAGATTAAAGGCAAACACCACAGGGGCACGCTTGCCATCACGGCTCTGAGCTGCACGGCACCTCGCGTGGGAGCAGGCTGCTCTTCCCTCCGGACCTTCCAGCCCGCAGCAGCCTCCTGCCCGCGGGAGCCCGCGCCTCCGCGGGAGCCCGCCGCCCGGATCCCGCACAGCTCTGCCTTGCCGGCACACGCACACGCGGGTAACGTGGTCACTGCCCACCCTGCCACCGGCTCCCCAAAGCCGCAGCCTGCTTTCCCAGGCCGTCACTAACGGTGGCCCACCTTGCCCCGGGCGGCGGAGCGGAGGCAGCCAGCAGGCGCCACCTGCGAGGGGGCTCCGGAGGAGGGAGGCGCTGCTGATGCCCAGCGCGAGGGCGACCGGCAGAGACGGGCTGAGCGCGCCGTGCACGCGGCTACAGCAGGTGCACGAAACAGAGAAAGAGGTGGCGGCGAAAACAGAGAAGCAGCGAGGCAGCCCACGAATATCAGCACAAACGAGTTTCTCATCAACACCAGACAGCAACTTAGAGGCATCAGGAAGAGTTATAGRTGGATAATTTCAACAAAAACATAAGTTGCTTCCAAAAGCACAGCAAAGGAGGCCCCAGACGTTTCCATAACTCCTCCATTCAATATTGGCTCTTGCAACGTCTTTAGCGCAACRCATTGTGGCAGTCTCAGACAGGTCTCGTACGACCTAGAGCTGCCTGAGCCTCCTAGAGAAACGAGAGATGCCTGCCTGCCTCCGAGGCAAGCAAACCCTTTGCTGGAAGGAGGAGATGAGCTACAGATGGAAGATGTTACTGCGAAGAACTGGGCTCCTACACAGCCACACAAGAGAGCRGCTCCTAGGAGCGAGCTCCACAAGCATGCAGCTCTCTTCCCARCCAGTCTGTGCCGCTTGGCCGTGAAGAAGTCAGCCAGCTCTTCCTCCCTGAGGAAACTCCCCCAAATACAGCAGAAATCAGGCATCTTTTATGCCTGGGATGGATAGCTTTAAAAGAGTCCATACTCAACTGTATGTGTGTATATATATATATATATTTTTTCTAACATCACAAATTGTTCCTGTTTAGATATTTAAGTGCTATCAGTGTTAGCATTTTGCCATTTCAGTCAGTTTACTCATGAGGTCAACTATTACATAGAACTGCCAATCCTGATTTCATCTTCTTCAGAGAGTAAATCCTAAACAGAAGCCCCCCCCCAAAAAAAGTAAAAAATTGGGGAGGGTTCCTTATGACTAGAACTTTTTTAGATATCCTGCTGCTATGCAATGCAACAAACCCAGTAGCTGGTCTAACCCCTAGGTGTTAGACCATTTCTGGAAAGCTTCTTTTGGTCTCGTTTCACCTGAATGAATCCTATTTGATCAGAAACTACTTCCTAATATAAATGGAAACATTGGGGGAGGGGGGGACGACAAGCTGATCTGCTTCAACAGCACACGCCTGATCCAACRTACATCACTAAAGTCAAGGCCCCAACTTCAACATTAATCAAATCTACAACACAGGGCTCTCAATTCAGGAAGCCTAATTGCAAAATCCAGGCAATTCTTTAAAAGTAACATGTCCTCAATGCAAACTGAGAAGGCCAAAATGCTTCACYGAGGCTTCCCCCACCCCTAAGGACRGGGACTGAACCTCAGTGCCAGATGTTCAACATCCAGTTGAAACAAGCCATTACAAATCACACAAAATGGATAGAATACTACAAAACTTGTCTCCTGAGACTAGGTGGTGCAGTAAATACTATTTACAGTTCTCATCTCCTATAGTAAAACAGCTAGACAGACCACACATACAAAGAGGAGTCCTAAAACCAACTTCATGTCAGAAGTAGATGCACTTAAGTGCAAACAAGGATCCCAGGCTCCCTTTACCCACAAGCAAAATCCCTTTGAGCTCTCAGAGGTGATCCACTTTCTGTGTTAGCTACCGGCGGGTGATGTGCAGGAGCCTACGATATTTGACCACATGTCTAACTGCTTTAAAGCAAGAATCCATTGTTCTGACACCATGGTGATATCACAGGCAGTAATATCTCAAACAGCAATAAAGATTGCAAGGGTGATCTCATGCATATATCCATATATCCAATTTATCYAGAACAAGGCAATTTTTTCTTGTTGTTCAACATCTGATCCATGTCCGGCAATGAATAGTGTCARGCTTAAAGGTCACTGAACTTTAAACAAGGCTGACTTTTGATGTGGCCCAGATCGAGCATTAGGTTAAAGTTCCTCATTTATTTTATTTAAACAAACCTGCCTGYTTTTACTCCAGCACAGTTGAAAGGGGGAACCGATTCCCCTGTTCACTTACTGAAGACAGGTAAGTCAACAGCTGCACTGCAAGCACAGAGAAAGCCAGAATCACGAACCACTTCTGCATATCTAAATACAACCGCTCTGGCTACCAAACACCTCCCAGATCCAGCGGTGATGCTCGCTCCCAGGTTCAGAAGCACCGAGAACCAGTCCTGTCCTTCACGCTGGGAACCCCCCGACACGCAAGCTTGCTTTGTAGCAAGGGTATCCCTTTGGCAGTAATCCAGAGGGGAAAAGAGACCTCAGAGTATTATTTGGGAACATGCCAGCAGCCCAGTATCCCCCTCAGGCAAAACCAGCAGAGGATCCTAAACCCTCAGGGAAACCATTAGATTATCTCCCTCTTATTTAGACGGAGTCCCATCGTTCCATTATGAAAGCTAAGAAAAACTACAGAAAAGCCTAGCAAAGTCCCCTCAAACTATTATGGGATTATTAATTTGCATTTCATTGGCCTTTTTGGTTTGTTTTTTTTTTCGCAAACATCAGGACAATTCAACTAAGCTTCTTCTGCCTGCACTGAAATATGTGTGCGCATGCATATATATATATATATACGCATACACACACCTATATATACATATATATGCACACAGGTACACACACATAGAATGTACATATATATCCATCCCCAACTAGTCTTGAGTTAGGAAATAATTCATTCAAGATAGAATAAGAAAGTGATTTAACAGAAATGAAAGCTTTTTTGTAAGATAGCCAACACATGCATATGGGCCAAGGTTGTATGTCATCAAGAAAAATTACTCCTGCAAGTCTTCTTTTCTGAATTTTTCTTCYTCTTTCTGAAGTGCTAGATTAAAAAAAAGAAAATAGTAAAAGAAATTCACTAATTTAATGAATATTCTCTGAAGTCTCCCAGCAACAACTGTTTCCAAAATACAGGAATCAAAATTACAGCTTGCCCCAATTTTTAGGTTCCTCTCACTTTGGGTTGCATATAAAGACTTAACTTGTCTGTATTTCCATAAAGCTTTATCTGTACTGCACCTCAAATACGACTGAGACCCGTACTCCAGAAACAGGCACACTTGTAGCTTACCTTATATACTTTTTCGGAGGGCTTTAAAAGCTCACCAAATATCAGAGTTGCAACACACTGGCACCCAGGCAAAGCTAACATGGCACCCTTTCCTCAACTGGCCTAAAAATTACCATCCCTTGGAGGTCTGCTTGGAGAGAATTCAGTACTAAACCGCTCACCTAGGTAATCTACACAAAACTCAGTCAAATCAAGCCACTTGTCTTCAATCTACAGTGGCTTCCTGATTCTCATACCTGTTCTCCACGGCTTCGCTCACAGGAGGCAGCGYGAGCAAGAGGTGAAGAAGTAAGTATTCTTCTAGAGATCTTGGCAGATTGCAGCCAAGAGAGGTGGAAACGTCTGCGTGGGAACAGAGAAGCTGAATGGAAGTTTCACAGGTGCTTATCTGGAGGCACCAATTCCCCTGAGCACTTTGTGACTTTGCAAGGCCACTGCTGTTATTGGGAGAGATGAAAGTACCATGCTCAGCACGATCTGACTAAACACAGGCTAGAGCAGCTAGAACCAACGTCCTGATAGTTAGCGCTTAACAAAACCACTTCCCTGACTGGGGTGACACTTAAGAGAGCTATTTTAAAAAGACCAAGGATAGGTGACACCTTCCAGAGCTACGCTTACCAAACTGGGGAGGCTCTCCCTAAGCCATCGCAGTGCCTGCTGAAGGAGTTCCCACCACACAGCTCCTTGCCACTGCCTGCATTACCTGTGAGGGACCAGGTGCCCTCCTGCCACATCCGCATCCGCAGGACCCTCCTCTGGCTCCTGGGCGATCTCTCCTAAGGCTCTTCATGCTCCTTCCAACATCTGCTCCATGCAAGGACTAACTCCAGGGGTCTTTCACCATGGTAAGGGTGCAGGAGTCAGCCTCCTGCCGTGGTCAGATCCTTCAGTCCATCCTCCACCCCTCGTCCTCACCTTCATCAACTTTTCTTCCTCAAAACCCTATCCTTTTCTCATCTGCCCTTTTTGGAGGGGAGAGGRGGATCAGTTTTTCTCCTGTCCTTCCCAAGCCCCTCTGCGTGCAGTGCCCGTTCCGGGCTCACGTCCTGTGCCCACTAAGATGCCACGTGTTTCAGAGCTGACACAGGAAAGCGAGTCCCACAGCATGCTTCTACTCCGAAGCAATGCCTGCGATGGCCATCGCCTGCGCCAGCAGCAGACAGCAGAAGCAGCAGCCGCATCGAAAAATCTGGAAGGAAGGTGAGCGAGACACCTGCTATAGCAACAGAACCGTAACCCATACCAGTAACTACTGTATTCACATAGCTACAATTTCTCAACTACTTGTCATTAATAACAAACACATGTACACATATATAAAACCATATACACAAACATACACACATACATTTTATATATATTTATACATACACATACATATAAATATGCTTTTAAACTCTACTGTCATGTAGAGTTAACTATCACCAATGACTTCAAAATAAGACCGTATATAGAAGTGAACCGTCACAAGGCTGAATCAGCAGCAGACTGTAACAAGACCCAGTGCAAGACAGACATGGACCTACTGCAGTGAGTCCAGCAAAGGGCCRCAAAGGTGATGAAGGCGCTGGAGCATCTCTCATGTGAGAGAGTGGGCCTGTTCAGCCTGGAGAAGAGAAGGCTCGGGGGGGCGGATCTTATCAGTGTGTATAAGTATCTGAAGGGAGGGTGTTGAGAGGATGGGGCCAGACTCTTTTCAGTGGTGCCCAGCAATAGGACGAGAGGCAACGGGCACAAACTGAAACACAGGAAGTTCTGTCTGAACATCAGGAGAAACGTCTTTACTGTGAGGGTGACTGAGCGCTGGAACAGGTTGCCCAGAGAGGTTGTGGARTCTCCATCCTTGGAGATGCTCAAAACCTGACTGGACATGGTCTTTGGCAGCCTGCTTTAGGTGACCTGCTTGAGCAGGGGGATTGGACCAGATGATCTCCAGCGGTCCCTGCCAACCCCAACAAATCTGTGATTCGGGGATCCCAGTGAGTATAAGATAGCAGAAGCCTCGAATATACAGTAACAGGCTGGTATCAGAGGCCCCAGCGCTACATGTACAAATGGCCAATTACTGATAAAGAAAGCTCACCAGACCTGATAGCMCTGGTGAAGCCATTTCTAAAGCATATGGGAGACAAAAACAAGTAGATGTGCCAAAAATAACCAGATATGCTGGCACCACACCTCAGAATCAAGCATGCAGAATTAACCACTCCGTTACCTCACACAGGCCTGTGGTATGCATGAATCATCCTATTTTCACTAAAGGGAACGGCATTTTAGTATTTGGTTTAAGGTTTTGCTGATTGTGCTTGACTGGTCAGGAAACCCACCTTTAAGAACCACTGCCAAACCCGAACGCACCACACTGATCTCACTCACGCATGGCTGTGCTTCTCCTCCGCCTTTGACCACCCAGACCAAACGCAGCAATGGGCCCTCTTCTCAAACAGGCAGCCGCTCCAGCATGCGGCAAGCAGGGCTTTGCCCAGCCGCAAGAAGCTGAGCGGAAAGAAGGTGCTGAACTTTCTAAATCAGCTGGGTTAGAGACTTGCGGACAGACAACCACATAAAGCACTGAGTATTCTGGGTGAGCCCAAAAGCGGAAAGAGAAAAGCCCCCTTTCCATTTCAGGTATGTCAGAATTAAACACACAGTGTAAACACTGACACTAAAATCGTGCAGACTGAGAGATGCAGACCAAATAWATCACCTTATTAGTTCTCAAATATTCAGCCCTACCAGCAGTCTTTGCACATTACAAGCCAGGGCTAACTGGACTGCATAGTCTGAAACCCTATTAGTTCTTCAACAGAAAGACTTCTGAGCATTTCAAAAGCAGCTAGAGGCTTTCTCTCAGCACAAATGCAAGGTAATTCTTTGTTCGGTATGACCTAGGCATGTTAAGAGAAGGGATCTCTCTGCATTATAAGTGAAAGCTGTGCATTAGAGATGAGCTGGTCTTAAACCCCAGCTATTCCCAAGTCTAGCATTCCAATCAAAGCCTGAATAATACTCAGTCACTGTTGAAAAATTTAYACTTTGCACATGCACATACAGTGTCTCTGTGTTCCTACATCTCCCTGAAGTGTACTAGCCCCACTTCTACACATTGTGCAGGCCTGTAGGATCCTGCTCCCTCACCAGCAAGCCTGAGATCACACCCTAAGGCACTTGCTCTGTCAGTGAGCACAGAATTTCCAAAGAGATCATGAAGAAAGAAAACCCTTGATGTTCGTCCATCCATCTCTCCTCCCTCCACCCTCCAGGCGCGCGCAAAAGAACAAAAGCTTTTCCTGTGGCAGAGCACAATGGCTCATGTGCTTTTTTGACCCTCTAGTCTATACCCACAACCCTGTCCAAGCAGAAACCAAACTGTCTCCATACCACTTTCCTTCTTTCCCCATGACATACCAACAGCTGCCCAGGAAGACCAAGCCGGTCTGCCGTGCCCCTTCTCTTCTCCACMCCCCTGCCTCCAGCAGTGCATTCCCCATCCTGCCCAGGACCTACCGCCCCATCACAGCACACCAGGGCAACAGGAAGGCACCAGCGCAAGGTTCAGCTGCTTTTGTGCAGGAAAACCCACCAGCCCGCGGGTCGGCAGGCTGCTGGAGCACCACCACCACCACTGCTGCCRAAGCACTTCAGTTTGCAATGCTAAAGGTAATACAACACTGAGAAGATGCAGCGTTCCCTGGCCAGATGGGAAGGAAGGGTGATGCATTTTCCATATTAAAGATTCAGGTTTTAACCAGGGGAGGGAATATTAGCATAACTCCAACAGACAAGGAAGTGGGGAGGGGGGCAAAGAGGCCACCCCTCATCCGGCATTCCTGATGTCAGGAAGCTAAGGATTTAAACAAGCAGCTATACAATGAAGTCCTCTCAAACCTTCCTCACACAAGATGACAGGCATAAACTCAATACTTTTATTTGCAGTCACCTCTACCCTCACCCCCCACCAGATTTGCTTTCTTTTGTTTTTCCCGGTGCAGGAGAATATGGTGTTAAACAAAGAATGGGATCAAGCAAAGTTCGGTGCRCTCCGAGGGCTCCTGCCTGTCACCTTCCCCACTCCCTGTCTGGGCTCAGGTTACCCAAGAGCCTTGCTTTGCTTAAGTGATGTATGCAAATTGTACACCAAAGGGTAGTGGCATTTGCACAATTTGCAGCATGATCAGGCCCAATGCGAAAGTGCAGAGCTCAAGGACTGTTCAATGCGTGGCACAAATCTTTTGGACTAGCTGGTCATCCAAGGAGACAGTTAGTGAACACTTGCAGTGCTGGGCTAAGGAGCAGGATGCCAATGGGAAAGAGAGAGGGAGTGAGGGGGGGGGGGGAAGTAATAATAACGAGTGGCACCAACAGCGAAAGCACTCAGGCCGTCAGGTGTGTTCAGCAGAGATGTCAGCTTAGGAAGCAGCCAGCTGATACTCTAACCCATTGCCACCAGCAACATCCCTGAAGGGCTTTGGGGAAAGGCCTAGCCAGAATTAACCCCAGCACTTATCTTACATTAATTTTATGCAAGTCAGAATAACCACTGGATCTTAGACATTTTTCTCTGGAGTTTAGCCAATACATACCAACATCTCCAAAGGCTTCCACAAGGAGCTGAATAAATTATTATTTTTTTGCATTAAAAAGGAAATACAGAATAGGTGCAAGGGGAAAGCAGAGAACCCCTCCTCTTTCCTTTATCCCCTCCCAACTCTGCATGCGATAGGAGACAACTCCAGCGCAAATAGCAATGCTTTTGAATATATGCGGCCTTATGCTGCGAGCAGCCACATCTGAGCTGCGCACTCAATCCGTCATGCCCCCAGCTCACTACTAATCAAGGTCTCTGGCCTAGGAAAGAAATTAAGAGGAAGATGTTACACAGCCATAGCAGTCAGACTGATTAGGAGCTACTGGACTTGGAACTACAACTGCCAGCCAAAGATAACAGAGGGGACCACACAAGGCAACACAGACAGGGAAACCACACAGAGCCTGTGCGCACTGCTGTTGTGGCTGTGCCCATACGACGGGCAAGGGAGTCCTGGGCAAGACCAATGACTGAGCAGCCAACATCTTTAAACCTAAGCTGTGTTTAAACAGAGCCTGGAGAAGCAAGCCATGAAACCCAGTTTTGAAGGCAAAGTCTGCTGGTAAAGATCTGCTGGCAAAGATCTGCTGGCTGTAGAACTCCCAAGAGTCTAAAATCAGGACCCAAGGCCAGAGAGAAGAGATGCTTATGCCCAGGACTACAGCACAGAACAACAGAAATTATCCTTAGAACTGAACTCCTGAGGCTTTAAGGGTGTCTCAGGGATGCAGCCTACATAAAYGACAGAGGTGAAGCACATAATGGTCCAGAGGGTCAGGGGTCCGCAGTAACAGCAAAACTCACTGCATACACAGATGCCACGGAGCAGCAACGCACTGCCCTTGAGGAGCGACCCTTGCTGGAAAGCACACAAGTGCTTGGCAGAGTTTATTTCTAACCTTGACCCTACTTCTACAAGAAACGCAGTCTAACTACAGCACGTGTTCTAAAATCCTCTTAAATAAGATATTAATCACAAGACTATTTTAGCAAGTGAGTGCATACAGCCTGCTCTAAAAACGCCTCCTCCCATAATTATCCTGCCTGGGGCAAGTTTCCAGTTTACATGCATGGCCTGGCATACGTTTGACCGATGGCGTCTAGCAGCTCAGCTTTCTGCTATCAGGCAGGGAATCAAAGTGCTCACAGGTTAGAGTCCTAATACGATGACATCCCAAACACCACTGCCAACTCTGGCCGAGTCCAAGGACCCTACGCCATCGCGGCATACCATGGCAGGGAAGGAAAGCAATGCTTCTTCAGAACAACAGTGGTATCCTTGGGTTGCTGCACCTTCGAGATCCACCTCAGCCAACACCAGCTGAGGCATCAGAGCAAACAACCACATCAAGTCACCCTTGGGTGAGGTAATTCGGATAAGCAGCCCACAGGCAGAATTTTAGTGTAGTATGGGAACACTGCATGAGTAATTGTGAGTCTGAGCCCTAACACATTTATACGCAATGCTAGGAAATCCCCAGCCAGCAACCTCAGCAAATTAGCAGGAACCCCTTGCTACAGGCTGTATTCACATAAGGCTTTATGGATGGTAAGTAAAGACACCTTTAAGTGAAAGAAAAGGACTGAACAGAAGAGGAAACAGAGGAGAGGACCACAAAAAATTGAGCTAGTCCTACACATAGGTCAACTAGCCACACAGTGAGACAGACACGTCCCAGCAGCACACGGCCAGGAACATTATTTTTAAAAGCATATGACATTCCGCATCTGGTTCCTCCCCTCCCTCCCTCCCTTACTTTGAGTCCTCCTTTATACGTGACTGAACAGCAAACTAGGAGAGGCTTCAAAGCCAGAGACGCCCAGCTTCTGGTGTGGAACCAAACGTGCACACGTGGATCTCAGGCAGCTGCAGCCTGGAAGAGGGAAGCGCTCCGGCCCAGCCTCGAACCGTCAGAGCTGCTGAGCTACCTCCCTTCTCCTCCCCGCTCACAGGGCACAAAGCCAGCAGAGGTATCCACCACATCTCCAGGAGGTAAGAGGAGCAAGCCGACGTGCACTTAATACAACAGAGCACCTGGGAAGGAAATCATAGGAACAAAAATGGGAAAGGAGCCGATCTSAATCTTGAGAGGAAGGGCAGCAGCAGGACCGGCGAGCCCAAGCCCTGCAGGACACAGAGCCAGACCCGCCTTGMGGTGCAGCAGCACAACAATGCACATGCCACGCTGGAGGCTTGGCTCCTGCGTCTCCCAATATGTTTTTAAGCCCTTTCACGCCCAGATAGCAAAACAGATAAGCACAYGGCTTTAAAGCCACCCCATTCACTGCTCCAGTTCATTAGCTCTGTGCTGACAGCAAAGACACCAAGGCTGCCTGCTCAGGCACACTGCTGGCAGCCTGGCCCTTCCCAGCCGTGCTTTCTTGGGGACACGGAGGCAGAAGCACAGTGCCTGAACTGGCTGTCAGGAGCTGCGAGCCACAGGAGGAGCAGCCTCCCTCAGGAGGGCTCGAATCCTCTTTACTTGTCTTGCAAGCCACCAGCATGAGAATGATTTGGCCAATTCATCAATACAGCGCTGCTGATGCAAGAGGGGACAAGCCAAAAAAAATACTTACCCCTGTGCTAAAGTCAGTAAAACAGTCTGGAACAAAACAAACAAACAAAAAAATGATGTGTTCTAGCTCCTGCRTCTGAGCAGTCTGAGACACAGTCTTCATTCAGACCTACAGACAGACGCTGACCAGAGATGTGGACACCACCCAGAAAGTGATTCAGGCTGCTAGGAAAGATGTCTGTCAGGACAGGGAAAAAGGGAAGATTTTTCTGCTGAGGCAAAAGCTAACGTGCAGGCTGGGAATCAGCATCACCCGTGTGGGGAGGAAGTCAAGGGAGCTCCTGCCCARCAGCCTCCCCCTGCTGAACTCTCCAGCAGGGAGATGCTTCCCCCCTGAAGGACACTTGCACTGGGCACCCAGCTTCATTACTCCTCACACCATACAGCAACAGATACAACCACCCCTATGTCACTATCTTAGGTGACCTGCACCCCCAGCAGAGGTGTAAATGGCTGTGACGGACCCAAAGGTGCTCCTTCTCCAGGGGACGCACCAACGCACCTGGGAGCACCGCACTGTCACCTCCAACGGTCACTTATGTTGGTGCAGGAGGAGAAGCTCTGCCCGCAGTAGTCCCCGAAGTCTTAAGAAAGGCATGGCTTGCACACTACCCTTCTTGCCACGCAAGGGGTGAATTTGGCTGAGACAWAGGTCTGAGTTATTTCTTGCTCATTCAAGCACAATTTTTATTTCTTATTGACAGTTTTTGATACGGATCCCCAGGGGCTGGGGGGAAGCCTAATTMATCTGGAGTGCAGTAAGGGGTCCAGAAGACTTTTCATCTTCTTTGCCACCTCTCATGGAAAAGGCCACAAATCTACTTGATAAGACACGGCCTAGACTGTCAATAAAACAGCTAACGTTAGGAAACCACCTACTGAGCCTTAGAAAGAAAGGGCCTCACTTTTGTGAGGCYTGCCAAAGTATTTTCCTACTTTTCTGGGCAGAAGGCATTCTACAGTTAAGCTGTTTCCTTACAGCAGCCTTCTGCAAGGCAGCTCTCCTCCTGCTCCCCCCGGCAGGGGAGGAAAACCTCGAGTCCTTTCCACACAAAGCAATTGCGGGCTGAAGCACAGACATCTCCGTCCCCATTTTAGCCTGCAGCTGCTCAAAACAGACAGCTTCAYGCAGTTGCTCCCTTTATTCTGCTTTACAGAACTTGATAGGAAGGGGGGGAAGAAAAAAAAACCACACACACACACMCCCCAACTCTGGGGTCAAGAGCGGGTCCACTCCCGATGTCAGCAGTGATGGGCAGCGTGTTCCCAGGCCGCAGGGAGGCCAGCGCTCGCCAAGTCAGAGCTCAGCTGTGTGCAGAGGACTCCCGGCAGCCCGACCTGCTTCCACAAAGCAGCATATTTTCCTCCTTTAAAATAATGAGCATCTTTTACACCACGTCCCCTGCGACTCCCTGGTCTTCAAGAACCCAAGCCTGCAAGGTCACCAGGGTGGAACACCACAGCGCAGCACTGATTTAAAACAACAGTGTTGCTTTATACTGGAAATACACAGCTCTGCAACAGGATACGTGGAGCCAAAGGGAACGCAGCTGGCACAAGAGGGTTAATTCTGTTCCCCTAACAAAAGCGACATATCACCTCTGCGGAGTTTAACGCTGGACATCTCAGCCAAAGAGCGCAAGACAGGACTAGCTGCAGTACAGCTCCTCAACAGGGGAATGGGAAGGGAAGGAACAAGAGGCTTTAATTTGGAAGAGAAAGAAAATGAACTAGCCCCTTCTCTTTTAACATTGAGTAGGAGATGGGAGGAAAAAAAAAAAAAAATAGACAAGCTAAAAAAAAAAACCCCAAAACCACAGTGGCCCAGTCTGACATCAGCTGCCTGATGAATTGCTGGTACTTTACCAGTACCATCACCAGATCCTCCCTAGGCACTAGGAGGTCCTACAGACAGCTCGGAGGTAAGACTATTTTGTCCCGGGTAATTTTTAAGCCATTGCCCGGATCCGCACGCTGCAGGGGAGGGGTGCCTGGCCAGACCCAGCTAGCACAGGACCCATCTCCGCACCGCCTGTGCTGGAGCCGTCCAGCCCCACGGCGGAGCAGGGCAGCAGCCGGCGCTCGAGCCTCCCACGGAGGCCAAGGCTTCCYAGGGTACGAAAGGCGCCTCAGAGCACCCGGCCAAAGCTAAAGCTCCAAAAACCTGCCTGGAGCTTACCCCGCAGACCCAAGGCTAGCACACCAGGAAGCTCGGCTGCACGTTCATTCAGTATAGGCACAGGCACCATCCTGCTTTTCCTTAGGCATTGCTTAGCCAGATGCTGACACAGTCCGGAAAGTTTTGTTCTCAAAAGGGGCATACAGCTACCTGCAGGGCAAGCACGAGCACCACCAGCAGACAGTTATCAGAAGGGAGGTTACCATCGAGGATGCCAGAGTCAAGCAAGTTGAGAAATTTGAAGTTTACTCACRCCCTCTTACCCTAAAACAGTGCTATAAAATTCCCCAAAGCCCTTCTAGGACTATTCTGAATACCGCGACCAATTCAAGCATATCCTTCCATCTTCCAGAGGCAGAAAAAAGGTGAGCAASAGTAGACAAATTTATTGTTTGTTAATTCTTCTTCCCTCCCCAGACAGAGGGTCTGCATTGACAGATACTGGAGGATGCCGACAGTCTAGTACCTGCTCAGGTGAGTTTATCCACTTGGAGGAAATTAGCCAATACCCTACGAACCTTCAGGCTTCAATGCGACAGGTATGTGGCACTAATAGTCACAGCAATTACTGATGATCAGAACAAGAGGAGGGAGAGAAAGCAGCAAGCCTCCACTTTCCCTTCCAGCATCCCTCCTACCAGCAGCCAGCAGAAATCTGGAATAGCAGGAAGAGTTTATCTTCTTCCTACAGGTGAAAAATTATGCCTCCTCCACCYTACCCAGCTGCAACACAAACAAGTGTCCCTCTGACAGAAGAAACCCTTCTGCTCTCTGTATTCTGGGAGAAGAAATATTTGTTTATTGCTTCAATGTTAATGCTGATTCATCCAAAAATTAGAAGCCCTTGCCACCACAATTCTTCTAAAACATAATAATCAAAACCCTGTCAGGTTAATTACAATTAAATAGAAAATCATTAAACCATTACCAGAAAAACAGCGCACAATCCAAGAATGCCTCCAGGTCAAACACACCAGCCGCTCTCTCTTTCCAGCGGCTGACACAGAGGAGGGGGATTGGCTAAGAGGATATTAATATAAACACAGTTGTTTGAGCTACATGGTCTCCTGCCAGAGAGCAAAAACCAGAAAATACTCAACTGCCAGCTGTTAGGACAGAATTTGGTGTGCTGGGATCTTCAAATCCTTTACTCTCGTTTACGCTTAGACTTGAAGACTGAACTGAGGCATCGCAGAAAGTTATCTGCTTCACCAGGTCAGCAAGTCCACCACAGGCGAGGGGAAAGAGCCTGTGGGGCTTGGAATGAAAAGGATGAACAACTGGTGACTAGCGCTATAAAACCTTGGGTCTATAGAGAAGGCAGGAGATGCCACAAACTGGAGTGAAGCAAGGGAGCCAGTGAAAATATACTAATTTCACCTAGAGTTATGTTTCTGTGAAAGGGAAGAGACCTCTAAAGCACCATGCATTCAGCTTGGTCCTTCTTTGCTCAGCAGTTACAACTTGCACCACTAAAGGAACAGCGCTGTCCCACTTTTTTTCCCCAAGTGCAAGGTTCAGACCCTTCCAGGTTCCTGTCCTTTGCAGGCCTGTTGAGACACGGGCCACAAAACGTGGCATCACTGGAGCTAGAGGGGATCCACACAGTCCCCATCTCCAACAAAACGATCCTTGTTTGGACTTGACATTGGCACAGCAGCCGGCAAAGCAACACACRGAGTGCCCCAGGCAAACCCCAGAGTGGCAGAATTAAATGGTATGCTTCTCTGAAGAGACACTTACAGTTTCAGAAGACCACAGAATCTCTTTGTGATTCACAGGGCCCTAGCGAAATAGAAAAGAGCTATCTCCATTTTATGGAGGCACGAAGAAGCAAGGTGATTTGCCTCAAGTCAGAATAAAGAATGGAGCAAAAATGTCATTCCCAGATTAGCAGCCTTGTTTTGAAGCACGCTTTTTCCCCTAAAAGCCTGAATACTCTCAGCAAGYGATCGTTTCTTTGGCCAATGCTTAGACTTTGCACAGCTTCAGCTATCAATTACCCATTCAGGATGAACTCTGAATGCATCTACATCATCAATAAAAAAGCAGCACCTACGTATGACAATCAAGAGAAAATTTTCCAGGAAACAGCAAGCACAGCTATACACACTGTGCAGAGAGGAATGTCCTCRAATGGATGTGTTATAGTATAAAAGGATATAATATAATATAAAAGGATGCCTGTCCTTTTTATCAGGCATCAGGTCTGCTCAGGTCAGGGAGAATAAGCCACACATGTAGGAACCTTTCTAAGACTGAAAATATAGTGCAATTAGCCTGCAGCCACGCTAGCATTTGCGAGATGAGCACAAGTAATTCCGAGATGACAGGGARGCACTCTCTGAACATCATCTTTTAAAACTATCCTGTGGTTGTAGCTAGCATCTCAGTAAAAGCTGTTCACACGAGGCTAAGTAGAAAGCGCTTCCCAAGCTCGTAATGACTCAGCCCAGCTCACACGGCAGCTTGCAYGCTGTCAGCCTATGGTTGGTATGTGCGTGCCATGTGTCAGACCACGAAGGCACACACGGTCATAGAGGCGCACACGGTGCAACCAAGAACGACATGGACAAAGGAGAGAGACGGCCAATCTTTAACCCTAGCGCAAGCGCAGCACCCGAGGGAAGGGAAGGCCCACTTTTGCTGCATGGTTTCAGAGCACGCTCCTCACTATGCTAACTGAGCGTCCACAGGGCAGCTTGGGTACAACGGATCACAGGTATAATCTGCATTGGCATATAGCAGGGAAATTGTCTGCAAGAATCCTTGCATCATGGGGAACATAATTTGTATGTATGTGTGTGTGTGTGTGTGTGTGTGCGCGCGCGCGTGTGTATATATATATATATATATATATTCCTAGTTCCATGAGTTGGAATCACTTCAAACCAAATAGACTTGGTCAAATGAATATATATACCTTCATCATGATGATTACTTCATCATCAGTTGAAGACCCAAAACTCACATAGTCAGTTAACAAGCTTGTCATGGTACCCTGGACCATATGCTGTGTAGGAAGGAACACGGAGCCCGTAACCTCTGGACTGGAGCTCAAGGGCAGCTGCATCCACTGATCACCACTTGGTTATCCCAGAACCGAGCAAAACTTTCCCTGCAACTGCAGCACAGACTCCAAGGACCAGGCAACGACCAGACACAAAGTTAAATGAGATTGCAGACAATTCTGTACTTTCCTCTGCCAGCTTTTCTAATTCAAATACAGAAGGAAAGAAGCCAAACAGAGGCTCAGGCAGGGCAGCAGACCAAAGGGAACAACGGGGAAAGAAGTGAAACGGGCACTAGAGGTTAGGGGGAGACAAACAACAGAAACAGGGATTGCCAGGTCCATCAGAGAAGGAGAAGATGTGAGGAATGAAGATGCCCGAGTAAAATAGGACTACCTGACCTGGGGGAGTGGGACAYGGAGACCAAAAGATGGCTCTGCTAGGAACCAGAATGAAGTACTGCGGAGCTTCAGATCAACTTATCTTCCCCACTGATGGTCTATACAGAGGATCAGTGTTTCATTGCTAGTGCCCGTCAGTCACTCAAGTGGCAGAAATCTGCATGGTGGACTTTGGAGCCCAACGCCTGACAGAATAGCTCCCTCCCCTACCCCAAAATCTGATAAACATTATAATCCTGTGCCTCATTTTGCCACAGGACACTTCCTTCATGCAACAGAAKTGCTCTCTAAATGAGAACATAGAAGCAAGCTTCTTCCTGTTTTTTCACTGAAGAAGTTAAGCGTGTAGCAAATAAGGCATAAAGGCCAAATAAAGCGTCAGGGCAAAGGCAAACTAAAGCTGCCAGAGAGAAGTGATTCCTGCCGCACCTCTGTTAGAACTGCTATGATACCAGACAAACATCTTGAAAATCAAATTTTCATATCCCTTATTGTCAGACTCTTGCACGGGGTCAGACCCACGATCCAGTCCGCACGTTGGCYGAGTGCTCAGCACCAAAACAGAGTTCCACAGAAGTCAGAGATTATTAAGCACTACGCATTTAGAGGTGTGAGGTCCTGACAATCTCCCAGCAGAAAACCCAAAATCACCTGGGTACCCTATGCGTGCCGCAGGTGTCTCCACCTGTACCGAGATGCTTTCCTATCAATGCATTATGAATGCGGGTATGCAGACATTCACGAGGGACACCTCAGAGAAGCTTATTGGAGAATTTATGGTTGTGTCCTGGGGCAGGGCTTAAGAGCACAGAGAATAGAGCACTGTCTCAGAGCAGCAAGAAGAAAAAACAAAGCAAAACAAATACCCGCTCATTTTATACAACGAGCAAGGTACTGACAAGCTGGGAAAAARCTGTAAAATCACATAATTGGAAGCTGTAGCACACATTTAAAAGACGGATTTGGGCTACGTAAATGACTTAAATACTAGTCTATCCTGCATTTTGAGCACCTGACTTTACAGCCCTTCTCTTGCGCTATTAAGACCCATGTCTGAGTGCTTAACAACTCCACAAGGACCAGTACTACTTGATAAGCCTCCCATTAATACCAGGTAAACTGYTGCATTTATATTTAAATTTCTGAAGTGCCAGGTACTATTAGAATAACACCTCTGCTACAAAACAGAATTAAAAAAAAAAAAAGACACGCACATTACATTCACTTTGATGGGATGCGACTTTGCTTGGCCTAATGCCCTCAGCTCAAGAGGCCATTGCTCACCTTTACTTCAATTCAATCGCTTCACAATCCTGCTCGAGAAAGAGACTTGGCACACCAACCACTGCTGAAACTAGAYGAGCAGAAAGCAGAAATTGCAAGGCGAACTACAAAAGTCCTTTCGTTTTCATTAAAGACCCCTTCTCTCTCTATTAAAGCAACTTTTAGGACACGCCTAGGACTACTGCGGACTGCTGCAATTCACGCCAGCTACATTCCCTCCTCTGTGCAGCTTACACCTAGACAGAAAAACAGTCTCCACCTCAGAGAAACAGGTCTTTGCAAACACTGGACAAATTCAATGGCATTGCAGAAGACAGAGAAATTCAGATGCCAGCCCCTGAATACGAGTGAACGGAAGAGGAAGTATTCACTGAGCTTGTGCTGAACCAGCAGCAAGCGCGACAGCGATTCACTCATAGGGACACCAGCCTGTGCACAGCATGCCAACCCACATGTGAGACTAGCTAGCCTGCAGGCTCAGGACAAAACACACAACTGGCAGGATCCTTCTTCCACTGGGAGCAGAGAAGAGGCTTAGAGGCCAAGCAGCAGAGAGAAGCGCAGGCACTAAGGCAGTGCCTTTGGCAGGAATTTAGGGAGGATGCGACTGCTGCCTGGCACATCCGAGATTGCGAGACCTTAACCTCTGTCACCTGGGAACAACCCTCAAGGGCTGGAATTGAAACGCTCGTTACTGATTACTATCTTTGCCGCAAGCCAGGGAAAGCGCACACTTTAGCTGTAACAGCAATAGGATATGCCAGCTAAGAAGTCTCCCATTACTGCCACCACCTCCCCGTTAACAGGAATGGAAACTTGTCCATTAGGAAGGCAAGTTCAAGCAGCACCTTCTTCTCCCGCTTCACAAGAAGAGGCTCCCAGTGGGACGCAATCCGGGCAGCTGAACCCACACAACAGCTCCCACGGCATCCGCATTTCAGGTGGGAGCTGCATCAAGGCCAGGAAGAAAGACCATCTACGCAAATCGTGGCTAAGCCAATTGCTTTTACCCAGAAGCAGCCTCATCCGGGCAATATCCCACTAGGATCCTTTTCTCAGACCTATCAGCTTTGCGAAACAATTTTCCTCGCTACCTTCCACAGACGAGGCACTACAAGCATGAACAGTACTGCCATTTCAAGCTCAGCCTCCTTGATCCACTTCCCCAAATCAGAGGTGAAAAACTGCTTTTTTCAGTTAATAATACAGAAGTAGCTTCTCCCTAGCCTCTCTCCTCCAGGCTTTGGTTAACCCTTGTAAGGGGATAGTTTATACAACCCACCCACTCTGCTTCCTTATCTACCCACTGTGACCAAGACGGCATGAACCAGTGCTCAAGACAGCTTTCTGTCCTGTGCTCAGAGACAGGCCTGCAGCATCACCTTTGGGAAAGAAACTCTCCTGGGGAAAAAAGAAATACATAAGGACTGGTACACCTATCTTTCGATACAAACACATACCTAATAGTCTTAMGGTAACTGCCTATAAAAAGTTCATTAAAGTTACTTTTCACAGTAACAATAGCTAACCTCAGTTTTGAAAGGAAGGAAGTGTAACTACAGAGAAGAGAAGAATGGGTCTAGACATTTCTTTAATTCTAGAGTTTGTTTTCATGAAATCTAAGAGAAAAAGGCAAAGGATGTGTGTGGGCTCAGAGGCTCCCAAGRACCAGAGAGACCCAAAGGTGAGCCAGCTCCTAGGAGATAGCTGCTTAGGAGCAGACCACATTATGTTCTGACAGGAGTTGTGGGGGCTCCAACACATCAGAATCTGGTACCTGTTTAAAACAAAAAAAATTTTTTAAGTATGTGGGGCAAAAGGCTAAGAGGAGCAAYACCGGCAGGGGGAGAAGGTTTCTTGGAGCACGTAATTAGGCTGGCATTTGGGCAAAGAAAAACGGTGTACAGACTTGGTATTCTGGGCATGCCTGCAAGATGCTCTTTAGGCTGCTGAGCTAAGAAACACTTAAAAATAATTGCAAGATTATGACACACAGTATTCAAATAGGCAATACCTGTGGGGTATGCYCAGACTGGGAGAAATAGAACATGATTACCTCCTTGCACAACCTGAGCATTTTTATTTTATTAAAATGAGCCAACTATGGAAAAAGATAGCAATGAAATCCCTGCCAACAGCATCAGCCTGCGGTTGCTGAAATTCAGGCAGCTGAGTTTAGGGTAGAAATGCCAAGCTAGGCTCTCCAAAAGTAATCACAGCCTCGCTGAGCCCTCCGAGCGCCAGGTGACTGGAGATGCCGCGCACGGGAACGAGCGTGCACGCTACGGTCCTTGGGACACAGGGGCTGACAATGACGCATGCTCGTGGCCACTGCACGCTCACGCTGCTCCCTGTGAGCCACAGATGGGGTTCGTCACACCCCAGGGTGGTTTTCTTCCAGATTGGTGAGTTAAAGCAACCACGGGGGATCCATGAGTGACAGAGGTGCAGTGATCAAGAAGTGGGCAGGGGAACAGCAAGACAGCGCGGATGGGAGCTGGGAAGAGAGAGTGAGGTCTTCAGACAGCAGCAGATGCTCTTCCAGCATGAATTAACCTAAATTAAATTAAGAGTGTCCACACTGAGGCTTAACACAGGTTTATGACTTCAGGTTTTTAATTAAATTAGTTGACCTTTCTGAATCGTTCTCCTTAGATTGTAACTATATGATTATCCGTCCATCTAATTAAATAGTCCACAAATATTTATCTAATTACATYACCATAATAATGAGGAGCATTTCCCAACCTTAAAGCATGTATTTCACTGCAAAACACCACCCACTTTCAGATGGACAATGCTGGTGTCTTTCACAGTGATTTACCTGGAGACTACAACGAAGCACAAAGGTGAATTCATCTTTCTAAAACCCCAGTCAGAAACCCTTCCCCAGGGTTCAGTCAAAATCAGACTGGTGACTCTCAAATGGACTGGTTACACATGTGAATTTTGAACTACAAACCTGATAGAGATGGTCATGAGAACCTGTTCTTGGGATTTCTCCCTGGTTGCCAGGGATCACGATCACAGYGAGAACAGAGTCACAGGACCTCCATATCACCCGCACTTAGCCAGAGCAAAAGTTGAAAAGAGAAGCAGCATCCAAAATTGAGCGAGGAAAGACAGAAAGGAGCTACGTCTCATTTCTAAATGAACTCAATTTTTACCTCAAGTGCAGTTTTGGAGTAGTTATCACTCTGTTTTTGAAAAGGTGCTCCTAACCACATGTAAAACTGCTGAGCTCCATCCAAAAATACCTAAAATATTCCCAGGCCACACCCACACTAGACTGTAAAGGAACTAAATAAAAGAGCACATAGCAACTGCTATGAAAATTAGCAGATAAACCTAAATAAAGTGGGATTCCTTCCTTGCATCTCTCCCATCTCCCTAGGACTCATCCCACCTTTCAGACCCCCTGCTACAAAGCCCAGTTTTGCAGCGAGGCTCAGCACAGTCAACACCGTGAAGGTCCATAAACAGAACCATCAGGCCATTACTCAAAGCCAAGCGCCGGCTACATTTTCAGGCTTTTCAATCCACAGGTGAACTATTCATCATGTGTTTCAGAGAGTTATTCTTTAAACACACATTAAAGTTTGAAGAGCAAGAAAGTTCCAACCATCTCAGAGTCACCAACTTGCATCATAAACAGATAGTCTGACTAACTCATCATGCAATTCATTGTTGAGTTAAAGTGTTCTTCCAGTGTTGCTGTTTCTTCTTTTCCAGGTTGCCACTCCCACATCTCTCAAAACCAGCCTTTGCAAGTCACAGGCATAAATAACATTTCTCTCCATCAATCCCCTCTGTCTCCTGGGATTCCCCTTTCTCCCTGACACCAAAACATGTCCCTGGGACTATTTGCTTCATCTCTGCTCCATTTTCCTTCAAGCTGAACCCCTTCTCTGTTCCACTTGTCTCCTTGATGCTGGACAGTCCTTTTCAATCTTAAATCCATTTTGCCACTCCTTCCTACACCAAATACCCTTGTTTCTCTTATTCCTGAAGACAGCTCCCTCCTCCACCATACTTCTTTTCACGATCGGGCCTTTCTCCACAAAGCAGCTCCGTGAAGAACACTGTCTGATACCATCTTTATTGTATGTTCCTTTCCTTTTCTCCACCATCAGTCTTTGGTGTTTTTCTAGTACACACATGGTTGTCTTCTCCCTCACTACACTCAGGTTATCCACAGTTTCTCTTACCCAAAACAGCTTTCCCTCCCAGCATCCCAAAAGCATGTCATCATCTCCAAAATCCTAAGAAGCTCTCCTTTGAAGCTACATGCCTCTGTAGTTTTCAGCCTAATCTGCTTTTCGTTTCTGATGCCTTCAAGCACCTGCTGCCTTGACTATTTTGTCCTCAGCTTCTTTCTATATTCTCTGGTCCAAAAGATTTCTCCAGATCAACAGTGATCTTCTCTAGGTTAACACAAAGCTCTCCTTAACATGCACATCCTCCTTTGTTGCCCCAGTATCTTCACTGGGTCATCTTTCCCCTTTCGTGCCTTTATTGAGTCAGTGCTTTTCTGGCCTTCTACAATGACCGTTCCTTCCACAACACAACTGGCCACATTTAACCCTAAAAGGTGTCAACAGACTGGGAGTAAGAAAAAGGAAAAAAATCTGTTTTTTTCACCTCGCTGCACTAAATCCCAAGCAACTTTGCCCACTTGCATTACGTTTGCACTGGTTAATACCAAATCTACTTCTCAGATCCCTCCTTCACACAATCCTCACACATTTGCAGACATCACCTTAATGACACCAATAGGCTGTCAGTATTTTGTATAAAGGTCTGTATGCTTATGGGCTAGCCAAAAGCAAAATTCCTTCTTCGAAGCTGGGAAAGGTCCCCTTAAAAGGAGGAAAGTGTAAGATTGTGAAGTACTGGGTAATAAAATCCTGGAAAATCAAATACATAAGAAGAAAAAATGTTTTCATTTGGCCTGGTATGGATTTTCTCAGTTTACTTTTTTCTCTGGATTCTGCCCTGCTTGGGGAGTTTTGCCGGAGGGGGGGAATACCTGTCCCACCAGTGCTTGTTGAAAGTAACTTATAGAATATGACTTACTGGCTATTCCTTTCCAGAAAGCGTTTTACCCAAAAAGGCATAAGGCAGCTTAGTAAGCAAAGCTACAGATTCTGTAAATTCCATCAAGTTTTAGAAGGAATTTGTTAAAGCAGAACTGGTTACTCTTTTACAGTCTTCCCAGGAAAGCTCTGCTCTTTTATTGGCATAAACATTTGTAGAAAGTGAATTTCAAGACTGCAAGAACAACTATTAACAGGAAATGAACTTTAAATTCAGACACAATATCTGTCCTGGAAGAAAGCAAGATCCATGAAAACCTTCCAGGCTTTCATAAAGCATATGCAGTATTTCAATCAAACTTGCCCGTGAAAAATTGGTACAGAGAAGACAGTGCACAAGGTTTACATCTCTGCTGATGGATCTCAGTTATGATGTGCCCAGCTCCCTCACAATTCTTTATACTGAATCTGTAATGGGGAAATAAAAGCTGGGTTAAGATTTATATTGAAAGTATAAATAATATAAAATATAGTTTTAATCCAAAAACTATAATCTTTTACATCCAGATCTTTAATTTCCATAAGATCCCTTGCAAGCACAAAGGGTCACAGGATTAGCATCAGGTCATAAGGAGAATGAAGAACTAACACCCTGATTATCCAGACCTGGAGAGCAGTAAAATCTTCAAGTTATGCAGAACTAAACTTTTATTTCTTAATTAGAACACAGGCCAAATACCTCAAAAAAAGATGAAACCCTAACATCCCAATTTAGCTAACAAGGGAACATCCTCACTTGGGTAAGACAAGCAAAAGGAGCAGCTTGGAAACATCAATTCAATGCACCACACCAATGGCACGCATTCAGAAATAACCCAGTGAGCAGAGCGATTATTTGTCCGCTCTGAAAAATGTAGTCCAAAATTAAAAGTTCTAACTCAAATTCTTAAATACTCTTGATAGACAAAGCAACTCAGATAACAGGAAGACCTCTTCTCTGATCTATCAGAGTACATTTTCAAGCACACTTTGACCATGTCAAAGATCTAGAAGCCCCTGGAAGCCTTGCAATTTGCATCCATTCTTTGCAAATTAATTGGTTTAAGATGCTCTGTGCCTAATTACTGTTTAGAAGGCACGTGGATTTCTACATTATCCTCCATTTAGGAGCCTTTTCTGAGGGTTATGTCTTATAAACAAATTTAGAAAAACAGAGAAACTGTTATTCTGGTATTGCGAATTAAATGCTATTTCAAGATAAAAGCATTTCCTCAAGATTAGTGATCTGCAGGGGGAAAACAATGACCACAGATCTCTTAGTCTCCGAGAGATCCACTTTAGTGAAATAGTTATTATTGCTGCAAGATTGCCGTGACAATTTTTTATTGTCATTCCATCCCATTGTTATATCATCAACATATTTTTCTGACAGACTGCAAACTGTGTTGGTACACATCGGGTATTTCCAGAAAATCTAGTGAATGTAGGCAGGCCTCTTTGAACCCCTCTGATTTTCCAGTCAGTGAATGCTGTATTATAATGGCACAAAAGACAAGCCATAAAGCATATTAAAATTTTGATTAATGCTGTCAACAACTTCAATTTTTCTGCAACGCTTTATAGTTGTACAGATTGACAGGCCAGTCTCCAGCTCAGTACTTCAGCCAATAAACTTTGTACAGCCGGAACTAAGAGAGTTTTGCTGATCTCCACTGTCCCAGGCGAGGGCCTGGGCCCAGCAGAATACCAGTATCCTCACTTGTTCCTGCTCAGCTGATGACCCTCTCTACCAAATTATGCAGCAGAAAGCAGGCAACAACTAATGTCGCTAGGGATGCTGACGCTGCTCACCGTCTCTGGATCTTGCTCAGTCGCTCTCCCACAAGCAGTCTGTAGCAGCTGTCAATACGTATTTAGAAGTTGCACTGTAGATTTGGGTAAGATTTCAAAACGCTTCCAGGTGCTGTGGGAAAAGGGACCACGATGACTGGGAACAGCATCATCCTGCAACACGCCTGTGCTGGCTGTACCCTCTGGCTGGTGCAGACTCCAGCTGTCCTTGGGCCCCTTCCAAAGACCACCAAGGTTAATAATCACTCACCTGGGGATCAGATCTCCTGCATTCACACAACACAGATTCAAACGCTTGCCCGAGTACCCGAGCAGACGGCAATTCTGCCAGGAGATATATAGTCCCACTGCCAACCACAGCACTGAGCCCGCGCTCAGGTCCAGCCTCTAAATGCTTCAGGAAAGCGCCGAAAGGCATGGCACTAAACGCAGCTCCGGAGCTCTCTGCAAACAGCCTGAGCCCATTCAGCAGCTCTGCGCAAGCCAATCCTTCCTGCATGAGGTCTGCATAATGCAGGCAGAAAGGTGCATACTAAAGCCCAGTCCTCCCATCATGTATTTCAGTCTTGCTCAACAGCAAAATGCCAACCAGTCTTGTGCAGGACCAACAGCTCTGTGCTGTAACTGTGATCCGAAGGACATTTTTACAGAGATAAATCAGCTTATCAACTTATTTGCATGAACTTATCTCTATGAAACCTTGAATGAGAATTTAAGTTGGGGGGGGGGGTATCAGCTCCTTAGCCCAATTTAGGTGCTTGTTGCAGTAGTGCAGGGGCAGATATTAGCAAGCAGAACCAAGGCAGCTGAGTTCAGTTTTCAGCAGCTGATGGTTCCCAGAGGAAGCACACATCAAGGGTGCACAGAAAGTTTAGCACAGTACAGYACTCTTCTGCACTTATGGAGGTACCGTTCCCAGGCAAAGGTTCCTGGGACACAAGAGCAAAAGCAAAGAGCTGGAGGCCTCCCTGCCCTTCAACCTCCTGTTGGTTAAAGGCGGGGATACGCTGCGCAATCTGTTTCTATTTTAAATAAAGATCTCCCCAATGGGCGTTTAAGGTATGAGGAAACAAGAATAAGCAAGATGTTATCTTGCAGCTTTCTGTGCAACTTTTGTTGAAAAAAGCAAAAAAAAACCCAAAAACCAGAGGTTACGATAACTTCTGAGGGACAGATAGTGAGCAAATGATTAAGCTCAGCATCTGATAACTTGCTAGCAGAGTTGCAACTTCAGAAACACCCAAAGCCAAGTACACAGGGCAAAAACTCGGCAGGCAGCTTCCAAACACTGCCGAGATATCTGCAAACCCTGAGCTAAGCAAAGGCACCACTCGGAGCCTACACAGACAGAAACCAGAAGACTGACACAAGGGTGTTACACAAAGGCGCTCCACCACACAGCCCTGGCACTTCTTCCAGAAATGAGCTCCTGATAACTCTTAGGACCAGACTGGATTTAATACCCAGAGGCTTGTTTATGCAGGGCTTCCCCTTACTCAGTGAGGAAGCCAACACTGCCAGTTCCCCATCCAAGTATAAATTGCAGAGTCCTGTTCTCTTGTGACACTGAGCATAGATCAATGCCCCAAGGGTCTTCTTAGAAACGTATGCCAACAGCTGCTGTATTTCTTACCGTTCATTGCCTTCCCAAGCTACGGCAGAAGGAAAGCTAACCAGAACTTTGTCGACTTTTGCTGTCACTTACTAACAGGAATTGTACCAGTTTCATTTGGTTGAGGCTCGGGAAAACTCTGCACAGGTTGTCCTAGAGTTATTAATGGAAATGGAAAAGGGACAGAAGAGCAGAAACATTTCACCCACTACAAAGTGAATGTCAACAGACAGGAAAGTTAATAAACAAACAAAATCACCCTTTGGAGAAGTAAACTGCCAAAATGGCAGAGATGCACACGCTCCGATCCACCGCATCAAAGCGCTTCTTGTCAGGAGATGAGGACCAAGCCCCCAGAGAGGATCCAGGATGTTCAAGTTTAGCAAGRAATAGACTGCTTTGCACTCGCAGTCCTCGGCAGCAGGCAGCTGAGCTAACAGACAAAACCAGCTCAGTAATTCGGCTGTCCCCATCGATCAGACGGGAACCTTGCAATCCTGCTTAGGCTTCAGTGGAATTATCCATACCTGTGATCAGCCTTTTGCTCCTGCTGTCTTTAACGGACTGGTCATTATTCAGTATCTGCTAAGTGCCCCAAGGTAACGGCACGGAGTTTACCATGACTATGTCCTGGTCCCTGAAGTTGGCCTTGGCAGCTTTTCCTGACAGCACTTTTCTGTCATCTTTCTCTTCCCTGCTGGCCATGTTCTGGTGACCTGGGTGCCTGRGTGAATTTCTGAAGTGATAAACTGGTACTACAAGGTACACTAGTTCATAGGAGAGCTTCCAAAAAGAACAGAGTTCTTAAAAATGTGTTAGCATGACAACTAAAAAGGCTTCCAGCCAACAGGAACATAACGCTGGAAAGGACCTCCTCATTCACAAAGGCCATTCTCCTGCAGGTCAGCACACTGTACAAAACCCTTCGCAAATCGGTAACAGTCCATCTCCAAAGCAGCTTTGCTGCTGTTTACAGCTATTTCTACTGAAAGGTTGATCTGAAATGTCAACACTCCGATAGAAAGAACCTTCTTCTCATTTCCAGCCTAGTCAATGCACAACTAGGTCATGCCCACGTGCACTTGCACCTAAACCAGAGGAAGACAGTAATCTAGCACTACAGAGAGAAGATGTGACACTAGGGCCAAATAATTTAGCAAGCAAAAATATTGCCAAAGATCAAGTGAGCAGAACACAGTCTAAACATTACAAACTTAATCAGACCTGCATTTGCATCAGTACAATCTGTGAACCACTGGGATGGACTTCATGAAGGAAGCTTGGGGTTCACATTTCACTACAGGCTGAACTGCAGTGCACCTATTAGAAAGACAACAAACCTTAATTYTACCTATCAGCAAGTGGTCTAAATATATAAAGTATTTCAAGGTTTTAATCACCTGAGTAATTAGAACATCTGATCACAATGATTCCTGCTGGCCTAAACATCTAAGAGCACTTTATATGGAAAGTGTCTTCTTTCATGTTCTAGTTTTGTAATCAATATAATCAGCCCATTTCCGACTGAAAGAACATTCAAAGGAATCACTTATACTAGCACTTAATAGAAAAGTTGCCAGTCAAGTGGCACAAGCTTCAAGCACATCCATAGCAATCAGGAATTTTAGTAAGTCTGTATGCAATCTCAAAGGAAATGTTCTCCAAACATGAAGAGATCTCCAGGAGTTCGGAAGGACGTATACCACCTTAGATTCAGAAACGAAGCCCGTGCACACTGAAGCAGTTACAGTGAAAGTAGGTCAGCAATCTAAGAAAGGCTGTTTAAGATAAAGTATCAAATTGAGTCATAATGCTCTCTGACTGCTAATCCTTTGCAGAATTCTGATTTACATTACCCCGGCAAATCCAAGGACCACAGGAAAGGTCTGTGCATTTTGTAAGACATCATCAAAACGATTTTGTCAGATCTTTTCTCATGATCCTTATAAATGATGAGCTGAGAATAGGAAAAAGATATTTTTACCTAGCACTATAGTAGCCTGAAGCTTAGACTTTCCTGTGAAAGACTCCGAYCCTACTGCAGCATTTCCATCCCTTCACAAAAGCTGCTGAGGCAACAGATCAAGTGGGTCAGGAGAAGCAGAGGAAGGGGGGAGAGCTTTAGTTCAGACCTCTCCTCAGGGCCAGCCAGCCGCGCCAGCCTGAGCGCAAATGGCAGGAGAACCTGATGCGGATTTTGGCCAGCACTTATTCTGCATTTCCTCCCGCCGGGAGCAAAACTGAAGCAGGAAGAGACTTGTGCTTCACAGTTATCTAAGGTTAAGACACCTGCATGGGTGGCGTCATGTATGTGCCACCTTTGGCAAAAGTCTGCCCTTCAGCGGGCCATTTAGCCTCTCAAAGATAGGCAGGGAAACAAGCCTTTGAATATTGAGTAATCCCACTTCTGCAGCCAAGTACCTCTCGAGCCACAGTCTCAAGGAGAGCACTAGAGATATGAAACACCACTGGCTGCATCCAGTTTGCCATGTCATACTGGGAACTCTAGTCTCCTCCCATGCATTTCCAGCTCCTGCAGTACTGAACCGCTACAGTATTCTCAGCAACTGCTACAAACCAAGATTCAAGTACTCGCCCCATTTGTCTCCAGAAAATTAGGTCTCAGTCAGTGATAGTACGCCTCCATTTCTGCAATTTGGTTTTAACCAACTTACAGAGTATTTCCAAACAAGCAGTAGTTACCAAACRTGCAGTCTTGTTATCTAAGCCTCATCAACAAATATTTGTTTGCACAGGAATAAGATAGAAGAGAAAAGATCCTGTTTTATGGCCATTTAAACTAAGAAAATTAACCTTGCTGGAAACAGACACACATACAGTCGATGACTGCAGCACAGCTGACACGTGGCAGCTCGCTAGACCAGGTGTCAGTCTCCTTGGCAAGAAGAGTTTTAAGCTCAGCTACAGCTTTTGTCACAGAGATGAACACATAGGCAAAAGGCAGCACAACAAACCCAGAAAGCCCGCACTAAATAGCCCCTGTTCCTTACGAACACAGCCCAAAACAGAGCTCTCTCCACGGTAACTTGAGGAGCATTTTACCAACCTAAAGGAAGGGYCTGCAAAGACGCACGCAAGAAGCCAGAGCAGACAGACTTACCGTGAGCCGTCAGCAGAGCAGCTGCAGTCCCGTGAGGGTGTCCCTGGCTGGTACCCGCAGGCGGCTGTGCTGGAGCTCGTCCCAGCGCGTACGCCTCGGTGCCACCGAGCTACTCGTCTCTGCAGCGCGATCGCCTCCAGCAGCAGCAAGCAGATTCATTAGCTAAACCAGAAGAAAACAGATGATTCGACTAGACTCAGCACCTGCATCATCCCCAAGCAGCAGCTTTTGCTGAGATGAGGAGACCTGCTGCCCGGAATAGGGGAGCCTTGGGGAAAGGCTGGTGCCCTCGGAGCCCGCTGAGGTCCCCAGGCCGGCTGACGCCAGCCCCCTCAGCCCTCGCCCTCCAAGAGGAAAAGCTAAAACTAACAGGAAAAAAAGTTTGCCTCACTAGACTCTCTTGGCTCCTGTCCCAGAGGCCTTCTAGGCAACATTTTTCCTGGGAATACTCTTCCTCCTGGGGAACATTCAGCATCACTATAATCTTATCTTATCCTGGACTCCAGCAGATGAGGACAACCTTTTAAGATACAGGACCAGCTACAAGAATCAGGTTACGCAGCAAAAGATGAGGTCAGAAAACAAGCAGTCTCTCTCTTCCCGTTTCCTTCTCCGTAACAGGCTTAACCTGCACAGTTTTGAATTCATCCCTATGTCCCTGCCCTTCTCAGGAGGATGGTGCAGCCATTCCACAGAGTGCTCCCAAATATTTAAGTTAGCTCAGTTCAGCTCAGCCCAGGAAAGTTATTCCGCAAACCTTTCTGTAAACAGGGTTTTAAAATCCAGTGAGGTTATTTATTGACCTTTTAGGCAAGCACAGTCCAGTGAGTGAGCCACTAGGCAAGAAACGAGCCTCACAGCGTAACACGGGAGAAAGGAGTACAGCTTAGAATAGGCAGTTCTGACGTCTCATCCCCTCGGAGCCGAGCAAAGAAAGTCTCCCGTTACATTCAGCTGCCCTTTGATAACACTTTTTCCCGCTCAGATATTTTGGTTTTGACATTATCAGTGATTAGATCAAGTTACAGTAAATAGTTATGAGAATAACATCAGAAACACTTCATCTAAAGGACCAGCAGATTCCCTTCCTTTATTTCTCCAGTTTCTCCTCTACTGTGCCTACTCATAGGCAGGCTTATAAAAAACAAAGCAAACAAGATTTGGCCCTCAAAGGAAAGTGGCAGTGAATGACAACAAGAAAAGTTAAGTGGTTAAACAGATATTTTTCCTCCTCCATAGTCCAACTTGCTTTTAATTCTTAAGAACGAGCTTAGTCCTTTCTACAAACGCGTCCAGCGTATCCCTTGCTGCAACTCGTAGGTCTGTAGACACCGATTCACACCAGCAAAGGTCAATTAAACGAGAAATTCAGACGAGAACACGGACAAACAGCARGAGGGGGAGGAACTGGAAGCAGAGGATGCGTTTTTCATTCGTCTCATGCACGCTCCCTCTCCCCGGCCGGCTCTGCCCGCTGCTGAGGCCGCCGGAGCCGGGGGCGCGCGGCGCTGCGGGGCCGGGGCCCACGCGGGGCTCCGCCGCGGCGGGGGCGGCTCTGCCCGGCGCCCCCTCCCTGCCCCCCCGAGCCGGGCTAACGGCGACGGAAAGGGAGGATGTGGCGACTAAGGACAAAGGCTCACAAGCCGCAGAGGAGGAACAGCCCGGTCAGCTACAGGCACAGGCAATTACAGGTCTGTTAAGAAGTTTAACATCTTCTCTTTTGCATTTATAAGGATTTTTTAAAAATATATACATTTTTTAAGCGTAAAGTTATCTCCAGCCGGAGACCGCACTGCTACAGCAAGCGGCCGCCTCGCCCGGTTCCCTCTGAGCATCACGCAGCTCCGGCTGCCTCCCCCCGCCACCGCCTGC